>NW_028274807.1:157120242-157423272 GCF_037043125.1 Eumetopias jubatus
TGTAACTGGGATCGACTCCTTGATTTGTCTCTCTTCTGTCTTGTTGTTGGTGTATAGGAATGCCACGGATTTCTGTGCATTGATTTTATATCCTGCCACTTGACTGAATTCCTGTATGAGTTCTAGCAGTTTTGGGGTGGAGTCTTTTGGGTTTTCCACATACAGTATCATATCATCTGCAAAGAGTGAGAGTTTGACTTCCTCTTTGCCGATTTGGATGCCTTTCGTTTCTTTTGGTTGTCTAACTGCTGTGGCTAGGACTTCTAATACTATGTTGAATAGCAGTGGTGAGAGTGGACATCCCTGCCGCGTTCCTGACCTTAGGGGAAGAGCTCTCAGCCTTTCCCCCTTGAGAATGATATTGGCTGTAGGTTATTCATAGATGGCTTTTATGATATTGAGGTATGTACCCTCTCTCCCTATACTCTGAAGAGTTTTGTTCAAGAAAGGATGCTGTACTTTGTCAAATGCTTTTTCTGCATCTAGTTACAGGATCATATGGTTCTTTTTCTTTTTTTTTATTAATGTATTGTATCACATTGATTGATTTGCAGATGTTGAACCAACCTTGCAGCCTAGGAGTAAATCCCACTTGGTCGTGGTGAATAATCCTTTTAATGCACTGTTGGATCCTATTGGCTGGCGTTTTGGTGAGAAGTTTTGCATCCATGTTCCTCAGGGATATGGACCTGTAATTTTCCTTTTTGATGGGGTCTTTGTTCGGTTTGGGGATCAAGGTAATGGCCTCATAAGACGAGTTTGGATGCTTTCCTTCCATTTCTATTTTTTGGAACAGTTTCAGAAGAATAGGTATTACTACTTCTTTAAATGGTTGGTGGAATTCCCCTGGGAAGCCATCTGGCCTTGGGCTCCTGTTTGTTGGGAGATTTTTGATGACTGCTTCAATTTCCTCATTAGCGGTTATAGGTCTCTTCAGGTTTTCTATTTCTTCCTGGTTCAGCTTAGGTAGTTGATACATTTCTGGGAATGCATCCATTTCTTCAAGATTATCTAATTTGCTGGCCTAGAGTGGCTCATAATATGTTCTTATAATTGTTTGTATTTCTTTGGTGTTGGTTGTCATCTCTCCTCTTTCATTCATGATTATTTTTTTAATTTTTTTATAGTTATGTTAATCACCATATATTACATCATTAGTTTTTGGTGCAGTGCTCCATGATTCATTGTTTGTTCATAACACCCAGTGCTCCATGCAGAACGTGCCCTCCTCCATACCCATCACCAGGCTCACCCATCCCCCTACCCCCCTCCCCTCTAGAACCCTCAGTTTGTCTTTCAGAGTCCTTCATCTCTCATGGTTCGTCTCCCCCTCTGACATACTCCCCTTTTCTTCCTCTCCTGTTATCTTCTTCTTTTTCTTTTTTCTTAAAATATGGTGCGTTATTTGTTTCAGAAGGACAGAACTGTGATTCAACAGTCTTGCACAATTCACAGCGCTCACCGTAGCACATACCCTCCCCAATGTCTAGCACCCAGCCACCCCATCCCTCCCACCCCCAACCACTGCAGTAACACTCAGTTTCTCTCCTGAGATTAAGAATTCCTCATATCAGTGAGGTCATGTGATACATGTCTTTCTCTGATTGACTTATTTCACTCAGCATAACACCCTCCAGTTCCATCCACGTCGTTGCAAATGGCAAGATCTCATTCCTTTTGATGGCTGCATAATATTCCATTGTGTATCTATACCACCTCTTCTTTATCCATTCATCTGTCGATGGGCATCTTGGCTCTTTCCACAGTTTGGCTATGGTGGACATTGCTGCTATAAACATTGGGGTACACGTACCCCTTCGGGTCCCTACATTTGTATCTTTGTGGTAAATACCCAGTAGTGCTATTGCTGGATCGAACGGTAGCTCTAATTTCAACTGTTTGAGGAACCTCCATACTGTTTTCCAGAGGGGTTGCACCAGCTTGCATTCCCACCAACAGTGTAGGAGGTTTCCCCTTTCTCCACATCCCCGCCAACATCTGCCGTTCCCTGACTTGTTCATTTTAGCCAATCGGACTGGTGTGAGGTGGTATCTCATTGAGGTTTTGATTTGGATTTCCCTGATGCCGAGCGATGTTGAGCACTTTTTCATGTGCCTGTTGGCCATGTGGATGTCTTCTTTGGAGAAATGTCTGTTCATGTCTTCTGCCCATTTCTTGATTGGATTACTTGTTCTTTGGGTGTTGAGTTTGATAAGTTCTTTATAGATTTTGGATACTAGCCCTTATTCTGATATGTCATTTGCACATATTTTCTCCCATTCTGTCGGTTGTCTTTTGGTTTTGTGGACCGTTTCTTTTGCTGTGCAAAAGCTTTTTATCTGGATGAAATCCCAGTAGTTCATTTTTGCCCTGGCTTCCCGTGCCTTTGGCGATGTTTCTAGGAAGAAGTTGCTGCGGCTAAGGTCGAAAAGGTTGCTACCTGTGTTCTCCTTTAGGATTTGGATGGTCTCCTGTCTCACGTTTAGGTCTTTCAACCATTTGGAGTCGATTTTTGTGTGTGGTGTAAGGAAATGGTCCAGTTTCATTCTTCTGCATGTGGCTGTCCAATTTTCCCAACACCATTTGTTGAAGAGACTGTCTCTTTTCCACTGGACATTCTTTCCTGCTTTGTCAAAGATGAGTTGACCATAGAGTTGAGGGTCCATTTCTGGGCTCTCGATTCTGTTCCATTGATCAATGTGTATGTTTTTGTGCCAGTACCATACTGTCTTGATGATGACAGCTTTGTAATAGAGCTGGAAGTCCGGAATTGCGATGCCGCCAGCTTTGCTTTTCTTTTTCAGTATTCCTCTGGCTATTCTGGGTCTCTTCTGGTTCCATACAAATTTTAGGATTATTTGTTCCATGTCTGTGAAAAAAGTGGATGGTATTTTGATGGGGATTGCATTGAATGTGTAGATTGCTCTAGGTAGCATTGACATCTTCACAATGTTGATTCTCCCTATCCATGAGCATGGAACGTTTTTCCATTTCTTTGTGTCTTCTTCAATTGCTTTCATGGGTATTTTATAGTTTTCTGAGTACAGATCCTTTGCCTCTTTGGTTAGATTTATTCCTAGGTATCTAATGGTTTTGGGTGCAATTGTAAATGGGATCGACTCCTTGATTTGTCTCTCTTCTGTCTTGTTGTTGGTGTATAGGAATGCCACGGATTTCTGTGCATTGATTTTATATCCTGCCACTTGACTGAATTCCTGTATGAGTTCTAGCAGTTTTGGGGTGGAGTCTTTTGGGTTTTCCACGTACAGTATCATATCATCTGCAAAGAGTGAGAGTTTGACTTCCTCTTTGCCGATTTGGATGCCTTTCGTTTCTTTTGGTTGTCTAATTGCTGTGGCTAGGACTTCTAATACTATGTTGAATAGCAGTGGTGAGAGTGGACATCCCTGCCGCGTTCCTGACCTTAGGGGAAGAGCTCTCAGCCTTTCCCCCTTGAGAATGATATTGGCTGTAGGTTATTCATAGATGGCTTTTATGATATTGAGGTATGTACCCTCTCTCCCTATACTCTGAAGAGTTTTGTTCAAGAAAGGATGCTGTACTTTGTCAAATGCTTTTTCTGCATCTAGTTACAGGATCATATGGTTCTTTTTCTTCTTTTTTATTAATGTATTGTATCACATTGATTGATTTGCAGATGTTGAACCAACCTTGCAGCCTAGGAGTAAATCCCACTTGGTCGTGGTGAATAATCCTTTTAATGCACTGTTGGATCCTATTGGCTGGCGTTTTGGTGAGAAGTTTTGCATCCATGTTCCTCAGGGATATGGACCTGTAATTTTCCTTTTTGATGGGGTCTTTGTTCGGTTTGGGGATCAAGGTAATGGCCTCATAAGACGAGTTTGGATGCTTTCCTTCCATTTCTATTTTTTGGAACAGTTTCAGAAGAATAGGTATTACTACTTCTTTAAATGGTTGGTAGAATTCCCCTGGGAAGCCATCTGGCCTTGGGCTCCTGTTTGTTGGGAGATTTTTGATGACTGCTTCAATTTCCTCATTAGCGGTTATAGGTCTCTTCAGGTTTTCTATTTCTTCCTGGTTCAGCTTAGGTAGTTGATACATTTCTGGGAATGCATCTATTTCTTCAAGATTATCTAATTTGCTGGCCTAGAGTGGCTCATAATATGTTCTTATAATTGTTTGTATTTCTTTGGTGTTGGTTGTCATCTCTCCTCTTTCATTCATGATTATTTTTTTAATTTTTTTATAGTTATGTTAATCACCATATATTACATCATTAGTTTTTGGTGCAGTGCTCCATGATTCATTGTTTGTTCATAACACCCAGTGCTCCATGCAGAACGTGCCCTCCTCCATACCCATCACCAGGCTCACCCATCCCCCTACCCCCCTCCCCTCTAGAACCCTCAGTTTGTCTTTCAGAGTCCTTCATCTCTCATGGTTCGTCTCCCCCTCTGACATACTCCCCTTTTCTTCCTCTCCTGTTATCTTCTTCTTTTTCTTTTTTCTTAAAATATGGTGCGGTATTTGTTTCAGAAGGACAGAACTGTGATTCAACAGTCTTGCACAATTCACAGCGCTCACCGTAGCACATACCCTCCCCAATGTCTAGCACCCAGCCACCCCATCCCTCCCACCCCCAACCACTGCAGTAACACTCAGTTTCTCTCCTGAGATTAAGAATTCCTCATATCAGTGAGGTCATGTGATACATGTCTTTCTCTGATTGACTTATTTCACTCAGCATAACACCCTCCAGTTCCATCCACGTCGTTGCAAATGGCAAGATCTCATTCCTTTTGATGGCTGCATAATATTCCATTGTGTATCTATACCACCTCTTCTTTATCCATTCATCTGTCGATGGGCATCTTGGCTCTTTCCACAGTTTGGCTATGGTGGACATTGCTGCTATAAACATTGGGGTACACGTACCCCTTCGGGTCCCTACATTTGTATCTTTGTGGTAAATACCCAGTAGTGCAATTGCTGGATCGAACGGTAGCTCTAATTTCAACTGTTTGAGGAACCTCCATACTGTTTTCCAGAGGGGTTGCACCAGCTTGCATTCCCACCAACAGTGTAGGAGGGTTCCCCTTTCTCCACATCCCCGCCAACATCTGCCGTTCCCTGACTTGTTCATTTTAGCCAATCGGACTGGTGTGAGGTGGTATCTCATTGAGGTTTTGATTTGGATTTCCCTGATGCCGAGCGATGTTGAGCACTTTTTCATGTGCCTGTTGGCCATGTGGATGTCTTCTTTGGAGAAATGTCTGTTCATGTCTTCTGCCCATTTCTTGATTGGATTACTTGTTCTTTGGGTGTTGAGTTTGATAAGTTCTTTATAGATTTTGGATACTAGCCCTTATTCTGATATGTCATTTGCACATATTTTCTCCCATTCTGTCGGTTGTCTTTTGGTTTTGTGGACCGTTTCTTTTGCTGTGCAAAAGCTTTTTATCTGGATGAAATCCCAGTAGTTCATTTTTGCCCTGGCTTCCCGTGCCTTTGGCGATGTTTCTAGGAAGAAGTTGCTGCGGCTAAGGTCGAAAAGGTTGCTACCTGTGTTCTCCTTTAGGATTTGGATGGTCTCCTGTCTCACGTTTAGGTCTTTCAACCATTTGGAGTCGATTTTTGTGTGTGGTGTAAGGAAATGGTCCAGTTTCATTCTTCTGCATGTGGCTGTCCAATTTTCCCAACACCATTTGTTGAAGAGACTGTCTCTTTTCCACTGGACATTCTTTCCTGCTTTGTCAAAGATGAGTTGACCATAGAGTTGAGGGTCCATTTCTGGGCTCTCGATTCTGTTCCATTGATCAATGTGTCTGTTTTTGTGCCAGTACCATACTGTCTTGATGATGACAGCTTTGTAATAGAGCTGGAAGTCCGGAATTGGGATGCCGCCAGCTTTGCTTTTCTTTTTCAGTATTCCTCTGGCTATTCTGGGTCTCTTCTGGTTCCATACAAATTTTAGGATTATTTGTTCCATGTCTGTGAAAAAAGTGGATGGTATTTTGATGGGGATTGCATTGAATGTGTAGATTGCTCTAGGTAGCATTGACATCTTCACAATGTTGATTCTCCCAATCCATGAGCATGGAACGTTTTTCCATTTCTTTGTGTCTTCTTCAATTGCTTTCATGGGTATTTTATAGTTTTCTGAGTACAGATCCTTTGCCTCTTTGGTTAGATTTATTCCTAGGTATCTAATGGTTTTGGGTGCAATTGTAAATGGGATCGACTCCTTGATTTGTCTCTCTTCTGTCTTGTTGTTGGTGTATAGGAATGCCACGGATTTCTGTGCATTGATTTTATATCCTGCCACTTGACTGAATTCCTGTATGAGTTCTAGCAGTTTTGGGGTGGAGTCTTTTGGGTTTTCCACGTACAGTATCATATCATCTGCAAAGAGTGAGAGTTTGACTTCCTCTTTGCCGATTTGGATGCCTTTCGTTTCTTTTGGTTGTCTAATTGCTGTGGCTAGGACTTCTAATACTATGTTGAATAGCAGTGGTGAGAGTGGACATCCCTGCCGCGTTCCTGACCTTAGGGGAAGAGCTCTCAGCCTTTCCCCCTTGAGAATGATATTGGCTGTAGGTTATTCATAGATGGCTTTTATGATATTGAGGTATGTACCCTCTCTCCCTATACTCTGAAGAGTTTTGTTCAAGAAAGGATGCTGTACTTTGTCAAATGCTTTTTCTGCATCTAGTTACAGGATCATATGGTTCTTTTTCTTCTTTTTTATTAATGTATTGTATCACATTGATTGATTTGCAGATGTTGAACCAACCTTGCAGCCTAGGAGTAAATCCCACTTGGTCGTGGTGAATAATCCTTTTAATGCACTGTTGGATCCTATTGGCTGGCGTTTTGGTGAGAAGTTTTGCATCCATGTTCCTCAGGGATATGGACCTGTAATTTTCCTTTTTGATGGGGTCTTTGTTCGGTTTGGGGATCAAGGTAATGGCCTCATAAGACGAGTTTGGATGCTTTCCTTCCATTTCTATTTTTTGGAACAGTTTCAGAAGAATAGGTATTACTACTTCTTTAAATGGTTGGTAGAATTCCCCTGGGAAGCCATCTGGCCTTGGGCTCCTGTTTGTTGGGAGATTTTTGATGACTGCTTCAATTTCCTCATTAGCGGTTATAGGTCTCTTCAGGTTTTCTATTTCTTCCTGGTTCAGCTTAGGTAGTTGATACATTTCTGGGAATGCATCCATTTCTTCAAGATTATCTAATTTGCTGGCCTAGAGTGGCTCATAATATGTTCTTATAATTGTTTGTATTTCTTTGGTGTTGGTTGTCATCTCTCCTCTTTCATTCATGATTATTTTTTTAATTTTTTTATAGTTATGTTAATCACCATATATTACATCATTAGTTTTTGGTGCAGTGCTCCATGATTCATTGTTTGTTCATAACACCCAGTGCTCCATGCAGAACGTGCCCTCCTCCATACCCATCACCAGGCTCACCCATCCCCCTACCCCCCTCCCCTCTAGAACCCTCAGTTTGTCTTTCAGAGTCCTTCATCTCTCATGGTTCGTCTCCCCCTCTGACATACTCCCCTTTTCTTCCTCTCCTGTTATCTTCTTCTTTTTCTTTTTTCTTAAAATATGGTGCGTTATTTGTTTCAGAAGGACAGAACTGTGATTCAACAGTCTTGCACAATTCACAGCGCTCACCGTAGCACATACCCTCCCCAATGTCTAGCACCCAGCCACCCCATCCCTCCCACCCCCAACCACTGCAGTAACACTCAGTTTCTCTCCTGAGATTAAGAATTCCTCATATCAGTGAGGTCATGTGATACATGTCTTTCTCTGATTGACTTATTTCACTCAGCATAACACCCTCCAGTTCCATCCACGTCGTTGCAAATGGCAAGATCTCATTCCTTTTGATGGCTGCATAATATTCCATTGTGTATCTATACCACCTCTTCTTTATCCATTCATCTGTCGATGGGCATCTTGGCTCTTTCCACAGTTTGGCTATGGTGGACATTGCTGCTATAAACATTGGGGTACACGTACCCCTTCGGGTCCCTACATTTGTATCTTTGTGGTAAATACCCAGTAGTGCAATTGCTGGATCGAACGGTAGCTCTAATTTCAACTGTTTGAGGAACCTCCATACTGTTTTCCAGAGGGGTTGCACCAGCTTGCATTCCCACCAACAGTGTAGGAGGGTTCCCCTTTCTCCACATCCCCGCCAACATCTGCCGTTCCCTGACTTGTTCATTTTAGCCAATCGGACTGGTGTGAGGTGGTATCTCATTGAGGTTTTGATTTGGATTTCCCTGATGCCGAGCGATGTTGAGCACTTTTTCATGTGCCTGTTGGCCATGTGGATGTCTTCTTTGGAGAAATGTCTGTTCATGTCTTCTGCCCATTTCTTGATTGGATTACTTGTTCTTTGGGTGTTGAGTTTGATAAGTTCTTTATAGATTTTGGATACTAGCCCTTATTCTGATATGTCATTTGCAAATATTTTCTCCCATTCTGTCGGTTGTCTTTTGGTTTTGTGGACCGTTTCTTTTGCTGTGCAAAAGCTTTTTATCTGGATGAAATCCCAGTAGTTCATTTTTGCCCTGGCTTCCCGTGCCTTTGGCGATGTTTCTAGGAAGAAGTTGCTGCGGCTAAGGTCGAAAAGGTTGCTACCTGTGTTCTCCTTTAGGATTTGGATGGTCTCCTGTCTCACGTTTAGGTCTTTCAACCATTTGGAGTCGATTTTTGTGTGTGGTGTAAGGAAATGGTCCAGTTTCATTCTTCTGCATGTGGCTGTCCAATTTTCCCAACACCATTTGTTGAAGAGACTGTCTCTTTTCCACTGGACATTCTTTCCTGCTTTGTCAAAGATGAGTTGACCATAGAGTTGAGGGTCCATTTCTGGGCTCTCGATTCTGTTCCATTGATCAATGTGTCTGTTTTTGTGCCAGTACCATACTGTCTTGATGATGACAGCTTTGTAATAGAGCTGGAAGTCCGGAATTGCGATGCCGCCAGCTTTGCTTTTCTTTTTCAGTATTCCTCTGGCTATTCTGGGTCTCTTCTGGTTCCATACAAATTTTAGGATTATTTGTTCCATGTCTGTGAAAAAAGTGGATGGTATTTTGATGGGGATTGCATTGAATGTGTAGATTGCTCTAGGTAGCATTGACATCTTCACAATGTTGATTCTCCCAATCCATGAGCATGGAACGTTTTTCCATTTCTTTGTGTCTTCTTCAATTGCTTTCATGGGTATTTTATAGTTTTCTGAGTACAGATCCTTTGCCTCTTTGGTTAGATTTATTCCTAGGTATCTAATGGTTTTGGGTGCAATTGTAAATGGGATCGACTCCTTGATTTGTCTCTCTTCTGTCTTGTTGTTGGTGTATAGGAATGCCACGGATTTCTGTGCATTGATTTTATATCCTGCCACTTGACTGAATTCCTGTATGAGTTCTAGCAGTTTTGGGGTGGAGTCTTTTGGGTTTTCCACGTACAGTATCATATCATCTGCAAAGAGTGAGAGTTTGACTTCCTCTTTGCCGATTTGGATGCCTTTCGTTTCTTTTGGTTGTCTAATTGCTGTGGCTAGGACTTCTAATACTATGTTGAATAGCAGTGGTGAGAGTGGACATCCCTGCCGCGTTCCTGACCTTAGGGGAAGAGCTCTCAGCCTTTCCCCCTTGAGAATGATATTGGCTGTAGGTTATTCATAGATGGCTTTTATGATATTGAGGTATGTACCCTCTCTCCCTATACTCTGAAGAGTTTTGTTCAAGAAAGGATGCTGTACTTTGTCAAATGCTTTTTCTGCATCTAGTTACAGGATCATATGGTTCTTTTTCTTCTTTTTTATTAATGTATTGTATCACATTGATTGATTTGCAGATGTTGAACCAACCTTGCAGCCTAGGAGTAAATCCCACTTGGTCGTGGTGAATAATCCTTTTAATGCACTGTTGGATCCTATTGGCTGGCGTTTTGGTGAGAAGTTTTGCATCCATGTTCCTCAGGGATATGGACCTGTAATTTTCCTTTTTGATGGGGTCTTTGTTCGGTTTGGGGATCAAGGTAATGGCCTCATAAGACGAGTTTGGATGCTTTCCTTCCATTTCTATTTTTTGGAACAGTTTCAGAAGAATAGGTATTACTACTTCTTTAAATGGTTGGTAGAATTCCCCTGGGAAGCCATCTGGCCTTGGGCTCCTGTTTGTTGGGAGATTTTTGATGACTGCTTCAATTTCCTCATTAGCGGTTATAGGTCTCTTCAGGTTTTCTATTTCTTCCTGGTTCAGCTTAGGTAGTTGATACATTTCTGGGAATGCATCCATTTCTTCAAGATTATCTAATTTGCTGGCCTAGAGTGGCTCATAATATGTTCTTATAATTGTTTGTATTTCTTTGGTGTTGGTTGTCATCTCTCCTCTTTCATTCATGATTATTTTTTTAATTTTTTTATAGTTATGTTAATCACCATATATTACATCATTAGTTTTTGGTGCAGTGCTCCATGATTCATTGTTTGTTCATAACACCCAGTGCTCCATGCAGAACGTGCCCTCCTCCATACCCATCACCAGGCTCACCCATCCCCCTACCCCCCTCCCCTCTAGAACCCTCAGTTTGTCTTTCAGAGTCCTTCATCTCTCATGGTTCGTCTCCCCCTCTGACATACTCCCCTTTTCTTCCTCTCCTGTTATCTTCTTCTTTTTCTTTTTTCTTAAAATATGGTGCGTTATTTGTTTCAGAAGGACAGAACTGTGATTCAACAGTCTTGCACAATTCACAGCGCTCACCGTAGCACATACCCTCCCCAATGTCTAGCACCCAGCCACCCCATCCCTCCCACCCCCAACCACTGCAGTAACACTCAGTTTCTCTCCTGAGATTAAGAATTCCTCATATCAGTGAGGTCATGTGATACATGTCTTTCTCTGATTAACTTATTTCACTCAGCATAACACCCTCCAGTTCCATCCACGTCGTTGCAAATGGCAAGATCTCATTCCTTTTGATGGCTGCATAATATTCCATTGTGTATCTATACCACCTCTTCTTTATCCATTCATGTCGATGGGCATCTTGGCTCTTTCCACAGTTTGGCTATGGTGGACATTGCTGCTATAAACATTGGGGTACACGTACCCCTTCGGGTCCCTACATTTGTATCTTTGTGGTAAATACCCAGTAGTGCAATTGCTGGATCGAACGGTAGCTCTAATTTCAACTGTTTGAGGAACCTCCATACTGTTTTCCAGAGGGGTTGCACCAGCTTGCATTCCCACCAACAGTGTAGGAGGGTTCCCCTTTCTCCACATCCCCGCCAACATCTGCCGTTCCCTGACTTGTTCATTTTAGCCAATCGGACTGGTGTGAGGTGGTATCTCATTGAGGTTTTGATTTGGATTTCCCTGATGCCGAGCGATGTTGAGCACTTTTTCATGTGCCTGTTGGCCATGTGGATGTCTTCTTTGGAGAAATGTCTGTTCATGTCTTCTGCCCATTTCTTGATTGGATTACTTGTTCTTTGGGTGTTGAGTTTGATAAGTTCTTTATAGATTTTGGATACTAGCCCTTATTCTGATATGTCATTTGCACATATTTTCTCCCATTCTGTCGGTTGTCTTTGGGTTTTGTGGACCGTTTCTTTTGCTGTGCAAAAGCTTTTTATCTGGATGAAATCCCAGTAGTTCATTTTTGCCCTGGCTTCCCGTGCCTTTGGCGATGTTTCTAGGAAGAAGTTGCTGCGGCCTAGGTCGAAAAGGTTGCTACCTGTGTTCTCCTTTAGGATTTGGATGGTCTCCTGTCTCACGTTTAGGTCTTTCAACCATTTGGAGTCGATTTTTGTGTGTGGTGTAAGGAAATGGTCCAGTTTCATTCTTCTGCATGTGGCTGTCCAATTTTCCCAACACCATTTGTTGAAGAGACTGTCTCTTTTCCACTGGACATTCTTTCCTGCTTTGTCAAAGATGAGTTGACCATAGAGTTGAGGGTCCATTTCTGGGCTCTCGATTCTGTTCCATTGATCAATGTGTCTGTTTTTGTGCCAGTACCATACTGTCTTGATGATGACAGCTTTGTAATAGAGCTGGAAGTCCGGAATTGCGATGCCGCCAGCTTTGCTTTTCTTTTTCAGTATTCCTCTGGCTATTCTGGGTCTCTTCTGGTTCCATACAAATTTTAGGATTATTTGTTCCATGTCTGTGAAAAAAGTGGATGGTATTTTGATGGGGATTGCATTGAATGTGTAGATTGCTCTAGGTAGCATTGACATCTTCACAATGTTGGTTCTCCCAATCCATGAGCATGGAACGTTTTTCCATTTCTTTGTGTCTTCTTCAATTGCTTTCATGGGTATTTTATAGTTTTCTGAGTACAGATCCTTTGCCTCTTTGGTTAGATTTATTCCTAGGTATCTAATGGTTTTGGGTGCAATTATAAATGGGATCGACTCCTTGATTTGTCTCTCTTCTGTCTTGTTGTTGGTGTATAGGAATGCCACGGATTTCTGTGCATTGATTTTATATCCTGCCACTTGACTGAATTCCTGGATGAGTTCTAGCAGTTTTGGGGTGGAGTCTTTTGGGTTTTCCACATACAGTATCATATCATCTGCAAAGAGTGAGAGTTTGACTTCCTCTTTGCCGATTTGGATGCCTTTCGTTTCTTTTGGTTGTCTAACTGCTGTGGCTAGGACTTCTAATACTATGTTGCATAGCAGTGGTGAGAGTGGACATCCCTGCCGCGTTCCTGACCTTAGGGGAAGAGCTCTCAGCCTTTCCCCCTTGAGAATGATATTGGCTGTAGGTTATTCATAGATGGCTTTTATGATATTGAGGTATGTACCCTCTCTCCCTATACTCTGAAGAGTTTTGTTCAAGAAAGGATGCTGTACTTTGTCAAATGCTTTTTCTGCATCTAGTTACAGGATCATATGGTTCTTTTTCTTTTTTTTTTATTAATGTATTGTATCACATTGATTGATTTGCAGATGTTGAACCAACCTTGCAGCCTAGGAGTAAATCCCACTTGGTCGTGGTGAATAATCCTTTTAATGCACTGTTGGATCCTATTGGCTGGCGTTTTGGTGAGAAGTTTTGCATCCATGTTCCTCAGGGATATGGACCTGTAATTTTCCTTTTTGATGGGGTCTTTGTTCGGTTTGGGGATCAAGGTAATGGCCTCATAAGACGAGTTTGGATGCTTTCCTTCCATTTCTATTTTTTGGAACAGTTTCAGAAGAATAGGTATTACTACTTCTTTAAATGGTTGGTAGAATTCCCCTGGGAAGCCATCTGGCCTTGGGCTCCTGTTTGTTGGGAGATTTTTGATGACTGCTTCAATTTCCTCATTAGCGGTTATAGGTCTCTTCAGGTTTTCTATTTCTTCCTGGTTCAGCTTAGGTAGTTGATACATTTCTGGGAATGCATCCATTTCTTCAAGATTATCTAATTTGCTGGCCTAGAGTGGCTCATAATATGTTCTTATAATTGTTTGTATTTCTTTGGTGTTGGTTGTCATCTCTCCTCTTTCATTCATGATTATTTTTTTAATTTTTTTATAGTTATGTTAATCACCATATATTACATCATTAGTTTTTGGTGCAGTGCTCCATGATTCATTGTTTGTTCATAACACCCAGTGCTCCATGCAGAACGTGCCCTCCTCCATACCCATCACCAGGCTCACCCATCCCCCTACCCCCCTCCCCTCTAGAACCCTCAGTTTGTCTTTCAGAGTCCTTCATCTCTCATGGTTCGTCTCCCCCTCTGACATACTCCCCTTTTCTTCCTCTCCTGTTATCTTCTCCTTTTTCTTTTTTCTTAAAATATGGTGCGTTATTTGTTTCAGAAGGACAGAACTGTGATTCAACAGTCTTGCACAATTCACAGCGCTCACCGTAGCACATACCCTCCCCAATGTCTAGCACCCAGCCACCCCATCCCTCCCACCCCCAACCACTGCAGTAACACTCAGTTTCTCTCCTGAGATTAAGAATTCCTCATATCAGTGAGGTCATGTGATACATGTCTTTCTCTGATTGACTTATTTCACTCAGCATAACACCCTCCAGTTCCATCCACGTCGTTGCAAATGGCAAGATCTCATTCCTTTTGATGGCTGCATAATATTCCATTGTGTATCTATACCACCTCTTCTTTATCCATTCATCTGTCGATGGGCATCTTGGCTCTTTCCACAGTTTGGCTATGGTGGACATTGCTGCTATAAACATTGGGGTACACGTACCCCTTCGGGTCCCTACATTTG
Source organism: Eumetopias jubatus (assembly GCF_037043125.1). NCBI lineage: Eukaryota > Metazoa > Chordata > Mammalia > Carnivora > Otariidae > Eumetopias > Eumetopias jubatus. The sequence goes on from NW_028274807.1 coordinate 157,134,492, forward strand.
TATCTTTGTGGTAAATACCCAGTAGTGCAATTGCTGGATCGAACGGTAGCTCTAATTTCAACTGTTTGAGGAACCTCCATACTGTTTTCCAGAGGGGTTGCACCAGCTTGCATTCCCACCAACAGTGTAGGAGGGTTCCCCTTTCTCCACATCCCCGCCAACATCTGCCGTTCCCTGACTTGTTCATTTTAGCCAATCGGACTGGTGTGAGGTGGTATCTCATTGAGGTTTTGATTTGGATTTCCCTGATGCCGAGCGATGTTGAGCACTTTTTCATGTGCCTGTTGGCCATGTGGATGTCTTCTTTGGAGAAATGTCTGTTCATGTCTTCTGCCCATTTCTTGATTGGATTACTTGTTCTTTGGGTGTTGAGTTTGATAAGTTCTTTATAGATTTTGGATACTAGCCCTTATTCTGATATGTCATTTGCAAATATTTTCTCCCATTCTGTCGGTTGTCTTTTGGTTTTGTGGACCGTTTCTTTTGCTGTGCAAAAGCTTTTTATCTGGATGAAATCCCAGTAGTTCATTTTTGCCCTGGCTTCCCGTGCCTTTGGCGATGTTTCTAGGAAGAAGTTGCTGCGGCTAAGGTCGAAAAGGTTGCTACCTGTGTTCTCCTTTAGGATTTGGATGGTCTCCTGTCTCACGTTTAGGTCTTTCAACCATTTGGAGTCGATTTTTGTGTGTGGTGTAAGGAAATGGTCCAGTTTCATTCTTCTGCATGTGGCTGTCCAATTTTCCCAACACCATTTGTTGAAGAGACTGTCTCTTTTCCACTGGACATTCTTTCCTGCTTTGTCAAAGATGAGTTGACCATAGAGTTGAGGGTCCATTTCTGGGCTCTCGATTCTGTTCCATTGATCAATGTGTCTGTTTTTGTGCCAGTACCATACTGTCTTGATGATGACAGCTTTGTAATAGAGCTGGAAGTCCGGAATTGCGATGCCGCCAGCTTTGCTTTTCTTTTTCAGTATTCCTCTGGCTATTCTGGGTCTCTTCTGGTTCCATACAAATTTTAGGATTATTTGTTCCATGTCTGTGAAAAAAGTGGATGGTATTTTGATGGGGATGGCATTGAATGTGTAGATTGCTCTAGGTAGCATTGACATCTTCACAATGTTGATTCTCCCAATCCATGAGCATGGAACGTTTTTCCATTTCTTTGTGTCTTCTTCAATTGCTTTCATGGGTATTTTATAGTTTTCTGAGTACAGATCCTTTGCCTCTTTGGTTAGATTTATTCCTAGGTATCTAATGGTTTTGGGTGCAATTGTAAATGGGATCGACTCCTTGATTTGTCTCTCTTCTGTCTTGTTGTTGGTGTATAGGAATGCCACGGATTTCTGTGCATTGATTTTATATCCTGCCACTTGACTGAATTCCTGTATGAGTTCTAGCAGTTTTGGGGTGGAGTCTTTTGGGTTTTCCACATACAGTATCATATCATCTGCAAAGAGTGAGAGTTTGACTTCCTCTTTGCCGATTTGGATGCCTTTCGTTTCTTTTGGTTGTCTAATTGCTGTGGCTAGGACTTCTAATACTATGTTGAATAGCAGTGGTGAGAGTGGACATCCCTGCCGCGTTCCTGACCTTAGGGGAAGAGCTCTCAGCCTTTCCCCCTTGAGAATGATATTGGCTGTAGGTTATTCATAGATGGCTTTTATGATATTGAGGTATGTACCCTCTCTCCCTATACTCTGAAGAGTTTTGTTCAAGAAAGGATGCTGTACTTTGTCAAATGCTTTTTCTGCATCTAGTTACAGGATCATATGGTTCTTTTTCTTTTTTTTTTATTAATGTATTGTATCACATTGATTGATTTGCAGATGTTGAACCAACCTTGCAGCCTAGGAGTAAATCCCACTTGGTCGTGGTGAATAATCCTTTTAATGCACTGTTGGATCCTATTGGCTGGCGTTTTGGTGAGAAGTTTTGCATCCATGTTCCTCAGGGATATGGACCTGTAATTTTCCTTTTTGATGGGGTCTTTGTTCGGTTTGGGGATCAAGGTAATGGCCTCATAAGACGAGTTTGGATGCTTTCCTTCCATTTCTATTTTTTGGAACAGTTTCAGAAGAATAGGTATTACTACTTCTTTAAATGGTTGGTAGAATTCCCCTGGGAAGCCATCTGGCCTTGGGCTCCTGTTTGTTGGGAGATTTTTGATGACTGCTTCAATTTCCTCATTAGCGGTTATAGGTCTCTTCAGGTTTTCTATTTCTTCCTGGTTCAGCTTAGGTAGTTGATACATTTCTGGGAATGCATCCATTTCTTCAAGATTATCTAATTTGCTGGCCTAGAGTGGCTCATAATATGTTCTTATAATTGTTTGTATTTCTTTGGTGTTGGTTGTCATCTCTCCTCTTTCATTCATGATTATTTTTTTAATTTTTTTATAGTTATGTTAATCACCATATATTACATCATTAGTTTTTGGTGCAGTGCTCCATGATTCATTGTTTGTTCATAACACCCAGTGCTCCATGCAGAACGTGCCCTCCTCCATACCCATCACCAGGCTCACCCATCCCCCTACCCCCCTCCCCTCTAGAACCCTCAGTTTGTCTTTCAGAGTCCTTCATCTCTCATGGTTCGTCTCCCCCTCTGACATACTCCCCTTTTCTTCCTCTCCTGTTATCTTCTCCTTTTTCTTTTTTCTTAAAATATGGTGCGTTATTTGTTTCAGAAGGACAGAACTGTGATTCAACAGTCTTGCACAATTCACAGCGCTCACCGTAGCACATACCCTCCCCAATGTCTAGCACCCAGCCACCCCATCCCTCCCACCCCCAACCACGGCAGTAACACTCAGTTTCTCTCCTGAGATTAAGAATTCCTCATATCAGTGAGGTCATGTGATACATGTCTTTCTCTGATTGACTTATTTCACTCAGCATAACACCCTCCAGTTCCATCCACGTCGTTGCAAATGGCAAGATCTCATTCCTTTTGATGGCTGCATAATATTCCATTGTGTATCTATACCACCTCTTCTTTATCCATTCATCTGTCGATGGGCATCTTGGCTCTTTCCACAGTTTGGCTATGGTGGACATTGCTGCTATAAACATTGGGGTACACGTACCCCTTCGGGTCCCTACATTTGTATCTTTGTGGTAAATACCCAGTAGTGCAATTGCTGGATCGAACGGTAGCTCTAATTTCAACTGTTTGAGGAACCTCCATACTGTTTTCCAGAGGGGTTGCACCAGCTTGCATTCCCACCAACAGTGTAGGAGGGTTCCCCTTTCTCCACATCCCCGCCAACATCTGCCGTTCCCTGACTTGTTCATTTTAGCCAATCGGACTGGTGTGAGGTGGTATCTCATTGAGGTTTTGATTTGGATTTCCCTGATGCCGAGCGATGTTGAGCACTTTTTCATGTGCCTGTTGGCCATGTGGATGTCTTCTTTGGAGAAATGTCTGTTCATGTCTTCTGCCCATTTCTTGATTGGATTACTTGTTCTTTGGGTGTTGAGTTTGATAAGTTCTTTATAGATTTTGGATACTAGCCCTTATTCTGATATGTCATTTGCAAATATTTTCTCCCATTCTGTCGGTTGTCTTTTGGTTTTGTGGACCGTTTCTTTTGCTGTGCAAAAGCTTTTTATCTGGATGAAATCCCAGTAGTTCATTTTTGCCCTGGCTTCCCGTGCCTTTGGCGATGTTTCTAGGAAGAAGTTGCTGCGGCTAAGGTCGAAAAGGTTGCTACCTGTGTTCTCCTTTAGGATTTGGATGGTCTCCTGTCTCACGTTTAGGTCTTTCAACCATTTGGAGTCGATTTTTGTGTGTGGTGTAAGGAAATGGTCCAGTTTCATTCTTCTGCATGTGGCTGTCCAATTTTCCCAACACCATTTGTTGAAGAGACTGTCTCTTTTCCACTGGACATTCTTTCCTGCTTTGTCAAAGATGAGTTGACCATAGAGTTGAGGGTCCATTTCTGGGCTCTCGATTCTGTTCCATTGATCAATGTGTCTGTTTTTGTGCCAGTACCATACTGTCTTGATGATGACAGCTTTGTAATAGAGCTGGAAGTCCGGAATTGCGATGCCGCCAGCTTTGCTTTTCTTTTTCAGTATTCCTCTGGCTATTCTGGGTCTCTTCTGGTTCCATACAAATTTTAGGATTATTTGTTCCATGTCTGTGAAAAAAGTGGATGGTATTTTGATGGGGATGGCATTGAATGTGTAGATTGCTCTAGGTAGCATTGACATCTTCACAATGTTGATTCTCCCAATCCATGAGCATGGAACGTTTTTCCATTTCTTTGTGTCTTCTTCAATTGCTTTCATGGGTATTTTATAGTTTTCTGAGTACAGATCCTTTGCCTCTTTGGTTAGATTTATTCCTAGGTATCTAATGGTTTTGGGTGCAATTGTAAATGGGATCGACTCCTTGATTTGTCTCTCTTCTGTCTTGTTGTTGGTGTATAGGAATGCCACGGATTTCTGTGCATTGATTTTATATCCTGCCACTTGACTGAATTCCTGTATGAGTTCTAGCAGTTTTGGGGTGGAGTCTTTTGGGTTTTCCACATACAGTATCATATCATCTGCAAAGAGTGAGAGTTTGACTTCCTCTTTGCCGATTTGGATGCCTTTCGTTTCTTTTGGTTGTCTAATTGCTGTGGCTAGGACTTCTAATACTATGTTGAATAGCAGTGGTGAGAGTGGACATCCCTGCCGCGTTCCTGACCTTAGGGGAAGAGCTCTCAGCCTTTCCCCCTTGAGAATGATATTGGCTGTAGGTTATTCATAGATGGCTTTTATGATATTGAGGTATGTACCCTCTCTCCCTATACTCTGAAGAGTTTTGTTCAAGAAAGGATGCTGTACTTTGTCAAATGCTTTTTCTGCATCTAGTTACAGGATCATATGGTTCTTTTTCTTTTTTTTTTATTAATGTATTGTATCACATTGATTGATTTGCAGATGTTGAACCAACCTTGCAGCCTAGGAGTAAATCCCACTTGGTCGTGGTGAATAATCCTTTTAATGCACTGTTGGATCCTATTGGCTGGCGTTTTGGTGAGAAGTTTTGCATCCATGTTCCTCAGGGATATGGACCTGTAATTTTCCTTTTTGATGGGGTCTTTGTTCGGTTTGGGGATCAAGGTAATGGCCTCATAAGACGAGTTTGGATGCTTTCCTTCCATTTCTATTTTTTGGAACAGTTTCAGAAGAATAGGTATTACTACTTCTTTAAATGGTTGGTAGAATTCCCCTGGGAAGCCATCTGGCCTTGGGCTCCTGTTTGTTGGGAGATTTTTGATGACTGCTTCAATTTCCTCATTAGCGGTTATAGGTCTCTTCAGGTTTTCTATTTCTTCCTGGTTCAGCTTAGGTAGTTGATACATTTCTGGGAATGCATCCATTTCTTCAAGATTATCTAATTTGCTGGCCTAGAGTGGCTCATAATATGTTCTTATAATTGTTTGTATTTCTTTGGTGTTGGTTGTCATCTCTCCTCTTTCATTGATGATTATTTTTTTAATTTTTTTATAGTTATGTTAATCACCATATATTACATCATTAGTTTTTGGTGCAGTGCTCCATGATTCATTGTTTGTTCATAACACCCAGTGCTCCATGCAGAACGTGCCCTCCTCCATACCCATCACCAGGCTCACCCATCCCCCTACCCCCCTCCCCTCTAGAACCCTCAGTTTGTCTTTCAGAGTCCTTCATCTCTCATGGTTCGTCTCCCCCTCTGACATACTCCCCTTTTCTTCCTCTCCTGTTATCTTCTTCTTTTTCTTTTTTCTTAAAATATGGTGCGTTATTTGTTTCAGAAGGACAGAACTGTGATTCAACAGTCTTGCACAATTCACAGCGCTCACCGTAGCACATACCCTCCCCAATGTCTAGCACCCAGCCACCCCATCCCTCCCACCCCCAACCACGGCAGTAACACTCAGTTTCTCTCCTGAGATTAAGAATTCCTCATATCAGTGAGGTCATGTGATACATGTCTTTCTCTGATTGACTTATTTCACTCAGCATAACACCCTCCAGTTCCATCCACGTCGTTGCAAATGGCAAGATCTCATTCCTTTTGATGGCTGCATAATATTCCATTGTGTATCTATACCACCTCTTCTTTATCCATTCATCTGTCGATGGGCATCTTGGCTCTTTCCACAGTTTGGCTATGGTGGACATTGCTGCTATAAACATTGGGGTACACGTACCCCTTCGGGTCCCTACATTTGTATCTTTGTGGTAAATACCCAGTAGTGCAATTGCTGGATCGAACGGTAGCTCTAATTTCAACTGTTTGAGGAACCTCCATACTGTTTTCCAGAGGGGTTGCACCAGCTTGCATTCCCACCAACAGTGTAGGAGGGTTCCCCTTTCTCCACATCCCCGCCAACATCTGCCGTTCCCTGACTTGTTCATTTTAGCCAATCGGACTGGTGTGAGGTGGTATCTCATTGAGGTTTTGATTTGGATTTCCCTGATGCCGAGCGATGTTGAGCACTTTTTCATGTGCCTGTTGGCCATGTGGATGTCTTCTTTGGAGAAATGTCTGTTCATGTCTTCTGCCCATTTCTTGATTGGATTACTTGTTCTTTGGGTGTTGAGTTTGATAAGTTCTTTATAGATTTTGGATACTAGCCCTTATTCTGATATGTCATTTGCAAATATTTTCTCCCATTCTGTCGGTTGTCTTTTGGTTTTGTGGACCGTTTCTTTTGCTGTGCAAAAGCTTTTTATCTGGATGAAATCCCAGTAGTTCATTTTTGCCCTGGCTTCCCGTGCCTTTGGCGATGTTTCTAGGAAGAAGTTGCTGCGGCTAAGGTCGAAAAGGTTGCTACCTGTGTTCTCCTTTAGGATTTGGATGGTCTCCTGTCTCACGTTTAGGTCTTTCAACCATTTGGAGTCGATTTTTGTGTGTGGTGTAAGGAAATGGTCCAGTTTCATTCTTCTGCATGTGGCTGTCCAATTTTCCCAACACCATTTGTTGAAGAGACTGTCTCTTTTCCACTGGACATTCTTTCCTGCTTTGTCAAAGATGAGTTGACCATAGAGTTGAGGGTCCATTTCTGGGCTCTCGATTCTGTTCCATTGATCAATGTGTCTGTTTTTGTGCCAGTACCATACTGTCTTGATGATGACAGCTTTGTAATAGAGCTGGAAGTCCGGAATTGCGATGCCGCCAGCTTTGCTTTTCTTTTTCAGTATTCCTCTGGCTATTCTGGGTCTCTTCTGGTTCCATACAAATTTTAGGATTATTTGTTCCATGTCTGTGAAAAAAGTGGATGGTATTTTGATGGGGATGGCATTGAATGTGTAGATTGCTCTAGGTAGCATTGACATCTTCACAATGTTGATTCTCCCAATCCATGAGCATGGAACGTTTTTCCATTTCTTTGTGTCTTCTTCAATTGCTTTCATGGGTATTTTATAGTTTTCTGAGTACAGATCCTTTGCCTCTTTGGTTAGATTTATTCCTAGGTATCTAATGGTTTTGGGTGCAATTGTAAATGGGATCGACTCCTTGATTTGTCTCTCTTCTGTCTTGTTGTTGGTGTATAGGAATGCCACGGATTTCTGTGCATTGATTTTATATCCTGCCACTTGACTGAATTCCTGTATGAGTTCTAGCAGTTTTGGGGTGGAGTCTTTTGGGTTTTCCACATACAGTATCATATCATCTGCAAAGAGTGAGAGTTTGACTTCCTCTTTGCCGATTTGGATGCCTTTCGTTTCTTTTGGTTGTCTAATTGCTGTGGCTAGGACTTCTAATACTATGTTGAATAGCAGTGGTGAGAGTGGACATCCCTGCCGCGTTCCTGACCTTAGGGGAAAAGCTCTCAGCCTTTCCCCCTTGAGAATGATATTGGCTGTAGGTTATTCATAGATGGCTTTTATGATATTGAGGTATGTACCCTCTCTCCCTATACTCTGAAGAGTTTTGTTCAAGAAAGGATGCTGTACTTTGTCAAATGCTTTTTCTGCATCTAGTTACAGGATCATATGGTTCTTTTTCTTTTTTTTTTATTAATGTATTGTATCACATTGATTGATTTGCAGATGTTGAACCAACCTTGCAGCCTAGGAGTAAATCCCACTTGGTCGTGGTGAATAATCCTTTTAATGCACTGTTGGATCCTATTGGCTGGCGTTTTGGTGAGAAGTTTTGCATCCATGTTCCTCAGGGATATGGACCTGTAATTTTCCTTTTTGATGGGGTCTTTGTTCGGTTTGGGGATCAAGGTAATGGCCTCATAAGACGAGTTTGGATGCTTTCCTTCCATTTCTATTTTTTGGAACAGTTTCAGAAGAATAGGTATTACTACTTCTTTAAATGGTTGGTAGAATTCCCCTGGGAAGCCATCTGGCCTTGGGCTCCTGTTTGTTGGGAGATTTTTGATGACTGCTTCAATTTCCTCATTAGCGGTTATAGGTCTCTTCAGGTTTTCTATTTCTTCCTGGTTCAGCTTAGGTAGTTGATACATTTCTGGGAATGCATCCATTTCTTCAAGATTATCTAATTTGCTGGCCTAGAGTGGCTCATAATATGTTCTTATAATTGTTTGTATTTCTTTGGTGTTGGTTGTCATCTCTCCTCTTTCATTCATGATTATTTTTTTAATTTTTTTATAGTTATGTTAATCACCATATATTACATCATTAGTTTTTGGTGCAGTGCTCCATGATTCATTGTTTGTTCATAACACCCAGTGCTCCATGCAGAACGTGCCCTCCTCCATACCCATCACCAGGCTCACCCATCCCCCTACCCCCCTCCCCTCTAGAACCCTCAGTTTGTCTTTCAGAGTCCTTCATCTCTCATGGTTCGTCTCCCCCTCTGACATACTCCCCTTTTCTTCCTCTCCTGTTATCTTCTTCTTTTTCTTTTTTCTTAAAATATGGTGCGTTATTTGTTTCAGAAGGACAGAACTGTGATTCAACAGTCTTGCACAATTCACAGCGCTCACCGTAGCACATACCCTCCCCAATGTCTAGCACCCAGCCACCCCATCCCTCCCACCCCCAACCACTGCAGTAACACTCAGTTTCTCTCCTGAGATTAAGAATTCCTCATATCAGTGAGGTCATGTGATACATGTCTTTCTCTGATTGACTTATTTCACTCAGCATAACACCCTCCAGTTCCATCCACGTCGTTGCAAATGGCAAGATCTCATTCCTTTTGATGGCTGCATAATATTCCATTGTGTATCTATACCACCTCTTCTTTATCCATTCATCCGTCGATGGGCATCTTGGCTCTTTCCACAGTTTGGCCATGGTGGACATTGCTGCTATAAACATTGGGGTACACGTACCCCTTCGGGTCCCTACATTTGTATCTTTGTGGTAAATACCCAGTAGTGCAATTGCTGGATCGAACGGTAGCTCTAATTTCAACTGTTTGAGGAACCTCCATACTGTTTTCCAGAGGGGTTGCACCAGCTTGCATTCCCACCAACAGTGTAGGAGGGTTCCCCTTTCTCCACATCCCCGCCAACATCTGCCGTTCCCTGACTTGTTCATTTTAGCCAATCGGACTGGTGTGAGGTGGTATCTCATTGAGGTTTTGATTTGGATTTCCCTGATGCCGAGCGATGTTGAGCACTTTTTCATGTGCCTGTTGGCCATGTGGATGTCTTCTTTGGAGAAATGTCTGTTCATGTCTTCTGCCCATTTCTTGATTGGATTACTTGTTCTTTGGGTGTTGAGTTTGATAAGTTCTTTATAGATTTTGGATACTAGCCCTTATTCTGATATGTCATTTGCAAATATTTTCTCCCATTCTGTCGGTTGTCTTTTGGTTTTGTGGACCGTTTCTTTTGCTGTGCAAAAGCTTTTTATCTGGATGAAATCCCAGTAGTTCATTTTTGCCCTGGCTTCCCGTGCCTTTGGCGATGTTTCTAGGAAGAAGTTGCTGCGGCTAAGGTCGAAAAGGTTGCTACCTGTGTTCTCCTTTAGGATTTGGATGGTCTCCTGTCTCACGTTTAGGTCTTTCAACCATTTGGAGTCGATTTTTGTGTGTGGTGTAAGGAAATGGTCCAGTTTCATTCTTCTGCATGTGGCTGTCCAATTTTCCCAACACCATTTGTTGAAGAGACTGTCTCTTTTCCACTGGACATTCTTTCCTGCTTTGTCAAAGATGAGTTGACCATAGAGTTGAGGGTCCATTTCTGGGCTCTCGATTCTGTTCCATTGATCAATGTGTCTGTTTTTGTGCCAGTACCATACTGTCTTGATGATGACAGCTTTGTAATAGAGCTGGAAGTCCGGAATTGCGATGCCGCCAGCTTTGCTTTTCTTTTTCAGTATTCCTCTGGCTATTCTGGGTCTCTTCTGGTTCCATACAAATTTTAGGATTATTTGTTCCATGTCTGTGAAAAAAGTGGATGGTATTTTGATGGGGATGGCATTGAATGTGTAGATTGCTCTAGGTAGCATTGACATCTTCACAATGTTGATTCTCCCAATCCATGAGCATGGAACGTTTTTCCATTTCTTTGTGTCTTCTTCAATTGCTTTCATGGGTATTTTATAGTTTTCTGAGTACAGATCCTTTGCCTCTTTGGTTAGATTTATTCCTAGGTATCTAATGGTTTTGGGTGCAATTGTAAATGGGATCGACTCCTTGATTTGTCTCTCTTCTGTCTTGTTGTTGGTGTATAGGAATGCCACGGATTTCTGTGCATTGATTTTATATCCTGCCACTTGACTGAATTCCTGTATGAGTTCTAGCAGTTTTGGGGTGGAGTCTTTTGGGTTTTCCACATACAGTATCATATCATCTGCAAAGAGTGAGAGTTTGACTTCCTCTTTGCCGATTTGGATGCCTTTCGTTTCTTTTGGTTGTCTAATTGCTGTGGCTAGGACTTCTAATACTATGTTGAATAGCAGTGGTGAGAGTGGACATCCCTGCCGCGTTCCTGACCTTAGGGGAAAAGCTCTCAGCCTTTCCCCCTTGAGAATGATATTGGCTGTAGGTTATTCATAGATGGCTTTTATGATATTGAGGTATGTACCCTCTCTCCCTATACTCTGAAGAGTTTTGTTCAAGAAAGGATGCTGTACTTTGTCAAATGCTTTTTCTGCATCTAGTTACAGGATCATATGGTTCTTTTTCTTTTTTTTTTATTAATGTATTGTATCACATTGATTGATTTGCAGATGTTGAACCAACCTTGCAGCCTAGGAGTAAATCCCACTTGGTCGTGGTGAATAATCCTTTTAATGCACTGTTGGATCCTATTGGCTGGCGTTTTGGTGAGAAGTTTTGCATCCATGTTCCTCAGGGATATGGACCTGTAATTTTCCTTTTTGATGGGGTCTTTGTTCGGTTTGGGGATCAAGGTAATGGCCTCATAAGACGAGTTTGGATGCTTTCCTTCCATTTCTATTTTTTGGAACAGTTTCAGAAGAATAGGTATTACTACTTCTTTAAATGGTTGGTAGAATTCCCCTGGGAAGCCATCTGGCCTTGGGCTCCTGTTTGTTGGGAGATTTTTGATGACTGCTTCAATTTCCTCATTAGCGGTTATAGGTCTCTTCAGGTTTTCTATTTCTTCCTGGTTCAGCTTAGGTAGTTGATACTTTTCTGGGAATGCATCCATTTCTTCAAGATTATCTAATTTGCTGGCCTAGAGTGGCTCATAATATGTTCTTATAATTGTTTGTATTTCTTTGGTGTTGGTTGTCATCTCTCCTCTTTCATTCATGATTATTTTTTTAATTTTTTTATAGTTATGTTAATCACCATATATTACATCATTAGTTTTTGGTGCAGTGCTCCATGATTCATTGTTTGTTCATAACACCCAGTGCTCCATGCAGAACGTGCCCTCCTCCATACCCATCACCAGGCTCACCCATCCCCCTACCCCCCTCCCCTCTAGAACCCTCAGTTTGTCTTTCAGAGTCCTTCATCTCTCATGGTTCGTCTCCCCCTCTGACATACTCCCCTTTTCTTCCTCTCCTGTTATCTTCTTCTTTTTCTTTTTTCTTAAAATATGGTGCGTTATTTGTTTCAGAAGGACAGAACTGTGATTCAACAGTCTTGCACAATTCACAGCGCTCACCGTAGCACATACCCTCCCCAATGTCTAGCACCCAGCCACCCCATCCCTCCCACCCCCAACCACTGCAGTAACACTCCGTTTCTCTCCTGAGATTAAGAATTCCTCATATCAGTGAGGTCATGTGATACATGTCTTTCTCTGATTGACTTATTTCACTCAGCATAACACCCTCCAGTTCCATCCACGTCGTTGCAAATGGCAAGATCTCATTCCTTTTGATGGCTGCATAATATTCCATTGTGTATCTATACCACCTCTTCTTTATCCATTCATCTGTCGATGGGCATCTTGGCTCTTTCCACAGTTTGGCTATGGTGGACATTGCTGCTATAAACATTGGGGTACACGTACCCCTTCGGGTCCCTACATTTGTACCTTTGTGGTAAATACCCAGTAGTGCAATTGCTGGATCGAACGGTAGCTCTAATTTCAACTGTTTGAGGAACCTCCATACTGTTTTCCAGAGGGGTTGCACCAGCTTGCATTCCCACCAACAGTGTAGGAGGGTTCCCCTTTCTCCACATCCCCGCCAACATCTGCCGTTCCCTGACTTGTTCATTTTAGCCAATCGGACTGGTGTGAGGTGGTATCTCATTGAGGTTTTGATTTGGATTTCCCTGATGCCGAGCGATGTTGAGCACTTTTTCATGTGCCTGTTGGCCATGTGGATGTCTTCTTTGGAGAAATGTCTGTTCATGTCTTCTGCCCATTTCTTGATTGGATTACTTGTTCTTTGGGTGTTGAGTTTGATAAGTTCTTTATAGATTTTGGATACTAGCCCTTATTCTGATATGTCATTTGCAAATATTTTCTCCCATTCTGTCGGTTGTCTTTTGGTTTTGTGGACCGTTTCTTTTGCTGTGCAAAAGCTTTTTATCTGGATGAAATCCCAGTAGTTCATTTTTGCCCTGGCTTCCCGTGCCTTTGGCGATGTTTCTAGGAAGAAGTTGCTGCGGCTAAGGTCGAAAAGGTTGCTACCTGTGTTCTCCTTTAGGATTTGGATGGTCTCCTGTCTCACGTTTAGGTCTTTCAACCATTTGGAGTCGATTTTTGTGTGTGGTGTAAGGAAATGGTCCAGTTTCATTCTTCTGCATGTGGCTGTCCAATTTTCCCAACACCATTTGTTGAAGAGACTGTCTCTTTTCCACTGGACATTCTTTCCTGCTTTGTCAAAGATGAGTTGACCATAGAGTTGAGGGTCCATTTCTGGGCTCTCGATTCTGTTCCATTGATCAATGTGTCTGTTTTTGTGCCAGTACCATACTGTCTTGATGATGACAGCTTTGTAATAGAGCTGGAAGTCCGGAATTGCGATGCCGCCAGCTTTGCTTTTCTTTTTCAGTATTCCTCTGGCTATTCTGGGTCTCTTCTGGTTCCATACAAATTTTAGGATTATTTGTTCCATGTCTGTGAAAAAAGTGGATGGTATTTTGATGGGGATTGCATTGAATGTGTAGATTGCTCTAGGTAGCATTGACATCTTCACAATGTTGATTCTCCCAATCCATGAGCATGGAACGTTTTTCCATTTCTTTGTGTCTTCTTCAATTGCTTTCATGGGTATTTTATAGTTTTCTGAGTACAGATCCTTTGCCTCTTTGGTTAGATTTATTCCTAGGTATCTAATGGTTTTGGGTGCAATTGTAAATGGGATCGACTCCTTGATTTGTCTCTCTTCTGTCTTGTTGTTGGTGTATAGGAATGCCACGGATTTCTGTGCATTGATTTTATATCCTGCCACTTGACTGAATTCCTGTATGAGTTCTAGCAGTTTTGGGGTGGAGTCTTTTGGGTTTTCCACATACAGTATCATATCATCTGCAAAGAGTGAGAGTTTGACTTCCTCTTTGCCGATTTGGATGCCTTTCGTTTCTTTTGGTTGTCTAATTGCTGTGGCTAGGACTTCTAATACTATGTTGAATAGCAGTGGTGAGAGTGGACATCCCTGCCGCGTTCCTGACCTTAGGGGAAAAGCTCTCAGCCTTTCCCCCTTGAGAATGATATTGGCTGTAGGTTATTCATAGATGGCTTTTATGATATTGAGGTATGTACCCTCTCTCCCTATACTCTGAAGAGTTTTGTTCAAGAAAGGATGCTGTACTTTGTCAAATGCTTTTTCTGCATCTAGTTACAGGATCATATGGTTCTTTTTCTTTTTTTTTTATTAATGTATTGTATCACATTGATTGATTTGCAGATGTTGAACCAACCTTGCAGCCTAGGAGTAAATCCCACTTGGTCGTGGTGAATAATCCTTTTAATGCACTGTTGGATCCTATTGGCTGGCGTTTTGGTGAGAAGTTTTGCATCCATGTTCCTCAGGGATATGGACCTGTAATTTTCCTTTTTGATGGGGTCTTTGTTCGGTTTGGGGATCAAGGTAATGGCCTCATAAGACGAGTTTGGATGCTTTCCTTCCATTTCTATTTTTTGGAACAGTTTCAGAAGAATAGGTATTACTACTTCTTTAAATGGTTGGTAGAATTCCCCTGGGAAGCCATCTGGCCTTGGGCTCCTGTTTGTTGGGAGATTTTTGATGACTGCTTCAATTTCCTCATTAGCGGTTATAGGTCTCTTCAGGTTTTCTATTTCTTCCTGGTTCAGCTTAGGTAGTTGATACTTTTCTGGGAATGCATCCATTTCTTCAAGATTATCTAATTTGCTGGCCTAGAGTGGCTCATAATATGTTCTTATAATTGTTTGTATTTCTTTGGTGTTGGTTGTCATCTCTCCTCTTTCATTCATGATTATTTTTTTAATTTTTTTATAGTTATGTTAATCACCATATATTACATCATTAGTTTTTGGTGCAGTGCTCCATGATTCATTGTTTGTTCATAACACCCAGTGCTCCATGCAGAACGTGCCCTCCTCCATACCCATCACCAGGCTCACCCATCCCCCTACCCCCCTCCCCTCTAGAACCCTCAGTTTGTCTTTCAGAGTCCTTCATCTCTCATGGTTCGTCTCCCCCTCTGACATACTCCCCTTTTCTTCCTCTCCTGTTATCTTCTTCTTTTTCTTTTTTCTTAAAATATGGTGCGTTATTTGTTTCAGAAGGACAGAACTGTGATTCAACAGTCTTGCACAATTCACAGCGCTCACCGTAGCACATACCCTCCCCAATGTCTAGCACCCAGCCACCCCATCCCTCCCACCCCCAACCACTGCAGTAACACTCCGTTTCTCTCCTGAGATTAAGAATTCCTCATATCAGTGAGGTCATGTGATACATGTCTTTCTCTGATTGACTTATTTCACTCAGCATAACACCCTCCAGTTCCATCCACGTCGTTGCAAATGGCAAGATCTCATTCCTTTTGATGGCTGCATAATATTCCATTGTGTATCTATACCACCTCTTCTTTATCCATTCATCTGTCGATGGGCATCTTGGCTCTTTCCACAGTTTGGCTATGGTGGACATTGCTGCTATAAACATTGGGGTACACGTACCCCTTCGGGTCCCTACATTTGTACCTTTGTGGTAAATACCCAGTAGTGCAATTGCTGGATCGAACGGTAGCTCTAATTTCAACTGTTTGAGGAACCTCCATACTGTTTTCCAGAGGGGTTGCACCAGCTTGCATTCCCACCAACAGTGTAGGAGGGTTCCCCTTTCTCCACATCCCCGCCAACATCTGCCGTTCCCTGACTTGTTCATTTTAGCCAATCGGACTGGTGTGAGGTGGTATCTCATTGAGGTTTTGATTTGGATTTCCCTGATGCCGAGCGATGTTGAGCACTTTTTCATGTGCCTGTTGGCCATGTGGATGTCTTCTTTGGAGAAATGTCTGTTCATGTCTTCTGCCCATTTCTTGATTGGATTACTTGTTCTTTGGGTGTTGAGTTTGATAAGTTCTTTATAGATTTTGGATACTAGCCCTTATTCTGATATGTCATTTGCAAATATTTTCTCCCATTCTGTCGGTTGTCTTTTGGTTTTGTGGACCGTTTCTTTTGCTGTGCAAAAGCTTTTTATCTGGATGAAATCCCAGTAGTTCATTTTTGCCCTGGCTTCCCGTGCCTTTGGCGATGTTTCTAGGAAGAAGTTGCTGCGGCTAAGGTCGAAAAGGTTGCTACCTGTGTTCTCCTTTAGGATTTGGATGGTCTCCTGTCTCACGTTTAGGTCTTTCAACCATTTGGAGTCGATTTTTGTGTGTGGTGTAAGGAAATGGTCCAGTTTCATTCTTCTGCATGTGGCTGTCCAATTTTCCCAACACCATTTGTTGAAGAGACTGTCTCTTTTCCACTGGACATTCTTTCCTGCTTTGTCAAAGATGAGTTGACCATAGAGTTGAGGGTCCATTTCTGGGCTCTCGATTCTGTTCCATTGATCAATGTGTCTGTTTTTGTGCCAGTACCATACTGTCTTGATGATGACAGCTTTGTAATAGAGCTGGAAGTCCGGAATTGCGATGCCGCCAGCTTTGCTTTTCTTTTTCAGTATTCCTCTGGCTATTCTGGGTCTCTTGTGGTTCCATACAAATTTTAGGATTATTTGTTCCATGTCTGTGAAAAAAGTGGATGGTATTTTGATGGGGATGGCATTGAATGTGTAGATTGCTCTAGGTAGCATTGACATCTTCACAATGTTGATTCTCCCAATCCATGAGCATGGAACGTTTTTCCATTTCTTTGTGTCTTCTTCAATTGCTTTCATGGGTATTTTATAGTTTTCTGAGTACAGATCCTTTGCCTCTTTGGTTAGATTTATTCCTAGGTATCTAATGGTTTTGGGTGCAATTGTAAATGGGATCGACTCCTTGATTTGTCTCTCTTCTGTCTTGTTGTTGGTGTATAGGAATGCCACGGATTTCTGTGCATTGATTTTATATCCTGCCACTTGACTGAATTCCTGTATGAGTTCTAGCAGTTTTGGGGTGGAGTCTTTTGGGTTTTCCACATACAGTATCATATCATCTGCAAAGAGTGAGAGTTTGACTTCCTCTTTGCCGATTTGGATGCCTTTCGTTTCTTTTGGTTGTCTAATTGCTGTGGCTAGGACTTCTAATACTATGTTGCATAGCAGTGGTGAGAGTGGACATCCCTGCCGCGTTCCTGACCTTAGGGGAAGAGCTCTCAGCCTTTCCCCCTTGAGAATGATATTGGCTGTAGGTTATTCATAGATGGCTTTTATGATATTGAGGTATGTACCCTCTCTCCCTATACTCTGAAGAGTTTTGTTCAAGAAAGGATGCTGTACTTTGTCAAATGCTTTTTCTGCATCTAGTTACAGGATCATATGGTTCTTTTTCTTTTTTTTTATTAATGTATTGTATCACATTGATTGATTTGCAGATGTTGAACCAACCTTGCAGCCTAGGAGTAAATCCCACTTGGTCGTGGTGAATAATCCTTTTAATGCACTGTTGGATCCTATTGGCTGGCGTTTTGGTGAGAAGTTTTGCATCCATGTTCCTCAGGGATATGGACCTGTAATTTTCCTTTTTGATGGGGTCTTTGTTCGGTTTGGGGATCAAGGTAATGGCCTCATAAGACGAGTTTGGATGCTTTCCTTCCATTTCTATTTTTTGGAACAGTTTCAGAAGAATAGGTATTACTACTTCTTTAAATGGTTGGTAGAATTCCCCTGGGAAGCCATCTGGCCTTGGGCTCCTGTTTGTTGGGAGATTTTTGATGACTGCTTCAATTTCCTCATTAGCGGTTATAGGTCTCTTCAGGTTTTCTATTTCTTCCTGGTTCAGCTTAGGTAGTTGATACATTTCTGGGAATGCATCCATTTCTTCAAGATTATCTAATTTGCTGGCCTAGAGTGGCTCATAATATGTTCTTATAATTGTTTGTATTTCTTTGGTGTTGGTTGTCATCTCTCCTCTTTCATTCATGATTATTTTTTTAATTTTTTTATAGTTATGTTAATCACCATATATTACATCATTAGTTTTTGGTGCAGTGTTCCATGATTCATTGTTTGTTCATAACACCCAGTGCTCCATGCAGAACGTGCCCTCCTCCATACCCATCACCAGGCTCACCCATCCCCCTACCCCCCTCCCCTCTAGAACCCTCAGTTTGTCTTTCAGAGTCCTTCATCTCTCATGGTTCGTCTCCCCCTCTGACATACTCCCCTTTTCTTCCTCTCCTGTTATCTTCTTCTTTTTCTTTTTTCTTAAAATATGGTGCGTTATTTGTTTCAGAAGGACAGAACTGTGATTCAACAGTCTTGCACAATTCACAGCGCTCACCGTAGCACATACCCTCCCCAATGTCTAGCACCCAGCCACCCCATCCCTCCCACCCCCAACCACTGCAGTAACACTCCGTTTCTCTCCTGAGATTAAGAATTCCTCATATCAGTGAGGTCATGTGATACATGTCTTTCTCTGATTGACTTATTTCACTCAGCATAACACCCTCCAGTTCCATCCACGTCGTTGCAAATGGCAAGATCTCATTCCTTTTGATGGCTGCATAATATTCCATTGTGTATCTATACCACCTCTTCTTTATCCATTCATCTGTCGATGGGCATCTTGGCTCTTTCCACAGTTTGGCTATGGTGGACATTGCTGCTATAAACATTGGGGTACACGTACCCCTTCGGGTCCCTACATTTGTATCTTTGTGGTAAATACCCAGTAGTGCAATTGCTGGATCGAACGGTAGCTCTAATTTCAACTGTTTGAGGAACCTCCATACTGTTTTCCAGAGGGGTTGCACCAGCTTGCATTCCCACCAACAGTGTAGGAGGGTTCCCCTTTCTCCACATCCCCGCCAACATCTGCCGTTCCCTGACTTGTTCATTTTAGCCAATCGGACTGGTGTGAGGTGGTATCTCATTGAGGTTTTGATTTGGATTTCCCTGATGCCGAGCGATGTTGAGCACTTTTTCATGTGCCTGTTGGCCATGTGGATGTCTTCTTTGGAGAAATGTCTGTTCATGTCTTCTGCCCATTTCTTGATTGGATTACTTGTTCTTTGGGTGTTGAGTTTGATAAGTTCTTTATAGATTTTGGATACTAGCCCTTATTCTGATATGTCATTTGCACATATTTTCTCCCATTCTGTCGGTTGTCTTTTGGTTTTGTGGACCGTTTCTTTTGCTGTGCAAAAGCTTTTTATCTGGATGAAATCCCAGTAGTTCATTTTTGCCCTGGCTTCCCGTGCCTTTGGCGATGTTTCTAGGAAGAAGTTGCTGCGGCTAAGGTCGAAAAGGTTGCTACCTGTGTTCTCCTTTAGGATTTGGATGGTCTCCTGTCTCACGTTTAGGTCTTTCAACCATTTGGAGTCGATTTTTGTGTGTGGTGTAAGGAAATGGTCCAGTTTCATTCTTCTGCATGTGGCTGTCCAATTTTCCCAACACCATTTGTTGAAGAGACTGTCTCTTTTCCACTGGACATTCTTTCCTGCTTTGTCAAAGATGAGTTGACCATAGAGTTGAGGGTCCATTTCTGGGCTCTCGATTCTGTTCCATTGATCAATGTGTCTGTTTTTGTGCCAGTACCATACTGTCTTGATGATGACAGCTTTGTAATAGAGCTGGAAGTCCGGAATTGCGATGCCGCCAGCTTTGCTTTTCTTTTTCAGTATTCCTCTGGCTATTCTGGGTCTCTTGTGGTTCCATACAAATTTTAGGATTATTTGTTCCATGTCTGTGAAAAAAGTGGATGGTATTTTGATGGGGATGGCATTGAATGTGTAGATTGCTCTAGGTAGCATTGACATCTTCACAATGTTGATTCTCCCAATCCATGAGCATGGAACGTTTTTCCATTTCTTTGTGTCTTCTTCAATTGCTTTCATGGGTATTTTATAGTTTTCTGAGTACAGATCCTTTGCCTCTTTGGTTAGATTTATTCCTAGGTATCTAATGGTTTTGGGTGCAATTGTAAATGGGATCGACTCCTTGATTTGTCTCTCTTCTGTCTTGTTGTTGGTGTATAGGAATGCCACGGATTTCTGTGCATTGATTTTATATCCTGCCACTTGACTGAATTCCTGTATGAGTTCTAGCAGTTTTGGGGTGGAGTCTTTTGGGTTTTCCACATACAGTATCATATCATCTGCAAAGAGTGAGAGTTTGACTTCCTCTTTGCCGATTTGGATGCCTTTCGTTTCTTTTGGTTGTCTAATTGCTGTGGCTAGGACTTCTAATACTATGTTGCATAGCAGTGGTGAGAGTGGACATCCCTGCCGCGTTCCTGACCTTAGGGGAAGAGCTCTCAGCCTTTCCCCCTTGAGAATGATATTGGCTGTAGGTTATTCATAGATGGCTTTTATGATATTGAGGTATGTACCCTCTCTCCCTATACTCTGAAGAGTTTTGTTCAAGAAAGGATGCTGTACTTTGTCAAATGCTTTTTCTGCATCTAGTTACAGGATCATATGGTTCTTTTTCTTCTTTTTTATTAATGTTGTATCACATTGATTGATTTGCAGATGTTGAACCAACCTTGCAGCCTAGGAGTAAATCCCACTTGGTCGTGGTGAATAATCCTTTTAATGCACTGTTGGATCCTATTGGCTGGCGTTTTGGTGAGAAGTTTTGCATCCATGTTCCTCAGGGATATGGACCTGTAATTTTCCTTTTTGATGGGGTCTTTGTTCGGTTTGGGGATCAAGGTAATGGCCTCATAAGACGAGTTTGGATGCTTTCCTTCCATTTCTATTTTTTGGAACAGTTTCAGAAGAATAGGTATTACTACTTCTTTAAATGGTTGGTAGAATTCCCCTGGGAAGCCATCTGGCCTTGGGCTCCTGTTTGTTGGGAGATTTTTGATGACTGCTTCAATTTCCTCATTAGCGGTTATAGGTCTCTTCAGGTTTTCTATTTCTTCCTGGTTCAGCTTAGGTAGTTGATACATTTCTGGGAATGCATCCATTTCTTCAAGATTATCTAATTTGCTGGCCTAGAGTGGCTCATAATATGTTCTTATAATTGTTTGTATTTCTTTGGTGTTGGTTGTCATCTCTCCTCTTTCATTCATGATTATTTTTTTAATTTTTTTATAGTTATGTTAATCACCATATATTACATCATTAGTTTTTGGTGCAGTGCTCCATGATTCATTGGTTGTTCATAACACCCAGTGCTCCATGCAGAACGTGCCCTCCTCCATACCCATCACCAGGCTCACCCATCCCCCTACCCCCCTCCCCTCTAGAACCCTCAGTTTGTCTTTCAGAGTCCTTCATCTCTCATGGTTCGTCTCCCCCTCTGACATACTCCCCTTTTCTTCCTCTCCTGTTATCTTCTTCTTTTTCTTTTTTCTTAAAATATGGTGCGTTATTTGTTTCAGAAGGACAGAACTGTGATTCAACAGTCTTGCACAATTCACAGCGCTCACCGTAGCACATACCCTCCCCAATGTCTAGCACCCAGCCACCCCATCCCTCCCACCCCCAACCACTGCAGTAACACTCAGTTTCTCTCCTGAGATTAAGAATTCCTCATATCAGTGAGGTCATGTGATACATGTCTTTCTCTGATTGACTTATTTCACTCAGCATAACACCCTCCAGTTCCATCCACGTCGTTGCAAATGGCAAGATCTCATTCCTTTTGATGGCTGCATAATATTCCATTGTGTATCTATACCACCTCTTCTTTATCCATTCATCTGTCGATGGGCATCTTGGCTCTTTCCACAGTTTGGCTATGGTGGACATTGCTGCTATAAACATTGGGGTACACGTACCCCTTCGGGTCCCTACATTTGTATCTTTGTGGTAAATACCCAGTAGTGCTATTGCTGGATCGAACGGTAGCTCTAATTTCAACTGTTTGAGGAACCTCCATACTGTTTTCCAGAGGGGTTGCACCAGCTTGCATTCCCACCAACAGTGTAGGAGGGTTCCCCTTTCTCCACATCCCCGCCAACATCTGCCGTTCCCTGACTTGTTCATTTTAGCCAATCGGACTGGTGTGAGGTGGTATCTCATTGAGGTTTTGATTTGGATTTCCCTGATGCCGAGCGATGTTGAGCACTTTTTCATGTGCCTGTTGGCCATGTGGATGTCTTCTTTGGAGAAATGTCTGTTCATGTCTTCTGCCCATTTCTTGATTGGATTACTTGTTCTTTGGGTGTTGAGTTTGATAAGTTCTTTATAGATTTTGGATACTAGCCCTTATTCTGATATGTCATTTGCACATATTTTCTCCCATTCTGTCGGTTGTCTTTTGGTTTTGTGGACCGTTTCTTTTGCTGTGCAAAAGCTTTTTATCTGGATGAAATCCCAGTAGTTCATTTTTGCCCTGGCTTCCCGTGCCTTTGGCGATGTTTCTAGGAAGAAGTTGCTGCGGCTAAGGTCGAAAAGGTTGCTACCTGTGTTCTCCTTTAGGATTTGGATGGTCTCCTGTCTCACGTTTAGGTCTTTCAACCATTTGGAGTCGATTTTTGTGTGTGGTGTAAGGAAATGGTCCAGTTTCATTCTTCTGCATGTGGCTGTCCAATTTTCCCAACACCATTTGTTGAAGAGACTGTCTCTTTTCCACTGGACATTCTTTCCTGCTTTGTCAAAGATGAGTTGACCATAGAGTTGAGGGTCCATTTCTGGGCTCTCGATTCTGTTCCATTGATCAATGTGTCTGTTTTTGTGCCAGTACCATACTGTCTTGATGATGACAGCTTTGTAATAGAGCTGGAAGTCCGGAATTGCGATGCCGCCAGCTTTGCTTTTCTTTTTCAGTATTCCTCTGGCTATTCTGGGTCTCTTCTGGTTCCATACAAATTTTAGGATTATTTGTTCCATGTCTGTGAAAAAAGTGGATGGTATTTTGATGGGGATTGCATTGAATGTGTAGATTGCTCTAGGTAGCATTGACATCTTCACAATGTTGATTCTCCCAATCCATGAGCATGGAACGTTTTTCCATTTCTTTGTGTCTTCTTCAATTGCTTTCATGGGTATTTTATAGTTTTCTGAGTACAGATCCTTTGCCTCTTTGGTTAGATTTATTCCTAGGTATCTAATGGTTTTGGGTGCAATTGTAAATGGGATCGACTCCTTGATTTGTCTCTCTTCTGTCTTGTTGTTGGTGTATAGGAATGCCACGGATTTCTGTGCATTGATTTTATATCCTGCCACTTGACTGAATTCCTGTATGAGTTCTAGCAGTTTTGGGGTGGAGTCTTTTGGGTTTTCCACATACAGTATCATATCATCTGCAAAGAGTGAGAGTTTGACTTCCTCTTTGCCGATTTGGATGCCTTTCGTTTCTTTTGGTTGTCTAATTGCTGTGGCTAGGACTTCTAATACTATGTTGAATAGCAGTGGTGAGAGTGGACATCCCTGCCGCGTTCCTGACCTTAGGGGAAGAGCTCTCAGCCTTTCCCCCTTGAGAATGATATTGGCTGTAGGTTATTCATAGATGGCTTTTATGATATTGAGGTATGTACCCTCTCTCCCTATACTCTGAAGAGTTTTGTTCAAGAAAGGATGCTGTACTTTGTCAAATGCTTTTTCTGCATCTAGTTACAGGATCATATGGTTCTTTTTCTTCTTTTTTATTAATGTTGTATCACATTGATTGATTTGCAGATGTTGAACCAACCTTGCAGCCTAGGAGTAAATCCCACTTGGTCGTGGTGAATAATCCTTTTAATGCACTGTTGGATCCTATTGGCTGGCGTTTTGGTGAGAAGTTTTGCATCCATGTTCCTCAGGGATATGGACCTGTAATTTTCCTTTTTGATGGGGTCTTTGTTCGGTTTGGGGATCAAGGTAATGGCCTCATAAGACGAGTTTGGATGCTTTCCTTCCATTTCTATTTTTTGGAACAGTTTCAGAAGAATAGGTATTACTACTTCTTTAAATGGTTGGTAGAATTCCCCTGGGAAGCCATCTGGCCTTGGGCTCCTGTTTGTTGGGAGATTTTTGATGACTGCTTCAATTTCCTCATTAGCGGTTATAGGTCTCTTCAGGTTTTCTATTTCTTCCTGGTTCAGCTTAGGTAGTTGATACATTTCTGGGAATGCATCCATTTCTTCAAGATTATCTAATTTGCTGGCCTAGAGTGGCTCATAATATGTTCTTATAATTGTTTGTATTTCTTTGGTGTTGGTTGTCATCTCTCCTCTTTCATTCATGATTATTTTTTTAATTTTTTTATAGTTATGTTAATCACCATATATTACATCATTAGTTTTTGGTGCAGTGCTCCATGATTCATTGTTTGCTCATAACACCCAGTGCTCCATGCAGAACGTGCCCTCCTCCATACCCATCACCAGGCTCACCCATCCCCCTACCCCCCTCCCCTCTAGAACCCTCAGTTTGTCTTTCAGAGTCCTTCATCTCTCATGGTTCGTCTCCCCCTCTGACATACTCCCCTTTTCTTCCTCTCCTGTTATCTTCTTCTTTTTCTTTTTTCTTAAAATATGGTGCGTTATTTGTTTCAGAAGGACAGAACTGTGATTCAACAGTCTTGCACAATTCACAGCGCTCACCGTAGCACATACCCTCCCCAATGTCTAGCACCCAGCCACCCCATCCCTCCCACCCCCAACCACTGCAGTAACACTCAGTTTCTCTCCTGAGATTAAGAATTCCTCATATCAGTGAGGTCATGTGATACATGTCTTTCTCTGATTGACTTATTTCACTCAGCATAACACCCTCCAGTTCCATCCACGTCGTTGCAAATGGCAAGATCTCATTCCTTTTGATGGCTGCATAATATTCCATTGTGTATCTATACCACCTCTTCTTTATCCATTCATCTGTCGATGGGCATCTTGGCTCTTTCCACAGTTTGGCTATGGTGGACATTGCTGCTATAAACATTGGGGTACACGTACCCCTTCGGGTCCCTACATTTGTATCTTTGTGGTAAATACCCAGTAGTGCTATTGCTGGATCGAACGGTAGCTCTAATTTCAACTGTTTGAGGAACCTCCATACTGTTTTCCAGAGGGGTTGCACCAGCTTGCATTCCCACCAACAGTGTAGGAGGGTTCCCCTTTCTCCACATCCCCGCCAACATCTGCCGTTCCCTGACTTGTTCATTTTAGCCAATCGGACTGGTGTGAGGTGGTATCTCATTGAGGTTTTGATTTGGATTTCCCTGATGCCGAGCGATGTTGAGCACTTTTTCATGTGCCTGTTGGCCATGTGGATGTCTTCTTTGGAGAAATGTCTGTTCATGTCTTCTGCCCATTTCTTGATTGGATTACTTGTTCTTTGGGTGTTGAGTTTGATAAGTTCTTTATAGATTTTGGATACTAGCCCTTATTCTGATATGTCATTTGCACATATTTTCTCCCATTCTGTCGGTTGTCTTTTGGTTTTGTGGACCGTTTCTTTTGCTGTGCAAAAGCTTTTTATCTGGATGAAATCCCAGTAGTTCATTTTTGCCCTGGCTTCCCGTGCCTTTGGCGATGTTTCTAGGAAGAAGTTGCTGCGGCTAAGGTCGAAAAGGTTGCTACCTGTGTTCTCCTTTAGGATTTGGATGGTCTCCTGTCTCACGTTTAGGTCTTTCAACCATTTGGAGTCGATTTTTGTGTGTGGTGTAAGGAAATGGTCCAGTTTCATTCTTCTGCATGTGGCTGTCCAATTTTCCCAACACCATTTGTTGAAGAGACTGTCTCTTTTCCACTGGACATTCTTTCCTGCTTTGTCAAAGATGAGTTGACCATAGAGTTGAGGGTCCATTTCTGGGCTCTCGATTCTGTTCCATTGATCAATGTGTCTGTTTTTGTGCCAGTACCATACTGTCTTGATGATGACAGCTTTGTAATAGAGCTGGAAGTCCGGAATTGCGATGCCGCCAGCTTTGCTTTTCTTTTTCAGTATTCCTCTGGCTATTCTGGGTCTCTTCTGGTTCCATACAAATTTTAGGATTATTTGTTCCATGTCTGTGAAAAAAGTGGATGGTATTTTGATGGGGATTGCATTGAATGTGTAGATTGCTCTAGGTAGCATTGACATCTTCACAATGTTGATTCTCCCAATCCATGAGCATGGAACGTTTTTCCATTTCTTTGTGTCTTCTTCAATTGCTTTCATGGGTATTTTATAGTTTTCTGAGTACAGATCCTTTGCCTCTTTGGTTAGATTTATTCCTAGGTATCTAATGGTTTTGGGTGCAATTGTAAATGGGATCGACTCCTTGATTTGTCTCTCTTCTGTCTTGTTGTTGGTGTATAGGAATGCCACGGATTTCTGTGCATTGATTTTATATCCTGCCACTTGACTGAATTCCTGGATGAGTTCTAGCAGTTTTGGGGTGGAGTCTTTTGGGTTTTCCACATACAGTATCATATCATCTGCAAAGAGTGAGAGTTTGACTTCCTCTTTGCCGATTTGGATGCCTTTCGTTTCTTTTGGTTGTCTAATTGCTGTGGCTAGGACTTCTAATACTATGTTGAATAGCAGTGGTGAGAGTGGACATCCCTGCCGCGTTCCTGACCTTAGGGGAAGAGCTCTCAGCCTTTCCCCCTTGAGAATGATATTGGCTGTAGGTTATTCATAGATGGCTTTTATGATATTGAGGTATGTACCCTCTCTCCCTATACTCTGAAGAGTTTTGTTCAAGAAAGGATGCTGTACTTTGTCAAATGCTTTTTCTGCATCTAGTTACAGGATCATATGGTTCTTTTTCTTCTTTTTTATTAATGTTGTATCACATTGATTGATTTGCAGATGTTGAACCAACCTTGCAGCCTAGGAGTAAATCCCACTTGGTCGTGGTGAATAATCCTTTTAATGCACTGTTGGATCCTATTGGCTGGCGTTTTGGTGAGAAGTTTTGCATCCATGTTCCTCAGGGATATGGACCTGTAATTTTCCTTTTTGATGGGGTCTTTGTTCGGTTTGGGGATCAAGGTAATGGCCTCATAAGACGAGTTTGGATGCTTTCCTTCCATTTCTATTTTTTGGAACAGTTTCAGAAGAATAGGTATTACTACTTCTTTAAATGGTTGGTAGAATTCCCCTGGGAAGCCATCTGGCCTTGGGCTCCTGTTTGTTGGGAGATTTTTGATGACTGCTTCAATTTCCTCATTAGCGGTTATAGGTCTCTTCAGGTTTTCTATTTCTTCCTGGTTCAGCTTAGGTAGTTGATACATTTCTGGGAATGCATCCATTTCTTCAAGATTATCTAATTTGCTGGCCTAGAGTGGCTCATAATATGTTCTTATAATTGTTTGTATTTCTTTGGTGTTGGTTGTCATCTCTCCTCTTTCATTCATGATTATTTTTTTAATTTTTTTATAGTTATGTTAATCACCATATATTACATCATTAGTTTTTGGTGCAGTGCTCCATGATTCATTGTTTGCTCATAACACCCAGTGCTCCATGCAGAACGTGCCCTCCTCCATACCCATCACCAGGCTCACCCATCCCCCTACCCCCCTCCCCTCTAGAACCCTCAGTTTGTCTTTCAGAGTCCTTCATCTCTCATGGTTCGTCTCCCCCTCTGACATACTCCCCTTTTCTTCCTCTCCTGTTATCTTCTTCTTTTTCTTTTTTCTTAAAATATGGTGCGTTATTTGTTTCAGAAGGACAGAACTGTGATTCAACAGTCTTGCACAATTCACAGCGCTCACCGTAGCACATACCCTCCCCAATGTCTAGCACCCAGCCACCCCATCCCTCCCACCCCCAACCACTGCAGTAACACTCAGTTTCTCTCCTGAGATTAAGAATTCCTCATATCAGTGAGGTCATGTGATACATGTCTTTCTCTGATTGACTTATTTCACTCAGCATAACACCCTCCAGTTCCATCCACGTCGTTGCAAATGGCAAGATCTCATTCCTTTTGATGGCTGCATAATATTCCATTGTGTATCTATACCACCTCTTCTTTATCCATTCATCTGTCGATGGGCATCTTGGCTCTTTCCACAGTTTGGCTATGGTGGACATTGCTGCTATAAACATTGGGGTACACGTACCCCTTCGGGTCCCTACATTTGTATCTTTGTGGTAAATACCCAGTAGTGCTATTGCTGGATCGAACGGTAGCTCTAATTTCAACTGTTTGAGGAACCTCCATACTGTTTTCCAGAGGGGTTGCACCAGCTTGCATTCCCACCAACAGTGTAGGAGGGTTCCCCTTTCTCCACATCCCCGCCAACATCTGCCGTTCCCTGACTTGTTCATTTTAGCCAATCGGACTGGTGTGAGGTGGTATCTCATTGAGGTTTTGATTTGGATTTCCCTGATGCCGAGCGATGTTGAGCACTTTTTCATGTGCCTGTTGGCCATGTGGATGTCTTCTTTGGAGAAATGTCTGTTCATGTCTTCTGCCCATTTCTTGATTGGATTACTTGTTCTTTGGGTGTTGAGTTTGATAAGTTCTTTATAGATTTTGGATACTAGCCCTTATTCTGATATGTCATTTGCACATATTTTCTCCCATTCTGTCGGTTGTCTTTTGGTTTTGTGGACCGTTTCTTTTGCTGTGCAAAAGCTTTTTATCTGGATGAAATCCCAGTAGTTCATTTTTGCCCTGGCTTCCCGTGCCTTTGGCGATGTTTCTAGGAAGAAGTTGCTGCGGCTAAGGTCGAAAAGGTTGCTACCTGTGTTCTCCTTTAGGATTTGGATGGTCTCCTGTCTCACGTTTAGGTCTTTCAACCATTTGGAGTCGATTTTTGTGTGTGGTGTAAGGAAATGGTCCAGTTTCATTCTTCTGCATGTGGCTGTCCAATTTTCCCAACACCATTTGTTGAAGAGACTGTCTCTTTTCCACTGGACATTCTTTCCTGCTTTGTCAAAGATGAGTTGACCATAGAGTTGAGGGTCCATTTCTGGGCTCTCGATTCTGTTCCATTGATCAATGTGTCTGTTTTTGTGCCAGTACCATACTGTCTTGATGATGACAGCTTTGTAATAGAGCTGGAAGTCCGGAATTGCGATGCCGCCAGCTTTGCTTTTCTTTTTCAGTATTCCTCTGGCTATTCTGGGTCTCTTCTGGTTCCATACAAATTTTAGGATTATTTGTTCCATGTCTGTGAAAAAAGTGGATGGTATTTTGATGGGGATTGCATTGAATGTGTAGATTGCTCTAGGTAGCATTGACATCTTCACAATGTTGATTCTCCCAATCCATGAGCATGGAACGTTTTTCCATTTCTTTGTGTCTTCTTCAATTGCTTTCATGGGTATTTTATAGTTTTCTGAGTACAGATCCTTTGCCTCTTTGGTTAGATTTATTCCTAGGTATCTAATGGTTTTGGGTGCAATTGTAAATGGGATCGACTCCTTGATTTGTCTCTCTTCTGTCTTGTTGTTGGTGTATAGGAATGCCACGGATTTCTGTGCATTGATTTTATATCCGGCCACTTGACTGAATTCCTGGATGAGTTCTAGCAGTTTTGGGGTGGAGTCTTTTGGGTTTTCCACATACAGTATCATATCATCTGCAAAGAGTGAGAGTTTGACTTCCTCTTTGCCGATTTGGATGCCTTTCGTTTCTTTTGGTTGTCTAATTGCTGTGGCTAGGACTTCTAATACTATGTTGCATAGCAGTGGTGAGAGTGGACATCCCTGCCGCGTTCCTGACCTTAGGGGAAGAGCTCTCAGCCTTTCCCCCTTGAGAATGATATTGGCTGTAGGTTATTCATAGATGGCTTTTATGATATTGAGGTATGTACCCTCTCTCCCTATACTCTGAAGAGTTTTGTTCAAGAAAGGATGCTGTACTTTGTCAAATGCTTTTTCTGCATCTAGTTACAGGATCATATGGTTCTTTTTCTTTTTTTTTATTAATGTATTGTATCACATTGATTGATTTGCAGATGTTGAACCAACCTTGCAGCCTAGGAGTAAATCCCACTTGGTCGTGGTGAATAATCCTTTTAATGCACTGTTGGATCCTATTGGCTGGCGTTTTGGTGAGAAGTTTTGCATCCATGTTCCTCAGGGATATGGACCTGTAATTTTCCTTTTTGATGGGGTCTTTGTTCGGTTTGGGGATCAAGGTAATGGCCTCATAAGACGAGTTTGGATGCTTTCCTTCCATTTCTATTTTTTGGAACAGTTTCAGAAGAATAGGTATTACTACTTCTTTAAATGGTTGGTAGAATTCCCCTGGGAAGCCATCTGGCCTTGGGCTCCTGTTTGTTGGGAGATTTTTGATGACTGCTTCAATTTCCTCATTAGCGGTTATAGGTCTCTTCAGGTTTTCTATTTCTTCCTGGTTCAGCTTAGGTAGTTGATACATTTCTGGGAATGCATCCATTTCTTCAAGATTATCTAATTTGCTGGCCTAGAGTGGCTCATAATATGTTCTTATAATTGTTTGTATTTCTTTGGTGTTGGTTGTCATCTCTCCTCTTTCATTCATGATTATTTTTTTAATTTTTTTATAGTTATGTTAATCACCATATATTACATCATTAGTTTTTGGTGCAGTGCTCCATGATTCATTGTTTGTTCATAACACCCAGTGCTCCATGCAGAACGTGCCCTCCTCCATACCCATCACCAGGCTCACCCATCCCCCTACCCCCCTCCCCTCTAGAACCCTCAGTTTGTCTTTCAGAGTCCTTCATCTCTCATGGTTCGTCTCCCCCTCTGACATACTCCCCTTTTCTTCCTCTCCTGTTATCTTCTTCTTTTTCTTTTTTCTTAAAATATGGTGTGTTATTTGTTTCAGAAGGACAGAACTGTGATTCAACAGTCTTGCACAATTCACAGCGCTCACCGTAGCACATACCCTCCCCAATGTCTAGCACCCAGCCACCCCATCCCTCCCACCCCCAACCACTGCAGTAACACTCAGTTTCTCTCCTGAGATTAAGAATTCCTCATATCAGTGAGGTCATGTGATACATGTCTTTCTCTGATTGACTTATTTCACTCAGCATAACACCCTCCAGTTCCATCCACGTCGTTGCAAATGGCAAGATCTCATTCCTTTTGATGGCTGCATAATATTCCATTGTGTATCTATACCACCTCTTCTTTATCCATTCATCTGTCGATGGGCATCTTGGCTCTTTCCACAGTTTGGCTATGGTGGACATTGCTGCTATAAACATTGGGGTACACGTACCCCTTCGGGTCCCTACATTTGTATCTTTGTGGTAAATACCCAGTAGTGCAATTGCTGGATCGAACGGTAGCTCTAATTTCAACTGTTTGAGGAACCTCCATACTGTTTTCCAGAGGGGTTGCACCAGCTTGCATTCCCACCAACAGTGTAGGAGGGTTCCCCTTTCTCCACATCCCCGCCAACATCTGCCGTTCCCTGACTTGTTCATTTTAGCCAATCGGACTGGTGTGAGGTGGTATCTCATTGAGGTTTTGATTTGGATTTCCCTGATGCCGAGCGATGTTGAGCACTTTTTCATGTGCCTGTTGGCCATGTGGATGTCTTCTTTGGAGAAATGTCTGTTCATGTCTTCTGCCCATTTCTTGATTGGATTACTTGTTCTTTGGGTGTTGAGTTTGATAAGTTCTTTATAGATTTTGGATACTAGCCCTTATTCTGATATGTCATTTGCACATATTTTCTCCCATTCTGTCGGTTGTCTTTTGGTTTTGTGGACCGTTTCTTTTGCTGTGCAAAAGCTTTTTATCTGGATGAAATCCCAGTAGTTCATTTTTGCCCTGGCTTCCCGTGCCTTTGGCGATGTTTCTAGGAAGAAGTTGCTGCGGCTAAGGTCGAAAAGGTTGCTACCTGTGTTCTCCTTTAGGATTTGGATGGTCTCCTGTCTCACGTTTAGGTCTTTCAACCATTTGGAGTCGATTTTTGTGTGTGGTGTAAGGAAATGGTCCAGTTTCATTCTTCTGCATGTGGCTGTCCAATTTTCCCAACACCATTTGTTGAAGAGACTGTCTCTTTTCCACTGGACATTCTTTCCTGCTTTGTCAAAGATGAGTTGACCATAGAGTTGAGGGTCCATTTCTGGGCTCTCGATTCTGTTCCATTGATCAATGTGTCTGTTTTTGTGCCAGTACCATACTGTCTTGATGATGACAGCTTTGTAATAGAGCTGGAAGTCCGGAATTGCGATGCCGCCAGCTTTGCTTTTCTTTTTCAGTATTCCTCTGGCTATTCTGGGTCTCTTCTGGTTCCATACAAATTTTAGGATTATTTGTTCCATGTCTGTGAAAAAAGTGGATGGTATTTTGATGGGGATTGCATTGAATGTGTAGATTGCTCTAGGTAGCATTGACATCTTCACAATGTTGATTCTCCCAATCCATGAGCATGGAACGTTTTTCCATTTCTTTGTGTCTTCTTCAATTGCTTTCATGGGTATTTTATAGTTTTCTGAGTACAGATCCTTTGCCTCTTTGGTTAGATTTATTCCTAGGTATCTAATGGTTTTGGGTGCAATTGTAAATGGGATCGACTCCTTGATTTGTCTCTCTTCTGTCTTGTTGTTGGTGTATAGGAATGCCACGGATTTCTGTGCATTGATTTTATATCCTGCCACTTGACTGAATTCCTGTATGAGTTCTAGCAGTTTTGGGGTGGAGTCTTTTGGGTTTTCCACATACAGTATCATATCATCTGCAAAGAGTGAGAGTTTGACTTCCTCTTTGCCGATTTGGATGCCTTTCGTTTCTTTTGGTTGTCTAATTGCTGTGGCTAGGACTTCTAATACTATGTTGAATAGCAGTGGTGAGAGTGGACATCCCTGCCGCGTTCCTGACCTTAGGGGAAGAGCTCTCAGCCTTTCCCCCTTGAGAATGATATTGGCTGTAGGTTATTCATAGATGGCTTTTATGATATTGAGGTATGTACCCTCTCTCCCTATACTCTGAAGAGTTTTGTTCAAGAAAGGATGCTGTACTTTGTCAAATGCTTTTTCTGCATCTAGTTACAGGATCATATGGTTCTTTTTCTTTTTTTTTATTAATGTATTGTATCACATTGATTGATTTGCAGATGTTGAACCAACCTTGCAGCCTAGGAGTAAATCCCACTTGGTCGTGGTGAATAATCCTTTTAATGCACTGTTGGATCCTATTGGCTGGCGTTTTGGTGAGAAGTTTTGCATCCATGTTCCTCAGGGATATGGACCTGTAATTTTCCTTTTTGATGGGGTCTTTGTTCGGTTTGGGGATCAAGGTAATGGCCTCATAAGACGAGTTTGGATGCTTTCCTTCCATTTCTATTTTTTGGAACAGTTTCAGAAGAATAGGTATTACTACTTCTTTAAATGGTTGGTAGAATTCCCCTGGGAAGCCATCTGGCCTTGGGCTCCTGTTTGTTGGGAGATTTTTGATGACTGCTTCAATTTCCTCATTAGCGGTTATAGGTCTCTTCAGGTTTTCTATTTCTTCCTGGTTCAGCTTAGGTAGTTGATACATTTCTGGGAATGCATCCATTTCTTCAAGATTATCTAATTTGCTGGCCTAGAGTGGCTCATAATATGTTCTTATAATTGTTTGTATTTCTTTGGTGTTGGTTGTCATCTCTCCTCTTTCATTCATGATTATTTTTTTAATTTTTTTATAGTTATGTTAATCACCATATATTACATCATTAGTTTTTGGTGCAGTGTTCCATGATTCATTGTTTGTTCATAACACCCAGTGCTCCATGCAGAACGTGCCCTCCTCCATACCCATCACCAGGCTCACCCATCCCCCTACCCCCCTCCCCTCTAGAACCCTCAGTTTGTCTTTCAGAGTCCTTCATCTCTCATGGTTCGTCTCCCCCTCTGACATACTCCCCTTTTCTTCCTCTCCTGTTATCTTCTTCTTTTTCTTTTTTCTTAAAATATGGTGCGTTATTTGTTTCAGAAGGACAGAACTGTGATTCAACAGTCTTGCACAATTCACAGCGCTCACCGTAGCACATACCCTCCCCAATGTCTAGCACCCAGCCACCCCATCCCTCCCACCCCCAACCACTGCAGTAACACTCAGTTTCTCTCCTGAGATTAAGAATTCCTCATATCAGTGAGGTCATGTGATACATGTCTTTCTCTGATTGACTTATTTCACTCAGCATAACACCCTCCAGTTCCATCCACGTCGTTGCAAATGGCAAGATCTCATTCCTTTTGATGGCTGCATAATATTCCATTGTGTATCTATACCACCTCTTCTTTATCCATTCATCTGTCGATGGGCATCTTGGCTCTTTCCACAGTTTGGCTATGGTGGACATTGCTGCTATAAACATTGGGGTACACGTACCCCTTCGGGTCCCTACATTTGTATCTTTGTGGTAAATACCCAGTAGTGCAATTGCTGGATCGAACGGTAGCTCTAATTTCAACTGTTTGAGGAACCTCCATACTGTTTTCCAGAGGGGTTGCACCAGCTTGCATTCCCACCAACAGTGTAGGAGGGTTCCCCTTTCTCCACATCCCCGCCAACATCTGCCGTTCCCTGACTTGTTCATTTTAGCCAATCGGACTGGTGTGAGGTGGTATCTCATTGAGGTTTTGATTTGGATTTCCCTGATGCCGAGCGATGTTGAGCACTTTTTCATGTGCCTGTTGGCCATGTGGATGTCTTCTTTGGAGAAATGTCTGTTCATGTCTTCTGCCCATTTCTTGATTGGATTACTTGTTCTTTGGGTGTTGAGTTTGATAAGTTCTTTATAGATTTTGGATACTAGCCCTTATTCTGATATGTCATTTGCACATATTTTCTCCCATTCTGTCGGTTGTCTTTTGGTTTTGTGGACCGTTTCTTTTGCTGTGCAAAAGCTTTTTATCTGGATGAAATCCCAGTAGTTCATTTTTGCCCTGGCTTCCCGTGCCTTTGGCGATGTTTCTAGGAAGAAGTTGCTGCGGCTAAGGTCGAAAAGGTTGCTACCTGTGTTCTCCTTTAGGATTTGGATGGTCTCCTGTCTCACGTTTAGGTCTTTCAACCATTTGGAGTCGATTTTTGTGTGTGGTGTAAGGAAATGGTCCAGTTTCATTCTTCTGCATGTGGCTGTCCAATTTTCCCAACACCATTTGTTGAAGAGACTGTCTCTTTTCCACTGGACATTCTTTCCTGCTTTGTCAAAGATGAGTTGACCATAGAGTTGAGGGTCCATTTCTGGGCTCTCGATTCTGTTCCATTGATCAATGTGTCTGTTTTTGTGCCAGTACCATACTGTCTTGATGATGACAGCTTTGTAATAGAGCTGGAAGTCCGGAATTGCGATGCCGCCAGCTTTGCTTTTCTTTTTCAGTATTCCTCTGGCTATTCTGGGTCTCTTCTGGTTCCATACAAATTTTAGGATTATTTGTTCCATGTCTGTGAAAAAAGTGGATGGTATTTTGATGGGGATTGCATTGAATGTGTAGATTGCTCTAGGTAGCATTGACATCTTCACAATGTTGATTCTCCCAATCCATGAGCATGGAACGTTTTTCCATTTCTTTGTGTCTTCTTCAATTGCTTTCATGGGTATTTTATAGTTTTCTGAGTACAGATCCTTTGCCTCTTTGGTTAGATTTATTCCTAGGTATCTAATGGTTTTGGGTGCAATTGTAAATGGGATCGACTCCTTGATTTGTCTCTCTTCTGTCTTGTTGTTGGTGTATAGGAATGCCACGGATTTCTGTGCATTGATTTTATATCCTGCCACTTGACTGAATTCCTGTATGAGTTCTAGCAGTTTTGGGGTGGAGTCTTTTGGGTTTTCCACATACAGTATCATATCATCTGCAAAGAGTGAGAGTTTGACTTCCTCTTTGCCGATTTGGATGCCTTTCGTTTCTTTTGGTTGTCTAATTGCTGTGGCTAGGACTTCTAATACTATGTTGAATAGCAGTGGTGAGAGTGGACATCCCTGCCGCGTTCCTGACCTTAGGGGAAGAGCTCTCAGCCTTTCCCCCTTGAGAATGATATTGGCTGTAGGTTATTCATAGATGGCTTTTATGATATTGAGGTATGTACCCTCTCTCCCTATACTCTGAAGAGTTTTGTTCAAGAAAGGATGCTGTACTTTGTCAAATGCTTTTTCTGCATCTAGTTACAGGATCATATGGTTCTTTTTCTTCTTTTTTATTAATGTTGTATCACATTGATTGATTTGCAGA
This sequence comes from Eumetopias jubatus, assembly GCF_037043125.1. Classification (NCBI taxonomy): domain Eukaryota; kingdom Metazoa; phylum Chordata; class Mammalia; order Carnivora; family Otariidae; genus Eumetopias; species Eumetopias jubatus. The sequence goes on from NW_028274807.1 coordinate 157,170,458, forward strand.
TGTTGAACCAACCTTGCAGCCTAGGAGTAAATCCCACTTGGTCGTGGTGAATAATCCTTTTAATGCACTGTTGGATCCTATTGGCTGGCGTTTTGGTGAGAAGTTTTGCATCCATGTTCCTCAGGGATATGGACCTGTAATTTTCCTTTTTGATGGGGTCTTTGTTCGGTTTGGGGATCAAGGTAATGGCCTCATAAGACGAGTTTGGATGCTTTCCTTCCATTTCTATTTTTTGGAACAGTTTCAGAAGAATAGGTATTACTACTTCTTTAAATGGTTGGTAGAATTCCCCTGGGAAGCCATCTGGCCTTGGGCTCCTGTTTGTTGGGAGATTTTTGATGACTGCTTCAATTTCCTCATTAGCGGTTATAGGTCTCTTCAGGTTTTCTATTTCTTCCTGGTTCAGCTTAGGTAGTTGATACATTTCTGGGAATGCATCCATTTCTTCAAGATTATCTAATTTGCTGGCCTAGAGTGGCTCATAATATGTTCTTATAATTGTTTGTATTTCTTTGGTGTTGGTTGTCATCTCTCCTCTTTCATTCATGATTATTTTTTTAATTTTTTTATAGTTATGTTAATCACCATATATTACATCATTAGTTTTTGGTGCAGTGCTCCATGATTCATTGTTTGTTCATAACACCCAGTGCTCCATGCAGAACGTGCCCTCCTCCATACCCATCACCAGGCTCACCCATCCCCCTACCCCCCTCCCCTCTAGAACCCTCAGTTTGTCTTTCAGAGTCCTTCATCTCTCATGGTTCGTCTCCCCCTCTGACATACTCCCCTTTTCTTCCTCTCCTGTTATCTTCTTCTTTTTCTTTTTTCTTAAAATATGGTGCGTTATTTGTTTCAGAAGGACAGAACTGTGATTCAACAGTCTTGCACAATTCACAGCGCTCACCGTAGCACATACCCTCCCCAATGTCTAGCACCCAGCCACCCCATCCCTCCCACCCCCAACCACTGCAGTAACACTCAGTTTCTCTCCTGAGATTAAGAATTCCTCATATCAGTGAGGTCATGTGATACATGTCTTTCTCTGATTGACTTATTTCACTCAGCATAACACCCTCCAGTTCCATCCACGTCGTTGCAAATGGCAAGATCTCATTCCTTTTGATGGCTGCATAATATTCCATTGTGTATCTATACCACCTCTTCTTTATCCATTCATCTGTCGATGGGCATCTTGGCTCTTTCCACAGTTTGGCTATGGTGGACATTGCTGCTATAAACATTGGGGTACACGTACCCCTTCGGGTCCCTACATTTGTATCTTTGTGGTAAATACCCAGTAGTGCTATTGCTGGATCGAACGGTAGCTCTAATTTCAACTGTTTGAGGAACCTCCATACTGTTTTCCAGAGGGGTTGCACCAGCTTGCATTCCCACCAACAGTGTAGGAGGGTTCCCCTTTCTCCACATCCCCGCCAACATCTGCCGTTCCCTGACTTGTTCATTTTAGCCAATCGGACTGGTGTGAGGTGGTATCTCATTGAGGTTTTGATTTGGATTTCCCTGATGCCGAGCGATGTTGAGCACTTTTTCATGTGCCTGTTGGCCATGTGGATGTCTTCTTTGGAGAAATGTCTGTTCATGTCTTCTGCCCATTTCTTGATTGGATTACTTGTTCTTTGGGTGTTGAGTTTGATAAGTTCTTTATAGATTTTGGATACTAGCCCTTATTCTGATATGTCATTTGCACATATTTTCTCCCATTCTGTCGGTTGTCTTTTGGTTTTGTGGACCGTTTCTTTTGCTGTGCAAAAGCTTTTTATCTGGATGAAATCCCAGTAGTTCATTTTTGCCCTGGCTTCCCGTGCCTTTGGCGATGTTTCTAGGAAGAAGTTGCTGCGGCTAAGGTCGAAAAGGTTGCTACCTGTGTTCTCCTTTAGGATTTGGATGGTCTCCTGTCTCACGTTTAGGTCTTTCAACCATTTGGAGTCGATTTTTGTGTGTGGTGTAAGGAAATGGTCCAGTTTCATTCTTCTGCATGTGGCTGTCCAATTTTCCCAACACCATTTGTTGAAGAGACTGTCTCTTTTCCACTGGACATTCTTTCCTGCTTTGTCAAAGATGAGTTGACCATAGAGTTGAGGGTCCATTTCTGGGCTCTCGATTCTGTTCCATTGATCAATGTGTCTGTTTTTGTGCCAGTACCATACTGTCTTGATGATGACAGCTTTGTAATAGAGCTGGAAGTCCGGAATTGCGATGCCGCCAGCTTTGCTTTTCTTTTTCAGTATTCCTCTGGCTATTCTGGGTCTCTTCTGGTTCCATACAAATTTTAGGATTATTTGTTCCATGTCTGTGAAAAAAGTGGATGGTATTTTGATGGGGATTGCATTGAATGTGTAGATTGCTCTAGGTAGCATTGACATCTTCACAATGTTGATTCTCCCAATCCATGAGCATGGAACGTTTTTCCATTTCTTTGTGTCTTCTTCAATTGCTTTCATGGGTATTTTATAGTTTTCTGAGTACAGATCCTTTGCCTCTTTGGTTAGATTTATTCCTAGGTATCTAATGGTTTTGGGTGCAATTGTAAATGGGATCGACTCCTTGATTTGTCTCTCTTCTGTCTTGTTGTTGGTGTATAGGAATGCCACGGATTTCTGTGCATTGATTTTATATCCGGCAACTTGACTGAATTCCTGGATGAGTTCTAGCAGTTTTGGGGTGGAGTCTTTTGGGTTTTCCACATACAGTATCATATCATCTGCAAAGAGTGAGAGTTTGACTTCCTCTTTGCCGATTTGGATGCCTTTCGTTTCTTTTGGTTGTCTAATTGCTGTGGCTAGGACTTCTAATACTATGTTGCATAGCAGTGGTGAGAGTGGACATCCCTGCCGCGTTCCTGACCTTAGGGGAAGAGCTCTCAGCCTTTCCCCCTTGAGAATGATATTGGCTGTAGGTTATTCATAGATGGCTTTTATGATATTGAGGTATGTACCCTCTCTCCCTATACTCTGAAGAGTTTTGTTCAAGAAAGGATGCTGTACTTTGTCAAATGCTTTTTCTGCATCTAGTTACAGGATCATATGGTTCTTTTTCTTTTTTTTTATTAATGTATTGTATCACATTGATTGATTTGCAGATGTTGAACCAACCTTGCAGCCTAGGAGTAAATCCCACTTGGTCGTGGTGAATAATCCTTTTAATGCACTGTTGGATCCTATTGGCTGGCGTTTTGGTGAGAAGTTTTGCATCCATGTTCCTCAGGGATATGGACCTGTAATTTTCCTTTTTGATGGGGTCTTTGTTCGGTTTGGGGATCAAGGTAATGGCCTCATAAGACGAGTTTGGATGCTTTCCTTCCATTTCTATTTTTTGGAACAGTTTCAGAAGAATAGGTATTACTACTTCTTTAAATGGTTGGTAGAATTCCCCTGGGAAGCCATCTGGCCTTGGGCTCCTGTTTGTTGGGAGATTTTTGATGACTGCTTCAATTTCCTCATTAGCGGTTATAGGTCTCTTCAGGTTTTCTATTTCTTCCTGGTTCAGCTTAGGTAGTTGATACATTTCTGGGAATGCATCCATTTCTTCAAGATTATCTAATTTGCTGGCCTAGAGTGGCTCATAATATGTTCTTATAATTGTTTGTATTTCTTTGGTGTTGGTTGTCATCTCTCCTCTTTCATTCATGATTATTTTTTTAATTTTTTTATAGTTATGTTAATCACCATATATTACATCATTAGTTTTTGGTGCAGTGCTCCATGATTCATTGTTTGTTCATAACACCCAGTGCTCCATGCAGAACGTGCCCTCCTCCATACCCATCACCAGGCTCACCCATCCCCCTACCCCCCTCCCCTCTAAAACCCTCAGTTTGTCTTTCAGAGTCCTTCATCTCTCATGGTTCGTCTCCCCCTCTGACATACTCCCCTTTTCTTCCTCTCCTGTTATCTTCTTCTTTTTCTTTTTTCTTAAAATATGGTGCGTTATTTGTTTCAGAAGGACAGAACTGTGATTCAACAGTCTTGCACAATTCACAGCGCTCACCGTAGCACATACCCTCCCCAATGTCTAGCACCCAGCCACCCCATCCCTCCCACCCCCAACCACTGCAGTAACACTCAGTTTCTCTCCTGAGATTAAGAATTCCTCATATCAGTGAGGTCATGTGATACATGTCTTTCTCTGATTGACTTATTTCACTCAGCATAACACCCTCCAGTTCCATCCACGTCGTTGCAAATGGCAAGATCTCATTCCTTTTGATGGCTGCATAATATTCCATTGTGTATCTATACCACCTCTTCTTTATCCATTCATCTGTCGATGGGCATCTTGGCTCTTTCCACAGTTTGGCTATGGTGGACATTGCTGCTATAAACATTGGGGTACACGTACCCCTTCGGGTCCCTACATTTGTATCTTTGTGGTAAATACCCAGTAGTGCAATTGCTGGATCGAACGGTAGCTCTAATTTCAACTGTTTGAGGAACCTCCATACTGTTTTCCAGAGGGGTTGCACCAGCTTGCATTCCCACCAACAGTGTAGGAGGGTTCCCCTTTCTCCACATCCCCGCCAACATCTGCCGTTCCCTGACTTGTTCATTTTAGCCAATCGGACTGGTGTGAGGTGGTATCTCATTGAGGTTTTGATTTGGATTTCCCTGATGCCGAGCGATGTTGAGCACTTTTTCATGTGCCTGTTGGCCATGTGGATGTCTTCTTTGGAGAAATGTCTGTTCATGTCTTCTGCCCTTTTCTTGATTGGATTACTTGTTCTTTGGGTGTTGAGTTTGATAAGTTCTTTATAGATTTTGGATACTAGCCCTTATTCTGATATGTCATTTGCACATATTTTCTCCCATTCTGTCGGTTGTCTTTTGGTTTTGTGGACCGTTTCTTTTGCTGTGCAAAAGCTTTTTATCTGGATGAAATCCCAGTAGTTCATTTTTGCCCTGGCTTCCCGTGCCTTTGGCGATGTTTCTAGGAAGAAGTTGCTGCGGCTAAGGTCGAAAAGGTTGCTACCTGTGTTCTCCTTTAGGATTTGGATGGTCTCCTGTCTCACGTTTAGGTCTTTCAACCATTTGGAGTCGATTTTTGTGTGTGGTGTAAGGAAATGGTCCAGTTTCATTCTTCTGCATGTGGCTGTCCAATTTTCCCAACACCATTTGTTGAAGAGACTGTCTCTTTTCCACTGGACATTCTTTCCTGCTTTGTCAAAGATGAGTTGACCATAGAGTTGAGGGTCCATTTCTGGGCTCTCGATTCTGTTCCATTGATCAATGTGTCTGTTTTTGTGCCAGTACCATACTGTCTTGATGATGACAGCTTTGTAATAGAGCTGGAAGTCCGGAATTGCGATGCCGCCAGCTTTGCTTTTCTTTTTCAGTATTCCTCTGGCTATTCTGGGTCTCTTCTGGTTCCATACAAATTTTAGGATTATTTGTTCCATGTCTGTGAAAAAAGTGGATGGTATTTTGATGGGGATTGCATTGAATGTGTAGATTGCTCTAGGTAGCATTGACATCTTCACAATGTTGGTTCTCCCAATCCATGAGCATGGAACGTTTTTCCATTTCTTTGTGTCTTCTTCAATTGCTTTCATGGGTATTTTATAGTTTTCTGAGTACAGATCCTTTGCCTCTTTGGTTAGATTTATTCCTAGGTATCTAATGGTTTTGGGTGCAATTGTAAATGGGATCGACTCCTTGATTTGTCTCTCTTCTGTCTTGTTGTTGGTGTATAGGAATGCCACGGATTTCTGTGCATTGATTTTATATCCTGCCACTTGACTGAATTCCTGGATGAGTTCTAGCAGTTTTGGGGTGGAGTCTTTTGGGTTTTCCACATACAGTATCATATCATCTGCAAAGAGTGAGAGTTTGACTTCCTCTTTGCCGATTTGGATGCCTTTCGTTTCTTTTGGTTGTCTAATTGCTGTGGCTAGGACTTCTAATACTATGTTGCATAGCAGTGGTGAGAGTGGACATCCCTGCCGCGTTCCTGACCTTAGGGGAAGAGCTCTCAGCCTTTCCCCCTTGAGAATGATATTGGCTGTAGGTTATTCATAGATGGCTTTTATGATATTGAGGTATGTACCCTCTCTCCCTATACTCTGAAGAGTTTTGTTCAAGAAAGGATGCTGTACTTTGTCAAATGCTTTTTCTGCATCTAGTTACAGGATCATATGGTTCTTTTTCTTTTTTTTTATTAATGTATTGTATCACATTGATTGATTTGCAGATGTTGAACCAACCTTGCAGCCTAGGAGTAAATCCCACTTGGTCGTGGTGAATAATCCTTTTAATGCACTGTTGGATCCTATTGGCTGGCGTTTTGGTGAGAAGTTTTGCATCCATGTTCCTCAGGGATATGGACCTGTAATTTTCCTTTTTGATGGGGTCTTTGTTCGGTTTGGGGATCAAGGTAATGGCCTCATAAGACGAGTTTGGATGCTTTCCTTCCATTTCTATTTTTTGGAACAGTTTCAGAAGAATAGGTATTACTACTTCTTTAAATGGTTGGTAGAATTCCCCTGGGAAGCCATCTGGCCTTGGGCTCCTGTTTGTTGGGAGATTTTTGATGACTGCTTCAATTTCCTCATTAGCGGTTATAGGTCTCTTCAGGTTTTCTATTTCTTCCTGGTTCAGCTTAGGTAGTTGATACATTTCTGGGAATGCATCCATTTCTTCAAGATTATCTAATTTGCTGGCCTAGAGTGGCTCATAATATGTTCTTATAATTGTTTGTATTTCTTTGGTGTTGGTTGTCATCTCTCCTCTTTCATTCATGATTATTTTTTTAATTTTTTTATAGTTATGTTAATCGCCATATATTACATCATTAGTTTTTGGTGCAGTGCTCCATGATTCATTGTTTGTTCATAACACCCAGTGCTCCATGCAGAACGTGCCCTCCTCCATACCCATCACCAGGCTCACCCATCCCCCTACCCCCCTCCCCTCTAAAACCCTCAGTTTGTCTTTCAGAGTCCTTCATCTCTCATGGTTCGTCTCCCCCTCTGACATACTCCCCTTTTCTTCCTCTCCTGTTATCTTCTTCTTTTTCTTTTTTCTTAAAATATGGTGCGTTATTTGTTTCAGAAGGACAGAACTGTGATTCAACAGTCTTGCACAATTCACAGCGCTCACCGTAGCACATACCCTCCCCAATGTCTAGCACCCAGCCACCCCATCCCTCCCACCCCCAACCACTGCAGTAACACTCAGTTTCTCTCCTGAGATTAAGAATTCCTCATATCAGTGAGGTCATGTGATACATGTCTTTCTCTGATTGACTTATTTCACTCAGCATAACACCCTCCAGTTCCATCCACGTCGTTGCAAATGGCAAGATCTCATTCCTTTTGATGGCTGCATAATATTCCATTGTGTATCTATACCACCTCTTCTTTATCCATTCATCTGTCGATGGGCATCTTGGCTCTTTCCACAGTTTGGCTATGGTGGACATTGCTGCTATAAACATTGGGGTACACGTACCCCTTCGGGTCCCTACATTTGTATCTTTGTGGTAAATACCCAGTAGTGCAATTGCTGGATCGAACGGTAGCTCTAATTTCAACTGTTTGAGGAACCTCCATACTGTTTTCCAGAGGGGTTGCACCAGCTTGCATTCCCACCAACAGTGTAGGAGGGTTCCCCTTTCTCCACATCCCCGCCAACATCTGCCGTTCCCTGACTTGTTCATTTTAGCCAATCGGACTGGTGTGAGGTGGTATCTCATTGAGGTTTTGATTTGGATTTCCCTGATGCCGAGCGATGTTGAGCACTTTTTCATGTGCCTGTTGGCCATGTGGATGTCTTCTTTGGAGAAATGTCTGTTCATGTCTTCTGCCCTTTTCTTGATTGGATTACTTGTTCTTTGGGTGTTGAGTTTGATAAGTTCTTTATAGATTTTGGATACTAGCCCTTATTCTGATATGTCATTTGCACATATTTTCTCCCATTCTGTCGGTTGTCTTTTGGTTTTGTGGACCGTTTCTTTTGCTGTGCAAAAGCTTTTTATCTGGATGAAATCCCAGTAGTTCATTTTTGCCCTGGCTTCCCGTGCCTTTGGCGATGTTTCTAGGAAGAAGTTGCTGCGGCTAAGGTCGAAAAGGTTGCTACCTGTGTTCTCCTTTAGGATTTGGATGGTCTCCTGTCTCACGTTTAGGTCTTTCAACCATTTGGAGTCGATTTTTGTGTGTGGTGTAAGGAAATGGTCCAGTTTCATTCTTCTGCATGTGGCTGTCCAATTTTCCCAACACCATTTGTTGAAGAGACTGTCTCTTTTCCACTGGACATTCTTTCCTGCTTTGTCAAAGATGAGTTGACCATAGAGTTGAGGGTCCATTTCTGGGCTCTCGATTCTGTTCCATTGATCAATGTGTCTGTTTTTGTGCCAGTACCATACTGTCTTGATGATGACAGCTTTGTAATAGAGCTGGAAGTCCGGAATTGCGATGCCGCCAGCTTTGCTTTTCTTTTTCAGTATTCCTCTGGCTATTCTGGGTCTCTTCTGGTTCCATACAAATTTTAGGATTATTTGTTCCATGTCTGTGAAAAAAGTGGATGGTATTTTGATGGGGATTGCATTGAATGTGTAGATTGCTCTAGGTAGCATTGACATCTTCACAATGTTGGTTCTCCCAATCCATGAGCATGGAACGTTTTTCCATTTCTTTGTGTCTTCTTCAATTGCTTTCATGGGTATTTTATAGTTTTCTGAGTACAGATCCTTTGCCTCTTTGGTTAGATTTATTCCTAGGTATCTAATGGTTTTGGGTGCAATTGTAAATGGGATCGACTCCTTGATTTGTCTCTCTTCTGTCTTGTTGTTGGTGTATAGGAATGCCACGGATTTCTGTGCATTGATTTTATATCCTGCCACTTGACTGAATTCCTGGATGAGTTCTAGCAGTTTTGGGGTGGAGTCTTTTGGGTTTTCCACATACAGTATCATATCATCTGCAAAGAGTGAGAGTTTGACTTCCTCTTTGCCGATTTGGATGCCTTTCGTTTCTTTTGGTTGTCTAACTGCTGTGGCTAGGACTTCTAATACTATGTTGCATAGCAGTGGTGAGAGTGGACATCCCTGCCGCGTTCCTGACCTTAGGGGAAGAGCTCTCAGCCTTTCCCCCTTGAGAATGATATTGGCTGTAGGTTATTCATAGATGGCTTTTATGATATTGAGGTATGTACCCTCTCTCCCTATACTCTGAAGAGTTTTGTTCAAGAAAGGATGCTGTACTTTGTCAAATGCTTTTTCTGCATCTAGTTACAGGATCATATGGTTCTTTTTCTTTTTTTTTATTAATGTATTGTATCACATTGATTGATTTGCAGATGTTGAACCAACCTTGCAGCCTAGGAGTAAATCCCACTTGGTCGTGGTGAATAATCCTTTTAATGCACTGTTGGATCCTATTGGCTGGCGTTTTGGTGAGAAGTTTTGCATCCATGTTCCTCAGGGATATGGACCTGTAATTTTCCTTTTTGATGGGGTCTTTGTTCGGTTTGGGGATCAAGGTAATGGCCTCATAAGACGAGTTTGGATGCTTTCCTTCCATTTCTATTTTTTGGAACAGTTTCAGAAGAATAGGTATTACTACTTCTTTAAATGGTTGGTGGAATTCCCCTGGGAAGCCATCTGGCCTTGGGCTCCTGTTTGTTGGGAGATTTTTGATGACTGCTTCAATTTCCTCATTAGCGGTTATAGGTCTCTTCAGGTTTTCTATTTCTTCCTGGTTCAGCTTAGGTAGTTGATACATTTCTGGGAATGCATCCATTTCTTCAAGATTATCTAATTTGCTGGCCTAGAGTGGCTCATAATATGTTCTTATAATTGTTTGTATTTCTTTGGTGTTGGTTGTCATCTCTCCTCTTTCATTCATGATTATTTTTTTAATTTTTTTATAGTTATGTTAATCGCCATATATTACATCATTAGTTTTTGGTGCAGTGCTCCATGATTCATTGTTTGTTCATAACACCCAGTGCTCCATGCAGAACGTGCCCTCCTCCATACCCATCACCAGGCTCACCCATCCCCCTACCCCCCTCCCCTCTAGAACCCTCAGTTTGTCTTTCAGAGTCCTTCATCTCTCATGGTTCGTCTCCCCCTCTGACATACTCCCCTTTTCTTCCTCTCCTGTTATCTTCTTCTTTTTCTTTTTTCTTAAAATATGGTGCGTTATTTGTTTCAGAAGGACAGAACTGTGATTCAACAGTCTTGCACAATTCACAGCGCTCACCGTAGCACATACCCTCCCCAATGTCTAGCACCCAGCCACCCCATCCCTCCCACCCCCAACCACTGCAGTAACACTCAGTTTCTCTCCTGAGATTAAGAATTCCTCATATCAGTGAGGTCATGTGATACATGTCTTTCTCTGATTGACTTATTTCACTCAGCATAACACCCTCCAGTTCCATCCACGTCGTTGCAAATGGCAAGATCTCATTCCTTTTGATGGCTGCATAATATTCCATTGTGTATCTATACCACCTCTTCTTTATCCATTCATCTGTCGATGGGCATCTTGGCTCTTTCCACAGTTTGGCTATGGTGGACATTGCTGCTATAAACATTGGGGTACACGTACCCCTTCGGGTCCCTACATTTGTATCTTTGTGGTAAATACCCAGTAGTGCAATTGCTGGATCGAACGGTAGCTCTAATTTCAACTGTTTGAGGAACCTCCATACTGTTTTCCAGAGGGGTTGCACCAGCTTGCATTCCCACCAACAGTGTAGGAGGGTTCCCCTTTCTCCACATCCCCGCCAACATCTGCCGTTCCCTGACTTGTTCATTTTAGCCAATCGGACTGGTGTGAGGTGGTATCTCATTGAGGTTTTGATTTGGATTTCCCTGATGCCGAGCGATGTTGAGCACTTTTTCATGTGCCTGTTGGCCATGTGGATGTCTTCTTTGGAGAAATGTCTGTTCATGTCTTCTGCCCATTTCTTGATTGGATTACTTGTTCTTTGGGTGTTGAGTTTGATAAGTTCTTTATAGATTTTGGATACTAGCCCTTATTCTGATATGTCATTTGCAAATATTTTCTCCCATTCTGTCGGTTGTCTTTTGGTTTTGTGGACCGTTTCTTTTGCTGTGCAAAAGCTTTTTATCTGGATGAAATCCCAGTAGTTCATTTTTGCCCTGGCTTCCCGTGCCTTTGGCGATGTTTCTAGGAAGAAGTTGCTGCGGCTAAGGTCGAAAAGGTTGCTACCTGTGTTCTCCTTTAGGATTTGGATGGTCTCCTGTCTCACGTTTAGGTCTTTCAACCATTTGGAGTCGATTTTTGTGTGTGGTGTAAGGAAATGGTCCAGTTTCATTCTTCTGCATGTGGCTGTCCAATTTTCACAACAGCATTTGTTGAAGAGACTGTCTCTTTTCCACTGGACATTCTTTCCTGCTTTGTCAAAGATGAGTTGACCATAGAGTTGAGGGTCCATTTCTGGGCTCTCGATTCTGTTCCATTGATCAATGTGTCTGTTTTTGTGCCAGTACCATACTGTCTTGATGATGACAGCTTTGTAATAGAGCTGGAAGTCCGGAATTGCGATGCCGCCAGCTTTGCTTTTCTTTTTCAGTATTCCTCTGGCTATTCTGGGTCTCTTCTGGTTCCATACAAATTTTAGGATTATTTGTTCCATGTCTGTGAAAAAAGTGGATGGTATTTTGATGGGGATGGCATTGAATGTGTAGATTGCTCTAGGTAGCATTGACATCTTCACAATGTTGATTCTCCCAATCCATGAGCATGGAACGTTTTTCCATTTCTTTGTGTCTTCTTCAATTGCTTTCATGGGTATTTTATAGTTTTCTGAGTACAGATCCTTTGCCTCTTTGGTTAGATTTATTCCTAGGTATCTAATGGTTTTGGGTGCAATTGTAACTGGGATCGACTCCTTGATTTGTCTCTCTTCTGTCTTGTTGTTGGTGTATAGGAATGCCACGGATTTCTGTGCATTGATTTTATATCCTGCCACTTGACTGAATTCCTGTATGAGTTCTAGCAGTTTTGGGGTGGAGTCTTTTGGGTTTTGCACATACAGTATCATATCATCTGCAAAGAGTGAGAGTTTGACTTCCTCTTTGCCGATTTGGATGCCTTTCGTTTCTTTTGGTTGTCTAACTGCTGTGGCTAGGACTTCTAATACTATGTTGAATAGCAGTGGTGAGAGTGGACATCCCTGCCGCGTTCCTGACCTTAGGGGAAGAGCTCTCAGCCTTTCCCCCTTGAGAATGATATTGGCTGTAGGTTATTCATAGATGGCTTTTATGATATTGAGGTATGTACCCTCTCTCCCTATACTCTGAAGAGTTTTGTTCAAGAAAGGATGCTGTACTTTGTCAAATGCTTTTTCTGCATCTAGTTACAGGATCATATGGTTCTTTTTCTTTTTTTTTTATTAATGTATTGTATCACATTGATTGATTTGCAGATGTTGAACCAACCTTGCAGCCTAGGAGTAAATCCCACTTGGTCGTGGTGAATAATCCTTTTAATGCACTGTTGGATCCTATTGGCTGGCGTTTTGGTGAGAAGTTTTGCATCCATGTTCCTCAGGGATATGGACCTGTAATTTTCCTTTTTGATGGGGTCTTTGTTCGGTTTGGGGATCAAGGTAATGGCCTCATAAGACGAGTTTGGATGCTTTCCTTCCATTTCTATTTTTTGGAACAGTTTCAGAAGAATAGGTATTACTACTTCTTTAAATGGTTGGTGGAATTCCCCTGGGAAGCCATCTGGCCTTGGGCTCCTGTTTGTTGGGAGATTTTTGATGACTGCTTCAATTTCCTCATTAGCGGTTATAGGTCTCTTCAGGTTTTCTATTTCTTCCTGGTTCAGCTTAGGTAGTTGATACATTTCTGGGAATGCATCCATTTCTTCAAGATTATCTAATTTGCTGGCCTAGAGTGGCTCATAATATGTTCTTATAATTGTTTGTATTTCTTTGGTGTTGGTTGTCATCTCTCCTCTTTCATTCATGATTATTTTTTTAATTTTTTTATAGTTATGTTAATCACCATATATTACATCATTAGTTTTTGGTGCAGTGCTCCATGATTCATTGTTTGTTCATAACACCCAGTGCTCCATGCAGAACGTGCCCTCCTCCATACCCATCACCAGGCTCACCCATCCCCCTACCCCCCTCCCCTCTAGAACCCTCAGTTTGTCTTTCAGAGTCCTTCATCTCTCATGGTTCGTCTCCCCCTCTGACATACTCCCCTTTTCTTCCTCTCCTGTTATCTTCTTCTTTTTCTTTTTTCTTAAAATATGGTGCGGTATTTGTTTCAGAAGGACAGAACTGTGATTCAACAGTCTTGCACAATTCACAGCGCTCACCGTAGCACATACCCTCCCCAATGTCTAGCACCCAGCCACCCCATCCCTCCCACCCCCAACCACTGCAGTAACACTCAGTTTCTCTCCTGAGATTAAGAATTCCTCATATCAGTGAGGTCATGTGATACATGTCTTTCTCTGATTGACTTATTTCACTCAGCATAACACCCTCCAGTTCCATCCACGTCGTTGCAAATGGCAAGATCTCATTCCTTTTGATGGCTGCATAATATTCCATTGTGTATCTATACCACCTCTTCTTTATCCATTCATCTGTCGATGGGCATCTTGGCTCTTTCCACAGTTTGGCTATGGTGGACATTGCTGCTATAAACATTGGGGTACACGTACCCCTTCGGGTCCCTACATTTGTATCTTTGTGGTAAATACCCAGTAGTGCTATTGCTGGATCGAACGGTAGCTCTAATTTCAACTGTTTGAGGAACCTCCATACTGTTTTCCAGAGGGGTTGCACCAGCTTGCATTCCCACCAACAGTGTAGGAGGTTTCCCCTTTCTCCACATCCCCGCCAACATCTGCCGTTCCCTGACTTGTTCATTTTAGCCAATCGGACTGGTGTGAGGTGGTATCTCATTGAGGTTTTGATTTGGATTTCCCTGATGCCGAGCGATGTTGAGCACTTTTTCATGTGCCTGTTGGCCATGTGGATGTCTTCTTTGGAGAAATGTCTGTTCATGTCTTCTGCCCATTTCTTGATTGGATTACTTGTTCTTTGGGTGTTGAGTTTGATAAGTTCTTTATAGATTTTGGATACTAGCCCTTATTCTGATATGTCATTTGCACATATTTTCTCCCATTCTGTCGGTTGTCTTTTGGTTTTGTGGACCGTTTCTTTTGCTGTGCAAAAGCTTTTTATCTGGATGAAATCCCAGTAGTTCATTTTTGCCCTGGCTTCCCGTGCCTTTGGCGATGTTTCTAGGAAGAAGTTGCTGCGGCTAAGGTCGAAAAGGTTGCTACCTGTGTTCTCCTTTAGGATTTGGATGGTCTCCTGTCTCACGTTTAGGTCTTTCAACCATTTGGAGTCGATTTTTGTGTGTGGTGTAAGGAAATGGTCCAGTTTCATTCTTCTGCATGTGGCTGTCCAATTTTCCCAACACCATTTGTTGAAGAGACTGTCTCTTTTCCACTGGACATTCTTTCCTGCTTTGTCAAAGATGAGTTGACCATAGAGTTGAGGGTCCATTTCTGGGCTCTCGATTCTGTTCCATTGATCAATGTGTCTGTTTTTGTGCCAGTACCATACTGTCTTGATGATGACAGCTTTGTAATAGAGCTGGAAGTCCGGAATTGGGATGCCGCCAGCTTTGCTTTTCTTTTTCAGTATTCCTCTGGCTATTCTGGGTCTCTTCTGGTTCCATACAAATTTTAGGATTATTTGTTCCATGTCTGTGAAAAAAGTGGATGGTATTTTGATGGGGATTGCATTGAATGTGTAGATTGCTCTAGGTAGCATTGACATCTTCACAATGTTGATTCTCCCAATCCATGAGCATGGAACGTTTTTCCATTTCTTTGTGTCTTCTTCAATTGCTTTCATGGGTATTTTATAGTTTTCTGAGTACAGATCCTTTGCCTCTTTGGTTAGATTTATTCCTAGGTATCTAATGGTTTTGGGTGCAATTGTAAATGGGATCGACTCCTTGATTTGTCTCTCTTCTGTCTTGTTGTTGGTGTATAGGAATGCCACGGATTTCTGTGCATTGATTTTATATCCTGCCACTTGACTGAATTCCTGTATGAGTTCTAGCAGTTTTGGGGTGGAGTCTTTTGGGTTTTCCACGTACAGTATCATATCATCTGCAAAGAGTGAGAGTTTGACTTCCTCTTTGCCGATTTGGATGCCTTTCGTTTCTTTTGGTTGTCTAATTGCTGTGGCTAGGACTTCTAATACTATGTTGAATAGCAGTGGTGAGAGTGGACATCCCTGCCGCGTTCCTGACCTTAGGGGAAGAGCTCTCAGCCTTTCCCCCTTGAGAATGATATTGGCTGTAGGTTATTCATAGATGGCTTTTATGATATTGAGGTATGTACCCTCTCTCCCTATACTCTGAAGAGTTTTGTTCAAGAAAGGATGCTGTACTTTGTCAAATGCTTTTTCTGCATCTAGTTACAGGATCATATGGTTCTTTTTCTTCTTTTTTATTAATGTATTGTATCACATTGATTGATTTGCAGATGTTGAACCAACCTTGCAGCCTAGGAGTAAATCCCACTTGGTCGTGGTGAATAATCCTTTTAATGCACTGTTGGATCCTATTGGCTGGCGTTTTGGTGAGAAGTTTTGCATCCATGTTCCTCAGGGATATGGACCTGTAATTTTCCTTTTTGATGGGGTCTTTGTTCGGTTTGGGGATCAAGGTAATGGCCTCATAAGACGAGTTTGGATGCTTTCCTTCCATTTCTATTTTTTGGAACAGTTTCAGAAGAATAGGTATTACTACTTCTTTAAATGGTTGGTAGAATTCCCCTGGGAAGCCATCTGGCCTTGGGCTCCTGTTTGTTGGGAGATTTTTGATGACTGCTTCAATTTCCTCATTAGCGGTTATAGGTCTCTTCAGGTTTTCTATTTCTTCCTGGTTCAGCTTAGGTAGTTGATACATTTCTGGGAATGCATCCATTTCTTCAAGATTATCTAATTTGCTGGCCTAGAGTGGCTCATAATATGTTCTTATAATTGTTTGTATTTCTTTGGTGTTGGTTGTCATCTCTCCTCTTTCATTCATGATTATTTTTTTAATTTTTTTATAGTTATGTTAATCACCATATATTACATCATTAGTTTTTGGTGCAGTGCTCCATGATTCATTGTTTGTTCATAACACCCAGTGCTCCATGCAGAACGTGCCCTCCTCCATACCCATCACCAGGCTCACCCATCCCCCTACCCCCCTCCCCTCTAGAACCCTCAGTTTGTCTTTCAGAGTCCTTCATCTCTCATGGTTCGTCTCCCCCTCTGACATACTCCCCTTTTCTTCCTCTCCTGTTATCTTCTTCTTTTTCTTTTTTCTTAAAATATGGTGCGTTATTTGTTTCAGAAGGACAGAACTGTGATTCAACAGTCTTGCACAATTCACAGCGCTCACCGTAGCACATACCCTCCCCAATGTCTAGCACCCAGCCACCCCATCCCTCCCACCCCCAACCACTGCAGTAACACTCAGTTTCTCTCCTGAGATTAAGAATTCCTCATATCAGTGAGGTCATGTGATACATGTCTTTCTCTGATTGACTTATTTCACTCAGCATAACACCCTCCAGTTCCATCCACGTCGTTGCAAATGGCAAGATCTCATTCCTTTTGATGGCTGCATAATATTCCATTGTGTATCTATACCACCTCTTCTTTATCCATTCATCTGTCGATGGGCATCTTGGCTCTTTCCACAGTTTGGCTATGGTGGACATTGCTGCTATAAACATTGGGGTACACGTACCCCTTCGGGTCCCTACATTTGTATCTTTGTGGTAAATACCCAGTAGTGCAATTGCTGGATCGAACGGTAGCTCTAATTTCAACTGTTTGAGGAACCTCCATACTGTTTTCCAGAGGGGTTGCACCAGCTTGCATTCCCACCAACAGTGTAGGAGGGTTCCCCTTTCTCCACATCCCCGCCAACATCTGCCGTTCCCTGACTTGTTCATTTTAGCCAATCGGACTGGTGTGAGGTGGTATCTCATTGAGGTTTTGATTTGGATTTCCCTGATGCCGAGCGATGTTGAGCACTTTTTCATGTGCCTGTTGGCCATGTGGATGTCTTCTTTGGAGAAATGTCTGTTCATGTCTTCTGCCCATTTCTTGATTGGATTACTTGTTCTTTGGGTGTTGAGTTTGATAAGTTCTTTATAGATTTTGGATACTAGCCCTTATTCTGATATGTCATTTGCAAATATTTTCTCCCATTCTGTCGGTTGTCTTTTGGTTTTGTGGACCGTTTCTTTTGCTGTGCAAAAGCTTTTTATCTGGATGAAATCCCAGTAGTTCATTTTTGCCCTGGCTTCCCGTGCCTTTGGCGATGTTTCTAGGAAGAAGTTGCTGCGGCTAAGGTCGAAAAGGTTGCTACCTGTGTTCTCCTTTAGGATTTGGATGGTCTCCTGTCTCACGTTTAGGTCTTTCAACCATTTGGAGTCGATTTTTGTGTGTGGTGTAAGGAAATGGTCCAGTTTCATTCTTCTGCATGTGGCTGTCCAATTTTCCCAACACCATTTGTTGAAGAGACTGTCTCTTTTCCACTGGACATTCTTTCCTGCTTTGTCAAAGATGAGTTGACCATAGAGTTGAGGGTCCATTTCTGGGCTCTCGATTCTGTTCCATTGATCAATGTGTCTGTTTTTGTGCCAGTACCATACTGTCTTGATGATGACAGCTTTGTAATAGAGCTGGAAGTCCGGAATTGCGATGCCGCCAGCTTTGCTTTTCTTTTTCAGTATTCCTCTGGCTATTCTGGGTCTCTTCTGGTTCCATACAAATTTTAGGATTATTTGTTCCATGTCTGTGAAAAAAGTGGATGGTATTTTGATGGGGATGGCATTGAATGTGTAGATTGCTCTAGGTAGCATTGACATCTTCACAATGTTGATTCTCCCAATCCATGAGCATGGAACGTTTTTCCATTTCTTTGTGTCTTCTTCAATTGCTTTCATGGGTATTTTATAGTTTTCTGAGTACAGATCCTTTGCCTCTTTGGTTAGATTTATTCCTAGGTATCTAATGGTTTTGGGTGCAATTGTAAATGGGATCGACTCCTTGATTTGTCTCTCTTCTGTCTTGTTGTTGGTGTATAGGAATGCCACGGATTTCTGTGCATTGATTTTATATCCTGCCACTTGACTGAATTCCTGTATGAGTTCTAGCAGTTTTGGGGTGGAGTCTTTTGGGTTTTCCACGTACAGTATCATATCATCTGCAAAGAGTGAGAGTTTGACTTCCTCTTTGCCGATTTGGATGCCTTTCGTTTCTTTTCGTTGTCTAATTGCTGTGGCTAGGACTTCTAATACTATGTTGAATAGCAGTGGTGAGAGTGGACATCCCTGCCGCGTTCCTGACCTTAGGGGAAGAGCTCTCAGCCTTTCCCCCTTGAGAATGATATTGGCTGTAGGTTATTCATAGATGGCTTTTATGATATTGAGGTATGTACCCTCTCTCCCTATACTCTGAAGAGTTTTGTTCAAGAAAGGATGCTGTACTTTGTCAAATGCTTTTTCTGCATCTAGTTACAGGATCATATGGTTCTTTTTCTTCTTTTTTATTAATGTATTGTATCACATTGATTGATTTGCAGATGTTGAACCAACCTTGCAGCCTAGGAGTAAATCCCACTTGGTCGTGGTGAATAATCCTTTTAATGCACTGTTGGATCCTATTGGCTGGCGTTTTGGTGAGAAGTTTTGCATCCATGTTCCTCAGGGATATGGACCTGTAATTTTCCTTTTTGATGGGGTCTTTGTTCGGTTTGGGGATCAAGGTAATGGCCTCATAAGACGAGTTTGGATGCTTTCCTTCCATTTCTATTTTTTGGAACAGTTTCAGAAGAATAGGTATTACTACTTCTTTAAATGGTTGGTAGAATTCCCCTGGGAAGCCATCTGGCCTTGGGCTCCTGTTTGTTGGGAGATTTTTGATGACTGCTTCAATTTCCTCATTAGCGGTTATAGGTCTCTTCAGGTTTTCTATTTCTTCCTGGTTCAGCTTAGGTAGTTGATACATTTCTGGGAATGCATCCATTTCTTCAAGATTATCTAATTTGCTGGCCTAGAGTGGCTCATAATATGTTCTTATAATTGTTTGTATTTCTTTGGTGTTGGTTGTCATCTCTCCTCTTTCATTCATGATTATTTTTTTAATTTTTTTATAGTTATGTTAATCACCATATATTACATCATTAGTTTTTGGTGCAGTGCTCCATGATTCATTGTTTGTTCATAACACCCAGTGCTCCATGCAGAACGTGCCCTCCTCCATACCCATCACCAGGCTCACCCATCCCCCTACCCCCCTCCCCTCTAGAACCCTCAGTTTGTCTTTCAGAGTCCTTCATCTCTCATGGTTCGTCTCCCCCTCTGACATACTCCCCTTTTCTTCCTCTCCTGTTATCTTCTTCTTTTTCTTTTTTCTTAAAATATGGTGCGTTATTTGTTTCAGAAGGACAGAACTGTGATTCAACAGTCTTGCACAATTCACAGCGCTCACCGTAGCACATACCCTCCCCAATATCTAGCACCCAGCCACCCCATCCCTCCCACCCCCAACCACTGCAGTAACACTCAGTTTCTCTCCTGAGATTAAGAATTCCTCATATCAGTGAGGTCATGTGATACATGTCTTTCTCTGATTGACTTATTTCACTCAGCATAACACCCTCCAGTTCCATCCACGTCGTTGCAAATGGCAAGATCTCATTCCTTTTGATGGCTGCATAATATTCCATTGTGTATCTATACCACCTCTTCTTTATCCATTCATCTGTCGATGGGCATCTTGGCTCTTTCCACAGTTTGGCTATGGTGGACATTGCTGCTATAAACATTGGGGTACACGTACCCCTTCGGGTCCCTACATTTGTATCTTTGTGGTAAATACCCAGTAGTGCAATTGCTGGATCGAACGGTAGCTCTAATTTCAACTGTTTGAGGAACCTCCATACTGTTTTCCAGAGGGGTTGCACCAGCTTGCATTCCCACCAACAGTGTAGGAGGGTTCCCCTTTCTCCACATCCCCGCCAACATCTGCCGTTCCCTGACTTGTTCATTTTGCCAATCGGACTGGTGTGAGGTGGTATCTCATTGAGGTTTTGATTTGGATTTCCCTGATGCCGAGCGATGTTGAGCACTTTTTCATGTGCCTGTTGGCCATGTGGATGTCTTCTTTGGAGAAATGTCTGTTCATGTCTTCTGCCCATTTCTTGATTGGATTACTTGTTCTTTGGGTGTTGAGTTTGATAAGTTCTTTATAGATTTTGGATACTAGCCCTTATTCTGATATGTCATTTGCAAATATTTTCTCCCATTCTGTCGGTTGTCTTTTGGTTTTGTGGACCGTTTCTTTTGCTGTGCAAAAGCTTTTTATCTGGATGAAATCCCAGTAGTTCATTTTTGCCCTGGCTTCCCGTGCCTTTGGCGATGTTTCTAGGAAGAAGTTGCTGCGGCTAAGGTCGAAAAGGTTGCTACCTGTGTTCTCCTTTAGGATTTGGATGGTCTCCTGTCTCACGTTTAGGTCTTTCAACCATTTGGAGTCGATTTTTGTGTGTGGTGTAAGGAAATGGTCCAGTTTCATTCTTCTGCATGTGGCTGTCCAATTTTCCCAACACCATTTGTTGAAGAGACTGTCTCTTTTCCACTGGACATTCTTTCCTGCTTTGTCAAAGATGAGTTGACCATAGAGTTGAGGGTCCATTTCTGGGCTCTCGATTCTGTTCCATTGATCAATGTGTCTGTTTTTGTGCCAGTACCATACTGTCTTGATGATGACAGCTTTGTAATAGAGCTGGAAGTCCGGAATTGCGATGCCGCCAGCTTTGCTTTTCTTTTTCAGTATTCCTCTGGCTATTCTGGGTCTCTTCTGGTTCCATACAAATTTTAGGATTATTTGTTCCATGTCTGTGAAAAAAGTGGATGGTATTTTGATGGGGATGGCATTGAATGTGTAGATTGCTCTAGGTAGCATTGACATCTTCACAATGTTGATTCTCCCAATCCATGAGCATGGAACGTTTTTCCATTTCTTTGTGTCTTCTTCAATTGCTTTCATGGGTATTTTATAGTTTTCTGAGTACAGATCCTTTGCCTCTTTGGTTAGATTTATTCCTAGGTATCTAATGGTTTTGGGTGCAATTGTAAATGGGATCGACTCCTTGATTTGTCTCTCTTCTGTCTTGTTGTTGGTGTATAGGAATGCCACGGATTTCTGTGCATTGATTTTATATCCTGCCACTTGACTGAATTCCTGTATGAGTTCTAGCAGTTTTGGGGTGGAGTCTTTTGGGTTTTCCACGTACAGTATCATATCATCTGCAAAGAGTGAGAGTTTGACTTCCTCTTTGCCGATTTGGATGCCTTTCGTTTCTTTTGGTTGTCTAATTGCTGTGGCTAGGACTTCTAATACTATGTTGAATAGCAGTGGTGAGAGTGGACATCCCTGCCGCGTTCCTGACCTTAGGGGAAGAGCTCTCAGCCTTTCCCCCTTGAGAATGATATTGGCTGTAGGTTATTCATAGATGGCTTTTATGATATTGAGGTATGTACCCTCTCTCCCTATACTCTGAAGAGTTTTGTTCAAGAAAGGATGCTGTACTTTGTCAAATGCTTTTTCTGCATCTAGTTACAGGATCATATGGTTCTTTTTCTTTTTTTTATTAATGTATTGTATCACATTGATTGATTTGCAGATGTTGAACCAACCTTGCAGCCTAGGAGTAAATCCCACTTGGTCGTGGTGAATAATCCTTTTAATGCACTGTTGGATCCTATTGGCTGGCGTTTTGGTGAGAAGTTTTGCATCCATGTTCCTCAGGGATATGGACCTGTAATTTTCCTTTTTGATGGGGTCTTTGTTCGGTTTGGGGATCAAGGTAATGGCCTCATAAGACGAGTTTGGATGCTTTCCTTCCATTTCTATTTTTTGGAACAGTTTCAGAAGAATAGGTATTACTACTTCTTTAAATGGTTGGTAGAATTCCCCTGGGAAGCCATCTGGCCTTGGGCTCCTGTTTGTTGGGAGATTTTTGATGACTGCTTCAATTTCCTCATTAGCGGTTATAGGTCTCTTCAGGTTTTCTATTTCTTCCTGGTTCAGCTTAGGTAGTTGATACATTTCTGGGAATGCATCCATTTCTTCAAGATTATCTAATTTGCTGGCCTAGAGTGGCTCATAATATGTTCTTATAATTGTTTGTATTTCTTTGGTGTTGGTTGTCATCTCTCCTCTTTCATTCATGATTATTTTTTTAATTTTTTTATAGTTATGTTAATCACCATATATTACATCATTAGTTTTTGGTGCAGTGCTCCATGATTCATTGTTTGTTCATAACACCCAGTGCTCCATGCAGAACGTGCCCTCCTCCATACCCATCACCAGGCTCACCCATCCCCCTACCCCCCTCCCCTCTAGAACCCTCAGTTTGTCTTTCAGAGTCCTTCATCTCTCATGGTTCGTCTCCCCCTCTGACATACTCCCCTTTTCTTCCTCTCCTGTTATCTTCTTCTTTTTCTTTTTTCTTAAAATATGGTGCGTTATTTGTTTCAGAAGGACAGAACTGTGATTCAACAGTCTTGCACAATTCACAGCGCTCACCGTAGCACATACCCTCCCCAATGTCTAGCACCCAGCCACCCCATCCCTCCCACCCCCAACCACTGCAGTAACACTCAGTTTCTCTCCTGAGATTAAGAATTCCTCATATCAGTGAGGTCATGTGATACATGTCTTTCTCTGATTGACTTATTTCACTCAGCATAACACCCTCCAGTTCCATCCACGTCGTTGCAAATGGCAAGATCTCATTCCTTTTGATGGCTGCATAATATTCCATTGTGTATCTATACCACCTCTTCTTTATCCATTCATCTGTCGATGGGCATCTTGGCTCTTTCCACAGTTTGGCTATGGTGGACATTGCTGCTATAAACATTGGGGTACACGTACCCCTTCGGGTCCCTACATTTGTATCTTTGTGGTAAATACCCAGTAGTGCAATTGCTGGATCGAACGGTAGCTCTAATTTCAACTGTTTGAGGAACCTCCATACTGTTTTCCAGAGGGGTTGCACCAGCTTGCATTCCCACCAACAGTGTAGGAGGGTTCCCCTTTCTCCACATCCCCGCCAACATCTGCCGTTCCCTGACTTGTTCATTTTAGCCAATCGGACTGGTGTGAGGTGGTATCTCATTGAGGTTTTGATTTGGATTTCCCTGATGCCGAGCGATGTTGAGCACTTTTTCATGTGCCTGTTGGCCATGTGGATGTCTTCTTTGGAGAAATGTCTGTTCATGTCTTCTGCCCATTTCTTGATTGGATTACTTGTTCTTTGGGTGTTGAGTTTGATAAGTTCTTTATAGATTTTGGATACTAGCCCTTATTCTGATATGTCATTTGCACATATTTTCTCCCATTCTGTCGGTTGTCTTTTGGTTTTGTGGACCGTTTCTTTTGCTGTGCAAAAGCTTTTTATCTGGATGAAATCCCAGTAGTTCATTTTTGCCCTGGCTTCCCGTGCCTTTGGCGATGTTTCTAGGAAGAAGTTGCTGCGGCTAAGGTCGAAAAGGTTGCTACCTGTGTTCTCCTTTAGGATTTGGATGGTCTCCTGTCTCACGTTTAGGTCTTTCAACCATTTGGAGTCGATTTTTGTGTGTGGTGTAAGGAAATGGTCCAGTTTCATTCTTCTGCATGTGGCTGTCCAATTTTCCCAACACCATTTGTTGAAGAGACTGTCTCTTTTCCACTGGACATTCTTTCCTGCTTTGTCAAAGATGAGTTGACCATAGAGTTGAGGGTCCATTTCTGGGCTCTCGATTCTGTTCCATTGATCAATGTGTCTGTTTTTGTGCCAGTACCATACTGTCTTGATGATGACAGCTTTGTAATAGAGCTGGAAGTCCGGAATTGCGATGCCGCCAGCTTTGCTTTTCTTTTTCAGTATTCCTCTGGCTATTCTGGGTCTCTTCTGGTTCCATACAAATTTTAGGATTATTTGTTCCATGTCTGTGAAAAAAGTGGATGGTATTTTGATGGGGATGGCATTGAATGTGTAGATTGCTCTAGGTAGCATTGACATCTTCACAATGTTGATTCTCCCTATCCATGAGCATGGAACGTTTTTCCATTTCTTTGTGTCTTCTTCAATTGCTTTCATGGGTATTTTATAGTTTTCTGAGTACAGATCCTTTGCCTCTTTGGTTAGATTTATTCCTAGGTATCTAATGGTTTTGGGTGCAATTGTAAATGGGATCGACTCCTTGATTTGTCTCTCTTCTGTCTTGTTGTTGGTGTATAGGAATGCCACGGATTTCTGTGCATTGATTTTATATCCTGCCACTTGACTGAATTCCTGTATGAGTTCTAGCAGTTTTGGGGTGGAGTCTTTTGGGTTTTCCACGTACAGTATCATATCATCTGCAAAGAGTGAGAGTTTGACTTCCTCTTTGCCGATTTGGATGCCTTTCGTTTCTTTTGGTTGTCTAATTGCTGTGGCTAGGACTTCTAATACTATGTTGAATAGCAGTGGTGAGAGTGGACATCCCTGCCGCGTTCCTGACCTTAGGGGAAGAGCTCTCAGCCTTTCCCCCTTGAGAATGATATTGGCTGTAGGTTATTCATAGATGGCTTTTATGATATTGAGGTATGTACCCTCTCTCCCTATACTCTGAAGAGTTTTGTTCAAGAAAGGATGCTGTACTTTGTCAAATGCTTTTTCTGCATCTAGTTACAGGATCATATGGTTCTTTTTCTTCTTTTTTATTAATGTATTGTATCACATTGATTGATTTGCAGATGTTGAACCAACCTTGCAGCCTAGGAGTAAATCCCACTTGGTCGTGGTGAATAATCCTTTTAATGCACTGTTGGATCCTATTGGCTGGCGTTTTGGTGAGAAGTTTTGCATCCATGTTCCTCAGGGATATGGACCTGTAATTTTCCTTTTTGATGGGGTCTTTGTTCGGTTTGGGGATCAAGGTAATGGCCTCATAAGACGAGTTTGGATGCTTTCCTTCCATTTCTATTTTTTGGAACAGTTTCAGAAGAATAGGTATTACTACTTCTTTAAATGGTTGGTAGAATTCCCCTGGGAAGCCATCTGGCCTTGGGCTCCTGTTTGTTGGGAGATTTTTGATGACTGCTTCAATTTCCTCATTAGCGGTTATAGGTCTCTTCAGGTTTTCTATTTCTTCCTGGTTCAGCTTAGGTAGTTGATACATTTCTGGGAATGCATCCATTTCTTCAAGATTATCTAATTTGCTGGCCTAGAGTGGCTCATAATATGTTCTTATAATTGTTTGTATTTCTTTGGTGTTGGTTGTCATCTCTCCTCTTTCATTCATGATTATTTTTTTAATTTTTTTATAGTTATGTTAATCACCATATATTACATCATTAGTTTTTGGTGCAGTGCTCCATGATTCATTGTTTGTTCATAACACCCAGTGCTCCATGCAGAACGTGCCCTCCTCCATACCCATCACCAGGCTCACCCATCCCCCTACCCCCCTCCCCTCTAGAACCCTCAGTTTGTCTTTCAGAGTCCTTCATCTCTCATGGTTCGTCTCCCCCTCTGACATACTCCCCTTTTCTTCCTCTCCTGTTATCTTCTTCTTTTTCTTTTTTCTTAAAATATGGTGCGTTATTTGTTTCAGAAGGACAGAACTGTGATTCAACAGTCTTGCACAATTCACAGCGCTCACCGTAGCACATACCCTCCCCAATGTCTAGCACCCAGCCACCCCATCCCTCCCACCCCCAACCACTGCAGTAACACTCAGTTTCTCTCCTGAGATTAAGAATTCCTCATATCAGTGAGGTCATGTGATACATGTCTTTCTCTG
This sequence comes from Eumetopias jubatus, assembly GCF_037043125.1. Lineage (NCBI taxonomy): Eukaryota > Metazoa > Chordata > Mammalia > Carnivora > Otariidae > Eumetopias > Eumetopias jubatus. The sequence goes on from NW_028274807.1 coordinate 157,196,337, forward strand.
ATTGACTTATTTCACTCAGCATAACACCCTCCAGTTCCATCCACGTCGTTGCAAATGGCAAGATCTCATTCCTTTTGATGGCTGCATAATATTCCATTGTGTATCTATACCACCTCTTCTTTATCCATTCATCTGTCGATGGGCATCTTGGCTCTTTCCACAGTTTGGCTATGGTGGACATTGCTGCTATAAACATTGGGGTACACGTACCCCTTCGGGTCCCTACATTTGTATCTTTGTGGTAAATACCCAGTAGTGCAATTGCTGGATCGAACGGTAGCTCTAATTTCAACTGTTTGAGGAACCTCCATACTGTTTTCCAGAGGGGTTGCACCAGCTTGCATTCCCACCAACAGTGTAGGAGGGTTCCCCTTTCTCCACATCCCCGCCAACATCTGCCGTTCCCTGACTTGTTCATTTTAGCCAATCGGACTGGTGTGAGGTGGTATCTCATTGAGGTTTTGATTTGGATTTCCCTGATGCCGAGCGATGTTGAGCACTTTTTCATGTGCCTGTTGGCCATGTGGATGTCTTCTTTGGAGAAATGTCTGTTCATGTCTTCTGCCCATTTCTTGATTGGATTACTTGTTCTTTGGGTGTTGAGTTTGATAAGTTCTTTATAGATTTTGGATACTAGCCCTTATTCTGATATGTCATTTGCACATATTTTCTCCCATTCTGTCGGTTGTCTTTTGGTTTTGTGGACCGTTTCTTTTGCTGTGCAAAAGCTTTTTATCTGGATGAAATCCCAGTAGTTCATTTTTGCCCTGGCTTCCCGTGCCTTTGGCGATGTTTCTAGGAAGAAGTTGCTGCGGCTAAGGTCGAAAAGGTTGCTACCTGTGTTCTCCTTTAGGATTTGGATGGTCTCCTGTCTCACGTTTAGGTCTTTCAACCATTTGGAGTCGATTTTTGTGTGTGGTGTAAGGAAATGGTCCAGTTTCATTCTTCTGCATGTGGCTGTCCAATTTTCCCAACACCATTTGTTGAAGAGACTGTCTCTTTTCCACTGGACATTCTTTCCTGCTTTGTCAAAGATGAGTTGACCATAGAGTTGAGGGTCCATTTCTGGGCTCTCGATTCTGTTCCATTGATCAATGTGTCTGTTTTTGTGCCAGTACCATACTGTCTTGATGATGACAGCTTTGTAATAGAGCTGGAAACCGGAATTGCGATGCCGCCAGCTTTGCTTTTCTTTTTCAGTATTCCTCTGGCTATTCTGGGTCTCTTCTGGTTCCATACAAATTTTAGGATTATTTGTTCCATGTCTGTGAAAAAAGTGGATGGTATTTTGATGGGGATGGCATTGAATGTGTAGATTGCTCTAGGTAGCATTGACATCTTCACAATGTTGATTCTCCCTATCCATGAGCATGGAACGTTTTTCCATTTCTTTGTGTCTTCTTCAATTGCTTTCATGGGTATTTTATAGTTTTCTGAGTACAGATCCTTTGCCTCTTTGGTTAGATTTATTCCTAGGTATCTAATGGTTTTGGGTGCAATTGTAAATGGGATCGACTCCTTGATTTGTCTCTCTTCTGTCTTGTTGTTGGTGTATAGGAATGCCACGGATTTCTGTGCATTGATTTTATATCCTGCCACTTGACTGAATTCCTGTATGAGTTCTAGCAGTTTTGGGGTGGAGTCTTTTGGGTTTTCCACGTACAGTATCATATCATCTGCAAAGAGTGAGAGTTTGACTTCCTCTTTGCCGATTTGGATGCCTTTCGTTTCTTTTGGTTGTCTAATTGCTGTGGCTAGGACTTCTAATACTATGTTGAATAGCAGTGGTGAGAGTGGACATCCCTGCCGCGTTCCTGACCTTAGGGGAAGAGCTCTCAGCCTTTCCCCCTTGAGAATGATATTGGCTGTAGGTTATTCATAGATGGCTTTTATGATATTGAGGTATGTACCCTCTCTCCCTATACTCTGAAGAGTTTTGTTCAAGAAAGGATGCTGTACTTTGTCAAATGCTTTTTCTGCATCTAGTTACAGGATCATATGGTTCTTTTTCTTCTTTTTTATTAATGTATTGTATCACATTGATTGATTTGCAGATGTTGAACCAACCTTGCAGCCTAGGAGTAAATCCCACTTGGTCGTGGTGAATAATCCTTTTAATGCACTGTTGGATCCTATTGGCTGGCGTTTTGGTGAGAAGTTTTGCATCCATGTTCCTCAGGGATATGGACCTGTAATTTTCCTTTTTGATGGGGTCTTTGTTCGGTTTGGGGATCAAGGTAATGGCCTCATAAGACGAGTTTGGATGCTTTCCTTCCATTTCTATTTTTTGGAACAGTTTCAGAAGAATAGGTATTACTACTTCTTTAAATGGTTGGTAGAATTCCCCTGGGAAGCCATCTGGCCTTGGGCTCCTGTTTGTTGGGAGATTTTTGATGACTGCTTCAATTTCCTCATTAGCGGTTATAGGTCTCTTCAGGTTTTCTATTTCTTCCTGGTTCAGCTTAGGTAGTTGATACATTTCTGGGAATGCATCCATTTCTTCAAGATTATCTAATTTGCTGGCCTAGAGTGGCTCATAATATGTTCTTATAATTGTTTGTATTTCTTTGGTGTTGGTTGTCATCTCTCCTCTTTCATTCATGATTATTTTTTTAATTTTTTTATAGTTATGTTAATCACCATATATTACATCATTAGTTTTTGGTGCAGTGCTCCATGATTCATTGTTTGTTCATAACACCCAGTGCTCCATGCAGAACGTGCCCTCCTCCATACCCATCACCAGGCTCACCCATCCCCCTACCCCCCTCCCCTCTAGAACCCTCAGTTTGTCTTTCAGAGTCCTTCATCTCTCATGGTTCGTCTCCCCCTCTGACATACTCCCCTTTTCTTCCTCTCCTGTTATCTTCTTCTTTTTCTTTTTTCTTAAAATATGGTGCGTTATTTGTTTCAGAAGGACAGAACTGTGATTCAACAGTCTTGCACAATTCACAGCGCTCACCGTAGCACATACCCTCCCCAATGTCTAGCACCCAGCCACCCCATCCCTCCCACCCCCAACCACTGCAGTAACACTCAGTTTCTCTCCTGAGATTAAGAATTCCTCATATCAGTGAGGTCATGTGATACATGTCTTTCTCTGATTGACTTATTTCACTCAGCATAACACCCTCCAGTTCCATCCACGTCGTTGCAAATGGCAAGATCTCATTCCTTTTGATGGCTGCATAATATTCCATTGTGTATCTATACCACCTCTTCTTTATCCATTCATCTGTCGATGGGCATCTTGGCTCTTTCCACAGTTTGGCTATGGTGGACATTGCTGCTATAAACATTGGGGTACACGTACCCCTTCGGGTCCCTACATTTGTATCTTTGTGGTAAATACCCAGTAGTGCAATTGCTGGATCGAACGGTAGCTCTAATTTCAACTGTTTGAGGAACCTCCATACTGTTTTCCAGAGGGGTTGCACCAGCTTGCATTCCCACCAACAGTGTAGGAGGGTTCCCCTTTCTCCACATCCCCGCCAACATCTGCCGTTCCCTGACTTGTTCATTTTAGCCAATCGGACTGGTGTGAGGTGGTATCTCATTGAGGTTTTGATTTGGATTTCCCTGATGCCGAGCGATGTTGAGCACTTTTTCATGTGCCTGTTGGCCATGTGGATGTCTTCTTTGGAGAAATGTCTGTTCATGTCTTCTGCCCATTTCTTGATTGGATTACTTGTTCTTTGGGTGTTGAGTTTGATAAGTTCTTTATAGATTTTGGATACTAGCCCTTATTCTGATATGTCATTTGCAAATATTTTCTCCCATTCTGTCGGTTGTCTTTTGGTTTTGTGGACCGTTTCTTTTGCTGTGCAAAAGCTTTTTATCTGGATGAAATCCCAGTAGTTCATTTTTGCCCTGGCTTCCCGTGCCTTTGGCGATGTTTCTAGGAAGAAGTTGCTGCGGCTAAGGTCGAAAAGGTTGCTACCTGTGTTCTCCTTTAGGATTTGGATGGTCTCCTGTCTCACGTTTAGGTCTTTCAACCATTTGGAGTCGATTTTTGTGTGTGGTGTAAGGAAATGGTCCAGTTTCATTCTTCTGCATGTGGCTGTCCAATTTTCCCAACACCATTTGTTGAAGAGACTGTCTCTTTTCCACTGGACATTCTTTCCTGCTTTGTCAAAGATGAGTTGACCATAGAGTTGAGGGTCCATTTCTGGGCTCTCGATTCTGTTCCATTGATCAATGTGTCTGTTTTTGTGCCAGTACCATACTGTCTTGATGATGACAGCTTTGTAATAGAGCTGGAAGTCCGGAATTGCGATGCCGCCAGCTTTGCTTTTCTTTTTCAGTATTCCTCTGGCTATTCTGGGTCTCTTCTGGTTCCATACAAATTTTAGGATTATTTGTTCCATGTCTGTGAAAAAAGTGGATGGTATTTTGATGGGGATGGCATTGAATGTGTAGATTGCTCTAGGTAGCATTGACATCTTCACAATGTTGATTCTCCCAATCCATGAGCATGGAACGTTTTTCCATTTCTTTGTGTCTTCTTCAATTGCTTTCATGGGTATTTTATAGTTTTCTGAGTACAGATCCTTTGCCTCTTTGGTTAGATTTATTCCTAGGTATCTAATGGTTTTGGGTGCAATTGTAAATGGGATCGACTCCTTGATTTGTCTCTCTTCTGTCTTGTTGTTGGTGTATAGGAATGCCACGGATTTCTGTGCATTTATTTTATATCCTGCCACTTGACTGAATTCCTGTATGAGTTCTAGCAGTTTTGGGGTGGAGTCTTTTGGGTTTTCCACGTACAGTATCATATCATCTGCAAAGAGTGAGAGTTTGACTTCCTCTTTGCCGATTTGGATGCCTTTCGTTTCTTTTGGTTGTCTAATTGCTGTGGCTAGGACTTCTAATACTATGTTGAATAGCAGTGGTGAGAGTGGACATCCCTGCCGCGTTCCTGACCTTAGGGGAAGAGCTCTCAGCCTTTCCCCCTTGAGAATGATATTGGCTGTAGGTTATTCATAGATGGCTTTTATGATATTGAGGTATGTACCCTCTCTCCCTATACTCTGAAGAGTTTTGTTCAAGAAAGGATGCTGTACTTTGTCAAATGCTTTTTCTGCATCTAGTTACAGGATCATATGGTTCTTTTTCTTTTTTTTTTATTAATGTATTGTATCACATTGATTGATTTGCAGATGTTGAACCAACCTTGCAGCCTAGGAGTAAATCCCACTTGGTCGTGGTGAATAATCCTTTTAATGCACTGTTGGATCCTATTGGCTGGCGTTTTGGTGAGAAGTTTTGCATCCATGTTCCTCAGGGATATGGACCTGTAATTTTCCTTTTTGATGGGGTCTTTGTTCGGTTTGGGGATCAAGGTAATGGCCTCATAAGACGAGTTTGGATGCTTTCCTTCCATTTCTATTTTTTGGAACAGTTTCAGAAGAATAGGTATTACTACTTCTTTAAATGGTTGGTAGAATTCCCCTGGGAAGCCATCTGGCCTTGGGCTCCTGTTTGTTGGGAGATTTTTGATGACTGCTTCAATTTCCTCATTAGCGGTTATAGGTCTCTTCAGGTTTTCTATTTCTTCCTGGTTCAGCTTAGGTAGTTGATACATTTCTGGGAATGCATCCATTTCTTCAAGATTATCTAATTTGCTGGCCTAGAGTGGCTCATAATATGTTCTTATAATTGTTTGTATTTCTTTGGTGTTGGTTGTCATCTCTCCTCTTTCATTCATGATTATTTTTTTAATTTTTTTATAGTTATGTTAATCACCATATATTACATCATTAGTTTTTGGTGCAGTGCTCCATGATTCATTGTTTGTTCATAACACCCAGTGCTCCATGCAGAACGTGCCCTCCTCCATACCCATCACCAGGCTCACCCATCCCCCTACCCCCCTCCCCTCTAGAACCCTCAGTTTGTCTTTCAGAGTCCTTCATCTCTCATGGTTCGTCTCCCCCTCTGACATACTCCCCTTTTCTTCCTCTCCTGTTATCTTCTTCTTTTTCTTTTTTCTTAAAATATGGTGCGTTATTTGTTTCAGAAGGACAGAACTGTGATTCAACAGTCTTGCACAATTCACAGCGCTCACCGTAGCACATACCCTCCCCAATGTCTAGCACCCAGCCACCCCATCCCTCCCACCCCCAACCACTGCAGTAACACTCAGTTTCTCTCCTGAGATTAAGAATTCCTCATATCAGTGAGGTCATGTGATACATGTCTTTCTCTGATTGACTTATTTCACTCAGCATAACACCCTCCAGTTCCATCCACGTCGTTGCAAATGGCAAGATCTCATTCCTTTTGATGGCTGCATAATATTCCATTGTGTATCTATACCACCTCTTCTTTATCCATTCATCTGTCGATGGGCATCTTGGCTCTTTCCACAGTTTGGCTATGGTGGACATTGCTGCTATAAACATTGGGGTACACGTACCCCTTCGGGTCCCTACATTTGTATCTTTGTGGTAAATACCCAGTAGTGCAATTGCTGGATCGAACGGTAGCTCTAATTTCAACTGTTTGAGGAACCTCCATACTGTTTTCCAGAGGGGTTGCACCAGCTTGCATTCCCACCAACAGTGTAGGAGGGTTCCCCTTTCTCCACATCCCCGCCAACATCTGCCGTTCCCTGACTTGTTCATTTTAGCCAATCGGACTGGTGTGAGGTGGTATCTCATTGAGGTTTTGATTTGGATTTCCCTGATGCCGAGCGATGTTGAGCACTTTTTCATGTGCCTGTTGGCCATGTGGATGTCTTCTTTGGAGAAATGTCTGTTCATGTCTTCTGCCCATTTCTTGATTGGATTACTTGTTCTTTGGGTGTTGAGTTTGATAAGTTCTTTATAGATTTTGGATACTAGCCCTTATTCTGATATGTCATTTGCACATATTTTCTCCCATTCTGTCGGTTGTCTTTTGGTTTTGTGGACCGTTTCTTTTGCTGTGCAAAAGCTTTTTATCTGGATGAAATCCCAGTAGTTCATTTTTGCCCTGGCTTCCCGTGCCTTTGGCGATGTTTCTAGGAAGAAGTTGCTGCGGCTAAGGTCGAAAAGGTTGCTACCTGTGTTCTCCTTTAGGATTTGGATGGTCTCCTGTCTCACGTTTAGGTCTTTCAACCATTTGGAGTCGATTTTTGTGTGTGGTGTAAGGAAATGGTCCAGTTTCATTCTTCTGCATGTGGCTGTCCAATTTTCCCAACACCATTTGTTGAAGAGACTGTCTCTTTTCCACTGGACATTCTTTCCTGCTTTGTCAAAGATGAGTTGACCATAGAGTTGAGGGTCCATTTCTGGGCTCTCGATTCTGTTCCATTGATCAATGTGTCTGTTTTTGTGCCAGTACCATACTGTCTTGATGATGACAGCTTTGTAATAGAGCTGGAAGTCCGGAATTGCGATGCCGCCAGCTTTGCTTTTCTTTTTCAGTATTCCTCTGGCTATTCTGGGTCTCTTCTGGTTCCATACAAATTTTAGGATTATTTGTTCCATGTCTGTGAAAAAAGTGGATGGTATTTTGATGGGGATGGCATTGAATGTGTAGATTGCTCTAGGTAGCATTGACATCTTCACAATGTTGATTCTCCCTATCCATGAGCATGGAACGTTTTTCCATTTCTTTGTGTCTTCTTCAATTGCTTTCATGGGTATTTTATAGTTTTCTGAGTACAGATCCTTTGCCTCTTTGGTTAGATTTATTCCTAGGTATCTAATGGTTTTGGGTGCAATTGTAAATGGGATCGACTCCTTGATTTGTCTCTCTTCTGTCTTGTTGTTGGTGTATAGGAATGCCACGGATTTCTGTGCATTGATTTTATATCCTGCCACTTGACTGAATTCCTGTATGAGTTCTAGCAGTTTTGGGGTGGAGTCTTTTGGGTTTTCCACGTACAGTATCATATCATCTGCAAAGAGTGAGAGTTTGACTTCCTCTTTGCCGATTTGGATGCCTTTCGTTTCTTTTGGTTGTCTAATTGCTGTGGCTAGGACTTCTAATACTATGTTGAATAGCAGTGGTGAGAGTGGACATCCCTGCCGCGTTCCTGACCTTAGGGGAAGAGCTCTCAGCCTTTCCCCCTTGAGAATGATATTGGCTGTAGGTTATTCATAGATGGCTTTTATGATATTGAGGTATGTACCCTCTCTCCCTATACTCTGAAGAGTTTTGTTCAAGAAAGGATGCTGTACTTTGTCAAATGCTTTTTCTGCATCTAGTTACAGGATCATATGGTTCTTTTTCTTCTTTTTTATTAATGTATTGTATCACATTGATTGATTTGCAGATGTTGAACCAACCTTGCAGCCTAGGAGTAAATCCCACTTGGTCGTGGTGAATAATCCTTTTAATGCACTGTTGGATCCTATTGGCTGGCGTTTTGGTGAGAAGTTTTGCATCCATGTTCCTCAGGGATATGGACCTCTAATTTTCCTTTTTGATGGGGTCTTTGTTCGGTTTGGGGATCAAGGTAATGGCCTCATAAGACGAGTTTGGATGCTTTCCTTCCATTTCTATTTTTTGGAACAGTTTCAGAAGAATAGGTATTACTACTTCTTTAAATGGTTGGTAGAATTCCCCTGGGAAGCCATCTGGCCTTGGGCTCCTGTTTGTTGGGAGATTTTTGATGACTGCTTCAATTTCCTCATTAGCGGTTATAGGTCTCTTCAGGTTTTCTATTTCTTCCTGGTTCAGCTTAGGTAGTTGATACATTTCTGGGAATGCATCCATTTCTTCAAGATTATCTAATTTGCTGGCCTAGAGTGGCTCATAATATGTTCTTATAATTGTTTGTATTTCTTTGGTGTTGGTTGTCATCTCTCCTCTTTCATTCATGATTATTTTTTTAATTTTTTTATAGTTATGTTAATCACCATATATTACATCATTAGTTTTTGGTGCAGTGCTCCATGATTCATTGTTTGTTCATAACACCCAGTGCTCCATGCAGAACGTGCCCTCCTCCATACCCATCACCAGGCTCACCCATCCCCCTACCCCCCTCCCCTCTAGAACCCTCAGTTTGTCTTTCAGAGTCCTTCATCTCTCATGGTTCGTCTCCCCCTCTGACATACTCCCCTTTTCTTCCTCTCCTGTTATCTTCTTCTTTTTCTTTTTTCTTAAAATATGGTGCGTTATTTGTTTCAGAAGGACAGAACTGTGATTCAACAGTCTTGCACAATTCACAGCGCTCACCGTAGCACATACCCTCCCCAATGTCTAGCACCCAGCCACCCCATCCCTCCCACCCCCAACCACTGCAGTAACACTCAGTTTCTCTCCTGAGATTAAGAATTCCTCATATCAGTGAGGTCATGTGATACATGTCTTTCTCTGATTGACTTATTTCACTCAGCATAACACCCTCCAGTTCCATCCACGTCGTTGCAAATGGCAAGATCTCATTCCTTTTGATGGCTGCATAATATTCCATTGTGTATCTATACCACCTCTTCTTTATCCATTCATCTGTCGATGGGCATCTTGGCTCTTTCCACAGTTTGGCTATGGTGGACATTGCTGCTATAAACATTGGGGTACACGTACCCCTTCGGGTCCCTACATTTGTATCTTTGTGGTAAATACCCAGTAGTGCAATTGCTGGATCGAACGGTAGCTCTAATTTCAACTGTTTGAGGAACCTCCATACTGTTTTCCAGAGGGGTTGCACCAGCTTGCATTCCCACCAACAGTGTAGGAGGGTTCCCCTTTCTCCACATCCCCGCCAACATCTGCCGTTCCCTGACTTGTTCATTTTAGCCAATCGGACTGGTGTGAGGTGGTATCTCATTGAGGTTTTGATTTGGATTTCCCTGATGCCGAGCGATGTTGAGCACTTTTTCATGTGCCTGTTGGCCATGTGGATGTCTTCTTTGGAGAAATGTCTGTTCATGTCTTCTGCCCATTTCTTGATTGGATTACTTGTTCTTTGGGTGTTGAGTTTGATAAGTTCTTTATAGATTTTGGATACTAGCCCTTATTCTGATATGTCATTTGCAAATATTTTCTCCCATTCTGTCGGTTGTCTTTTGGTTTTGTGGACCGTTTCTTTTGCTGTGCAAAAGCTTTTTATCTGGATGAAATCCCAGTAGTTCATTTTTGCCCTGGCTTCCCGTGCCTTTGGCGATGTTTCTAGGAAGAAGTTGCTGCGGCTAAGGTCGAAAAGGTTGCTACCTGTGTTCTCCTTTAGGATTTGGATGGTCTCCTGTCTCACGTTTAGGTCTTTCAACCATTTGGAGTCGATTTTTGTGTGTGGTGTAAGGAAATGGTCCAGTTTCATTCTTCTGCATGTGGCTGTCCAATTTTCCCAACACCATTTGTTGAAGAGACTGTCTCTTTTCCACTGGACATTCTTTCCTGCTTTGTCAAAGATGAGTTGACCATAGAGTTGAGGGTCCATTTCTGGGCTCTCGATTCTGTTCCATTGATCAATGTGTCTGTTTTTGTGCCAGTACCATACTGTCTTGATGATGACAGCTTTGTAATAGAGCTGGAAGTCCGGAATTGCGATGCCGCCAGCTTTGCTTTTCTTTTTCAGTATTCCTCTGGCTATTCTGGGTCTCTTCTGGTTCCATACAAATTTTAGGATTATTTGTTCCATGTCTGTGAAAAAAGTGGATGGTATTTTGATGGGGATGGCATTGAATGTGTAGATTGCTCTAGGTAGCATTGACATCTTCACAATGTTGATTCTCCCTATCCATGAGCATGGAACGTTTTTCCATTTCTTTGTGTCTTCTTCAATTGCTTTCATGGGTATTTTATAGTTTTCTGAGTACAGATCCTTTGCCTCTTTGGTTAGATTTATTCCTAGGTATCTAATGGTTTTGGGTGCAATTGTAAATGGGATCGACTCCTTGATTTGTCTCTCTTCTGTCTTGTTGTTGGTGTATAGGAATGCCACGGATTTCTGTGCATTGATTTTATATCCTGCCACTTGACTGAATTCCTGTATGAGTTCTAGCAGTTTTGGGGTGGAGTCTTTTGGGTTTTCCACATACAGTATCATATCATCTGCAAAGAGTGAGAGTTTGACTTCCTCTTTGCCGATTTGGATGCCTTTCGTTTCTTTTCGTTGTCTAATTGCTGTGGCTAGGACTTCTAATACTATGTTGAATAGCAGTGGTGAGAGTGGACATCCCTGCCGCGTTCCTGACCTTAGGGGAAGAGCTCTCAGCCTTTCCCCCTTGAGAATGATATTGGCTGTAGGTTATTCATAGATGGCTTTTATGATATTGAGGTATGTACCCTCTCTCCCTATACTCTGAAGAGTTTTGTTCAAGAAAGGATGCTGTACTTTGTCAAATGCTTTTTCTGCATCTAGTTACAGGATCATATGGTTCTTTTTCTTTTTTTTTTATTAATGTATTGTATCACATTGATTGATTTGCAGATGTTGAACCAACCTTGCAGCCTAGGAGTAAATCCCACTTGGTCGTGGTGAATAATCCTTTTAATGCACTGTTGGATCCTATTGGCTGGCGTTTTGGTGAGAAGTTTTGCATCCATGTTCCTCAGGGATATGGACCTGTAATTTTCCTTTTTGATGGGGTCTTTGTTCGGTTTGGGGATCAAGGTAATGGCCTCATAAGACGAGTTTGGATGCTTTCCTTCCATTTCTATTTTTTGGAACAGTTTCAGAAGAATAGGTATTACTACTTCTTTAAATGGTTGGTAGAATTCCCCTGGGAAGCCATCTGGCCTTGGGCTCCTGTTTGTTGGGAGATTTTTGATGACTGCTTCAATTTCCTCATTAGCGGTTATAGGTCTCTTCAGGTTTTCTATTTCTTCCTGGTTCAGCTTAGGTAGTTGATACATTTCTGGGAATGCATCCATTTCTTCAAGATTATCTAATTTGCTGGCCTAGAGTGGCTCATAATATGTTCTTATAATTGTTTGTATTTCTTTGGTGTTGGTTGTCATCTCTCCTCTTTCATTCATGATTATTTTTTTAATTTTTTTATAGTTATGTTAATCACCATATATTACATCATTAGTTTTTGGTGCAGTGCTCCATGATTCATTGTTTGTTCATAACACCCAGTGCTCCATGCAGAACGTGCCCTCCTCCATACCCATCACCAGGCTCACCCATCCCCCTACCCCCCTCCCCTCTAGAACCCTCAGTTTGTCTTTCAGAGTCCTTCATCTCTCATGGTTCGTCTCCCCCTCTGACATACTCCCCTTTTCTTCCTCTCCTGTTATCTTCTTCTTTTTCTTTTTTCTTAAAATATGGTGCGTTATTTGTTTCAGAAGGACAGAACTGTGATTCAACAGTCTTGCACAATTCACAGCGCTCACCGTAGCACATACCCTCCCCAATGTCTAGCACCCAGCCACCCCATCCCTCCCACCCCCAACCACTGCAGTAACACTCCGTTTCTCTCCTGAGATTAAGAATTCCTCATATCAGTGAGGTCATGTGATACATGTCTTTCTCTGATTGACTTATTTCACTCAGCATAACACCCTCCAGTTCCATCCACGTCGTTGCAAATGGCAAGATCTCATTCCTTTTGATGGCTGCATAATATTCCATTGTGTATCTATACCACCTCTTCTTTATCCATTCATCTGTCGATGGGCATCTTGGCTCTTTCCACAGTTTGGCTATGGTGGACATTGCTGCTATAAACATTGGGGTACACGTACCCCTTCGGGTCCCTACATTTGTATCTTTGTGGTAAATACCCAGTAGTGCAATTGCTGGATCGAACGGTAGCTCTAATTTCAACTGTTTGAGGAACCTCCATACTGTTTTCCAGAGGGGTTGCACCAGCTTGCATTCCCACCAACAGTGTAGGAGGGTTCCCCTTTCTCCACATCCCCGCCAACATCTGCCGTTCCCTGACTTGTTCATTTTAGCCAATCGGACTGGTGTGAGGTGGTATCTCATTGAGGTTTTGATTTGGATTTCCCTGATGCCGAGCGATGTTGAGCACTTTTTCATGTGCCTGTTGGCCATGTGGATGTCTTCTTTGGAGAAATGTCTGTTCATGTCTTCTGCCCATTTCTTGATTGGATTACTTGTTCTTTGGGTGTTGAGTTTGATAAGTTCTTTATAGATTTTGGATACTAGCCCTTATTCTGATATGTCATTTGCAAATATTTTCTCCCATTCTGTCGGTTGTCTTTTGGTTTTGTGGACCGTTTCTTTTGCTGTGCAAAAGCTTTTTATCTGGATGAAATCCCAGTAGTTCATTTTTGCCCTGGCTTCCCGTGCCTTTGGCGATGTTTCTAGGAAGAAGTTGCTGCGGCTAAGGTCGAAAAGGTTGCTACCTGTGTTCTCCTTTAGGATTTGGATGGTCTCCTGTCTCACGTTTAGGTCTTTCAACCATTTGGAGTCGATTTTTGTGTGTGGTGTAAGGAAATGGTCCAGTTTCATTCTTCTGCATGTGGCTGTCCAATTTTCCCAACACCATTTGTTGAAGAGACTGTCTCTTTTCCACTGGACATTCTTTCCTGCTTTGTCAAAGATGAGTTGACCATAGAGTTGAGGGTCCATTTCTGGGCTCTCGATTCTGTTCCATTGATCAATGTGTCTGTTTTTGTGCCAGTACCATACTGTCTTGATGATGACAGCTTTGTAATAGAGCTGGAAGTCCGGAATTGCGATGCCGCCAGCTTTGCTTTTCTTTTTCAGTATTCCTCTGGCTATTCTGGGTCTCTTCTGGTTCCATACAAATTTTAGGATTATTTGTTCCATGTCTGTGAAAAAAGTGGATGGTATTTTGATGGGGATGGCATTGAATGTGTAGATTGCTCTAGGTAGCATTGACATCTTCACAATGTTGATTCTCCCAATCCATGAGCATGGAACGTTTTTCCATTTCTTTGTGTCTTCTTCAATTGCTTTCATGGGTATTTTATAGTTTTCTGAGTACAGATCCTTTGCCTCTTTGGTTAGTTTTATTCCTAGGTATCTAATGGTTTTGGGTGCAATTGTAAATGGGATCGACTCCTTGATTTGTCTCTCTTCTGTCTTGTTGTTGGTGTATAGGAATGCCACGGATTTCTGTGCATTGATTTTATATCCTGCCACTTGACTGAATTCCTGTATGAGTTCTAGCAGTTTTGGGGTGGAGTCTTTTGGGTTTTCCACATACAGTATCATATCATCTGCAAAGAGTGAGAGTTTGACTTCCTCTTTGCCGATTTGGATGCCTTTCGTTTCTTTTCGTTGTCTAATTGCTGTGGCTAGGACTTCTAATACTATGTTGAATAGCAGTGGTGAGAGTGGACATCCCTGCCGCGTTCCTGACCTTAGGGGAAGAGCTCTCAGCCTTTCCCCCTTGAGAATGATATTGGCTGTAGGTTATTCATAGATGGCTTTTATGATATTGAGGTATGTACCCTCTCTCCCTATACTCTGAAGAGTTTTGTTCAAGAAAGGATGCTGTACTTTGTCAAATGCTTTTTCTGCATCTAGTTACAGGATCATATGGTTCTTTTTCTTTTTTTTTATTAATGTATTGTATCACATTGATTGATTTGCAGATGTTGAACCAACCTTGCAGCCTAGGAGTAAATCCCACTTGGTCGTGGTGAATAATCCTTTTAATGCACTGTTGGATCCTATTGGCTGGCGTTTTGGTGAGAAGTTTTGCATCCATGTTCCTCAGGGATATGGACCTGTAATTTTCCTTTTTGATGGGGTCTTTGTTCGGTTTGGGGATCAAGGTAATGGCCTCATAAGACGAGTTTGGATGCTTTCCTTCCATTTCTATTTTTTGGAACAGTTTCAGAAGAATAGGTATTACTACTTCTTTAAATGGTTGGTAGAATTCCCCTGGGAAGCCATCTGGCCTTGGGCTCCTGTTTGTTGGGAGATTTTTGATGACTGCTTCAATTTCCTCATTAGCGGTTATAGGTCTCTTCAGGTTTTCTATTTCTTCCTGGTTCAGCTTAGGTAGTTGATACATTTCTGGGAATGCATCCATTTCTTCAAGATTATCTAATTTGCTGGCCTAGAGTGGCTCATAATATGTTCTTATAATTGTTTGTATTTCTTTGGTGTTGGTTGTCATCTCTCCTCTTTCATTCATGATTATTTTTTTAATTTTTTTATAGTTATGTTAATCACCATATATTACATCATTAGTTTTTGGTGCAGTGCTCCATGATTCATTGTTTGTTCATAACACCCAGTGCTCCATGCAGAACGTGCCCTCCTCCATACCCATCACCAGGCTCACCCATCCCCCTACCCCCCTCCCCTCTAGAACCCTCAGTTTGTCTTTCAGAGTCCTTCATCTCTCATGGTTCGTCTCCCCCTCTGACATACTCCCCTTTTCTTCCTCTCCTGTTATCTTCTTCTTTTTCTTTTTTCTTAAAATATGGTGCGTTATTTGTTTCAGAAGGACAGAACTGTGATTCAACAGTCTTGCACAATTCACAGCGCTCACCGTAGCACATACCCTCCCCAATGTCTAGCACCCAGCCACCCCATCCCTCCCACCCCCAACCACTGCAGTAACACTCCGTTTCTCTCCTGAGATTAAGAATTCCTCATATCAGTGAGGTCATGTGATACATGTCTTTCTCTGATTGACTTATTTCACTCAGCATAACACCCTCCAGTTCCATCCACGTCGTTGCAAATGGCAAGATCTCATTCCTTTTGATGGCTGCATAATATTCCATTGTGTATCTATACCACCTCTTCTTTATCCATTCATCTGTCGATGGGCATCTTGGCTCTTTCCACAGTTTGGCTATGGTGGACATTGCTGCTATAAACATTGGGGTACACGTACCCCTTCGGGTCCCTACATTTGTATCTTTGTGGTAAATACCCAGTAGTGCTATTGCTGGATCGAACGGTAGCTCTAATTTCAACTGTTTGAGGAACCTCCATACTGTTTTCCAGAGGGGTTGCACCAGCTTGCATTTCCACCAACAGTGTAGGAGGGTTCCCCTTTCTCCACATCCCCGCCAACATCTGCCGTTCCCTGACTTGTTCATTTTAGCCAATCGGACTGGTGTGAGGTGGTATCTCATTGAGGTTTTGATTTGGATTTCCCTGATGCCGAGCGATGTTGAGCACTTTTTCATGTGCCTGTTGGCCATGTGGATGTCTTCTTTGGAGAAATGTCTGTTCATGTCTTCTGCCCATTTCTTGATTGGATTACTTGTTCTTTGGGTGTTGAGTTTGATAAGTTCTTTATAGATTTTGGATACTAGCCCTTATTCTGATATGTCATTTGCAAATATTTTCTCCCATTCTGTCGGTTGTCTTTTGGTTTTGTGGACCGTTTCTTTTGCTGTGCAAAAGCTTTTTATCTGGATGAAATCCCAGTAGTTCATTTTTGCCCTGGCTTCCCGTGCCTTTGGCGATGTTTCTAGGAAGAAGTTGCTGCGGCTAAGGTCGAAAAGGTTGCTACCTGTGTTCTCCTTTAGGATTTGGATGGTCTCCTGTCTCACGTTTAGGTCTTTCAACCATTTGGAGTCGATTTTTGTGTGTGGTGTAAGGAAATGGTCCAGTTTCATTCTTCTGCATGTGGCTGTCCAATTTTCCCAACACCATTTGTTGAAGAGACTGTCTCTTTTCCACTGGACATTCTTTCCTGCTTTGTCAAAGATGAGTTGACCATAGAGTTGAGGGTCCATTTCTGGGCTCTCGATTCTGTTCCATTGATCAATGTGTCTGTTTTTGTGCCAGTACCATACTGTCTTGATGATGACAGCTTTGTAATAGAGCTGGAATTCCGGAATTGCGATGCCGCCAGCTTTGCTTTTCTTTTTCAGTATTCCTCTGGCTATTCTGGGTCTCTTCTGGTTCCATACAAATTTTAGGATTATTTGTTCCATGTCTGTGAAAAAAGTGGATGGTATTTTGATGGGGATGGCATTGAATGTGTAGATTGCTCTAGGTAGCATTGACATCTTCACAATGTTGATTCTCCCAATCCATGAGCATGGAACGTTTTTCCATTTCTTTGTGTCTTCTTCAATTGCTTTCATGGGTATTTTATAGTTTTCTGAGTACAGATCCTTTGCCTCTTTGGTTAGATTTATTCCTAGGTATCTAATGGTTTTGGGTGCAATTGTAAATGGGATCGACTCCTTGATTTGTCTCTCTTCTGTCTTGTTGTTGGTGTATAGGAATGCCACGGATTTCTGTGCATTGATTTTATATCCTGCCACTTGACTGAATTCCTGTATGAGTTCTAGCAGTTTTGGGGTGGAGTCTTTTGGGTTTTCCACATACAGTATCATATCATCTGCAAAGAGTGAGAGTTTGACTTCCTCTTTGCCGATTTGGATGCCTTTCGTTTCTTTTGGTTGTCTAATTGCTGTGGCTAGGACTTCTAATACTATGTTGAATAGCAGTGGTGAGAGTGGACATCCCTGCCGCGTTCCTGACCTTAGGGGAAGAGCTCTCAGCCTTTCCCCCTTGAGAATGATATTGGCTGTAGGTTATTCATAGATGGCTTTTATGATATTGAGGTATGTACCCTCTCTCCCTATACTCTGAAGAGTTTTGTTCAAGAAAGGATGCTGTACTTTGTCAAATGCTTTTTCTGCATCTAGTTACAGGATCATATGGTTCTTTTTCTTTTTTTTTTATTAATGTATTGTATCACATTGATTGATTTGCAGATGTTGAACCAACCTTGCAGCCTAGGAGTAAATCCCACTTGGTCGTGGTGAATAATCCTTTTAATGCACTGTTGGATCCTATTGGCTGGCGTTTTGGTGAGAAGTTTTGCATCCATGTTCCTCAGGGATATGGACCTGTAATTTTCCTTTTTGATGGGGTCTTTGTTCGGTTTGGGGATCAAGGTAATGGCCTCATAAGACGAGTTTGGATGCTTTCCTTCCATTTCTATTTTTTGGAACAGTTTCAGAAGAATAGGTATTACTACTTCTTTAAATGGTTGGTAGAATTCCCCTGGGAAGCCATCTGGCCTTGGGCTCCTGTTTGTTGGGAGATTTTTGATGACTACTTCAATTTCCTCATTAGCGGTTATAGGTCTCTTCAGGTTTTCTATTTCTTCCTGGTTCAGCTTAGGTAGTTGATACATTTCTGGGAATGCATCCATTTCTTCAAGATTATCTAATTTGCTGGCCTAGAGTGGCTCATAATATGTTCTTATAATTGTTTGTATTTCTTTGGTGTTGGTTGTCATCTCTCCTCTTTCATTCATGATTATTTTTTTAATTTTTTTATAGTTATGTTAATCACCATATATTACATCATTAGTTTTTGGTGCAGTGCTCCATGATTCATTGTTTGTTCATAACACCCAGTGCTCCATGCAGAACGTGCCCTCCTCCATACCCATCACCAGGCTCACCCATCCCCCTACCCCCCTCCCCTCTAGAACCCTCAGTTTGTCTTTCAGAGTCCTTCATCTCTCATGGTTCGTCTCCCCCTCTGACATACTCCCCTTTTCTTCCTCTCCTGTTATCTTCTTCTTTTTCTTTTTTCTTAAAATATGGTGCGTTATTTGTTTCAGAAGGACAGAACTGTGATTCAACAGTCTTGCACAATTCACAGCGCTCACCGTAGCACATACCCTCCCCAATGTCTAGCACCCAGCCACCCCATCCCTCCCACCCCCAACCACTGCAGTAACACTCCGTTTCTCTCCTGAGATTAAGAATTCCTCATATCAGTGAGGTCATGTGATACATGTCTTTCTCTGATTGACTTATTTCACTCAGCATAACACCCTCCAGTTCCATCCACGTCGTTGCAAATGGCAAGATCTCATTCCTTTTGATGGCTGCATAATATTCCATTGTGTATCTATACCACCTCTTCTTTATCCATTCATCTGTCGATGGGCATCTTGGCTCTTTCCACAGTTTGGCTATGGTGGACATTGCTGCTATAAACATTGGGGTACACGTACCCCTTCGGGTCCCTACATTTGTATCTTTGTGGTAAATACCCAGTAGTGCTATTGCTGGATCGAACGGTAGCTCTAATTTCAACTGTTTGAGGAACCTCCATACTGTTTTCCAGAGGGGTTGCACCAGCTTGCATTCCCACCAACAGTGTAGGAGGGTTCCCCTTTCTCCACATCCCCGCCAACATCTGCCGTTCCCTGACTTGTTCATTTTAGCCAATCGGACTGGTGTGAGGTGGTATCTCATTGAGGTTTTGATTTGGATTTCCCTGATGCCGAGCGATGTTGAGCACTTTTTCATGTGCCTGTTGGCCATGTGGATGTCTTCTTTGGAGAAATGTCTGTTCATGTCTTCTGCCCATTTCTTGATTGGATTACTTGTTCTTTGGGTGTTGAGTTTGATAAGTTCTTTATAGATTTTGGATACTAGCCCTTATTCTGATATGTCATTTGCAAATATTTTCTCCCATTCTGTCGGTTGTCTTTTGGTTTTGTGGACCGTTTCTTTTGCTGTGCAAAAGCTTTTTATCTGGATGAAATCCCAGTAGTTCATTTTTGCCCTGGCTTCCCGTGCCTTTGGCGATGTTTCTAGGAAGAAGTTGCTGCGGCTAAGGTCGAAAAGGTTGCTACCTGTGTTCTCCTTTAGGATTTGGATGGTCTCCTGTCTCACGTTTAGGTCTTTCAACCATTTGGAGTCGATTTTTGTGTGTGGTGTAAGGAAATGGTCCAGTTTCATTCTTCTGCATGTGGCTGTCCAATTTTCCCAACACCATTTGTTGAAGAGACTGTCTCTTTTCCACTGGACATTCTTTCCTGCTTTGTCAAAGATGAGTTGACCATAGAGTTGAGGGTCCATTTCTGGGCTCTCGATTCTGTTCCATTGATCAATGTGTCTGTTTTTGTGCCAGTACCATACTGTCTTGATGATGACAGCTTTGTAATAGAGCTGGAAGTCCGGAATTGCGATGCCGCCAGCTTTGCTTTTCTTTTTCAGTATTCCTCTGGCTATTCTGGGTCTCTTCTGGTTCCATACAAATTTTAGGATTATTTGTTCCATGTCTGTGAAAAAAGTGGATGGTATTTTGATGGGGATGGCATTGAATGTGTAGATTGCTCTAGGTAGCATTGACATCTTCACAATGTTGATTCTCCCAATCCATGAGCATGGAACGTTTTTCCATTTCTTTGTGTCTTCTTCAATTGCTTTCATGGGTATTTTATAGTTTTCTGAGTACAGATCCTTTGCCTCTTTGGTTAGATTTATTCCTAGGTATCTAATGGTTTTGGGTGCAATTGTAAATGGGATCGACTCCTTGATTTGTCTCTCTTCTGTCTTGTTGTTGGTGTATAGGAATGCCACGGATTTCTGTGCATTGATTTTATATCCGGCCACTTGACTGAATTCCTGGATGAGTTCTAGCAGTTTTGGGGTGGAGTCTTTTGGGTTTTCCACATACAGTATCATATCATCTGCAAAGAGTGAGAGTTTGACTTCCTCTTTGCCGATTTGGATGCCTTTCGTTTCTTTTGGTTGTCTAATTGCTGTGGCTAGGACTTCTAATACTATGTTGAATAGCAGTGGTGAGAGTGGACATCCCTGCCGCGTTCCTGACCTTAGGGGAAGAGCTCTCAGCCTTTCCCCCTTGAGAATGATATTGGCTGTAGGTTATTCATAGATGGCTTTTATGATATTGAGGTATGTACCCTCTCTCCCTATACTCTGAAGAGTTTTGTTCAAGAAAGGATGCTGTACTTTGTCAAATGCTTTTTCTGCATCTAGTTACAGGATCATATGGTTCTTTTTCTTTTTTTTTATTAATGTATTGTATCACATTGATTGATTTGCAGATGTTGAACCAACCTTGCAGCCTAGGAGTAAATCCCACTTGGTCGTGGTGAATAATCCTTTTAATGCACTGTTGGATCCTATTGGCTGGCGTTTTGGTGAGAAGTTTTGCATCCATGTTCCTCAGGGATATGGACCTGTAATTTTCCTTTTTGATGGGGTCTTTGTTCGGTTTGGGGATCAAGGTAATGGCCTCATAAGACGAGTTTGGATGCTTTCCTTCCATTTCTATTTTTTGGAACAGTTTCAGAAGAATAGGTATTACTACTTCTTTAAATGGTTGGTGGAATTCCCCTGGGAAGCCATCTGGCCTTGGGCTCCTGTTTGTTGGGAGATTTTTGATGACTGCTTCAATTTCCTCATTAGCGGTTATAGGTCTCTTCAGGTTTTCTATTTCTTCCTGGTTCAGCTTAGGTAGTTGATACATTTCTGGGAATGCATCCATTTCTTCAAGATTATCTAATTTGCTGGCCTAGAGTGGCTCATAATATGTTCTTATAATTGTTTGTATTTCTTTGGTGTTGGTTGTCATCTCTCCTCTTTCATTCATGATTATTTTTTTAATTTTTTTATAGTTATGTTAATCACCATATATTACATCATTAGTTTTTGGTGCAGTGTTCCATGATTCATTGTTTGTTCATAACACCCAGTGCTCCATGCAGAACGTGCCCTCCTCCATACCCATCACCAGGCTCACCCATCCCCCTACCCCCCTCCCCTCTAGAACCCTCAGTTTGTCTTTCAGAGTCCTTCATCTCTCATGGTTCGTCTCCCCCTCTGACATACTCCCCTTTTCTTCCTCTCCTGTTATCTTCTTCTTTTTCTTTTTTCTTAAAATATGGTGCGTTATTTGTTTCAGAAGGACAGAACTGTGATTCAACAGTCTTGCACAATTCACAGCGCTCACCGTAGCACATACCCTCCCCAATGTCTAGCACCCAGCCACCCCATCCCTCCCACCCCCAACCACTGCAGTAACACTCCGTTTCTCTCCTGAGATTAAGAATTCCTCATATCAGTGAGGTCATGTGATACATGTCTTTCTCTGATTGACTTATTTCACTCAGCATAACACCCTCCAGTTCCATCCACGTCGTTGCAAATGGCAAGATCTCATTCCTTTTGATGGCTGCATAATATTCCATTGTGTATCTATACCACCTCTTCTTTATCCATTCATCTGTCGATGGGCATCTTGGCTCTTTCCACAGTTTGGCTATGGTGGACATTGCTGCTATAAACATTGGGGTACACGTACCCCTTCGGGTCCCTACATTTGTATCTTTGTGGTAAATACCCAGTAGTGCAATTGCTGGATCGAACGGTAGCTCTAATTTCAACTGTTTGAGGAACCTCCATACTGTTTTCCAGAGGGGTTGCACCAGCTTGCATTCCCACCAACAGTGTAGGAGGGTTCCCCTTTCTCCACATCCCCGCCAACATCTGCCGTTCCCTGACTTGTTCATTTTAGCCAATCGGACTGGTGTGAGGTGGTATCTCATTGAGGTTTTGATTTGGATTTCCCTGATGCCGAGCGATGTTGAGCACTTTTTCATGTGCCTGTTGGCCATGTGGATGTCTTCTTTGGAGAAATGTCTGTTCATGTCTTCTGCCCATTTCTTGATTGGATTACTTGTTCTTTGGGTGTTGAGTTTGATAAGTTCTTTATAGATTTTGGATACTAGCCCTTATTCTGATATGTCATTTGCAAATATTTTCTCCCATTCTGTCGGTTGTCTTTTGGTTTTGTGGACCGTTTCTTTTGCTGTGCAAAAGCTTTTTATCTGGATGAAATCCCAGTAGTTCATTTTTGCCCTGGCTTCCCGTGCCTTTGGCGATGTTTCTAGGAAGAAGTTGCTGCGGCTAAGGTCGAAAAGGTTGCTACCTGTGTTCTCCTTTAGGATTTGGATGGTCTCCTGTCTCACGTTTAGGTCTTTCAACCATTTGGAGTCGATTTTTGTGTGTGGTGTAAGGAAATGGTCCAGTTTCATTCTTCTGCATGTGGCTGTCCAATTTTCCCAACACCATTTGTTGAAGAGACTGTCTCTTTTCCACTGGACATTCTTTCCTGCTTTGTCAAAGATGAGTTGACCATAGAGTTGAGGGTCCATTTCTGGGCTCTCGATTCTGTTCCATTGATCAATGTGTCTGTTTTTGTGCCAGTACCATACTGTCTTGATGAGGACAGCTTTGTAATAGAGCTGGAAGTCCGGAATTGCGATGCCGCCAGCTTTGCTTTTCTTTTTCAGTATTCCTCTGGCTATTCTGGGTCTCTTCTGGTTCCATACAAATTTTAGGATTATTTGTTCCATGTCTGTGAAAAAAGTGGATGGTATTTTGATGGGGATTGCATTGAATGTGTAGATTGCTCTAGGTAGCATTGACATCTTCACAATGTTGATTCTCCCAATCCATGAGCATGGAACGTTTTTCCATTTCTTTGTGTCTTCTTCAATTGCTTTCATGGGTATTTTATAGTTTTCTGAGTACAGATCCTTTGCCTCTTTGGTTAGATTTATTCCTAGGTATCTAATGGTTTTGGGTGCAATTGTAAATGGGATCGACTCCTTGATTTGTCTCTCTTCTGTCTTGTTGTTGGTGTATAGGAATGCCACGGATTTCTGTGCATTGATTTTATGTCCTGCCACTTGACTGAATTCCTGTATGAGTTCTAGCAGTTTTGGGGTGGAGTCTTTTGGGTTTTCCACATACAGTATCATATCATCTGCAAAGAGTGAGAGTTTGACTTCCTCTTTGCCGATTTGGATGCCTTTCGTTTCTTTTGGTTGTCTAATTGCTGTGGCTAGGACTTCTAATACTATGTTGAATAGCAGTGGTGAGAGTGGACATCCCTGCCGCGTTCCTGACCTTAGGGGAAGAGCTCTCAGCCTTTCCCCCTTGAGAATGATATTGGCTGTAGGTTATTCATAGATGGCTTTTATGATATTGAGGTATGTACCCTCTCTCCCTATACTCTGAAGAGTTTTGTTCAAGAAAGGATGCTGTACTTTGTCAAATGCTTTTTCTGCATCTAGTTACAGGATCATATGGTTCTTTTTCTTTTTTTTTATTAATGTATTGTATCACATTGATTGATTTGCAGATGTTGAACCAACCTTGCAGCCTAGGAGTAAATCCCACTTGGTCGTGGTGAATAATCCTTTTAATGCACTGTTGGATCCTATTGGCTGGCGTTTTGGTGAGAAGTTTTGCATCCATGTTCCTCAGGGATATGGACCTGTAATTTTCCTTTTTGATGGGGTCTTTGTTCGGTTTGGGGATCAAGGTAATGGCCTCATAAGACGAGTTTGGATGCTTTCCTTCCATTTCTATTTTTTGGAACAGTTTCAGAAGAATAGGTATTACTACTTCTTTAAATGGTTGGTGGAATTCCCCTGGGAAGCCATCTGGCCTTGGGCTCCTGTTTGTTGGGAGATTTTTGATGACTGCTTCAATTTCCTCATTAGCGGTTATAGGTCTCTTCAGGTTTTCTATTTCTTCCTGGTTCAGCTTAGGTAGTTGATACATTTCTGGGAATGCATCCATTTCTTCAAGATTATCTAATTTGCTGGCCTAGAGTGGCTCATAATATGTTCTTATAATTGTTTGTATTTCTTTGGTGTTGGTTGTCATCTCTCCTCTTTCATTCATGATTATTTTTTTAATTTTTTTATAGTTATGTTAATCACCATATATTACATCATTAGTTTTTGGTGCAGTGCTCCATGATTCATTGTTTGTTCATAACACCCAGTGCTCCATGCAGAACGTGCCCTCCTCCATACCCATCACCAGGCTCACCCATCCCCCTACCCCCCTCCCCTCTAGAACCCTCAGTTTGTCTTTCAGAGTCCTTCATCTCTCATGGTTCGTCTCCCCCTCTGACATACTCCCCTTTTCTTCCTCTCCTGTTATCTTCTTCTTTTTCTTTTTTCTTAAAATATGGTGCGTTATTTGTTTCAGAAGGACAGAACTGTGATTCAACAGTCTTGCACAATTCACAGCGCTCACCGTAGCACATACCCTCCCCAATGTCTAGCACCCAGCCACCCCATCCCTCCCACCCCCAACCACTGCAGTAACACTCAGTTTCTCTCCTGAGATTAAGAATTCCTCATATCAGTGAGGTCATGTGATACATGTCTTTCTCTGATTGACTTATTTCACTCAGCATAACACCCTCCAGTTCCATCCACGTCGTTGCAAATGGCAAGATCTCATTCCTTTTGATGGCTGCATAATATTCCATTGTGTATCTATACCACCTCTTCTTTATCCATTCATCTGTCGATGGGCATCTTGGCTCTTTCCACAGTTTGGCTATGGTGGACATTGCTGCTATAAACATTGGGGTACACGTACCCCTTCGGGTCCCTACATTTGTATCTTTGTGGTAAATACCCAGTAGTGCAATTGCTGGATCGAACGGTAGCTCTAATTTCAACTGTTTGAGGAACCTCCATACTGTTTTCCAGAGGGGTTGCACCAGCTTGCATTCCCACCAACAGTGTAGGAGGGTTCCCCTTTCTCCACATCCCCGCCAACATCTGCCGTTCCCTGACTTGTTCATTTTAGCCAATCGGACTGGTGTGAGGTGGTATCTCATTGAGGTTTTGATTTGGATTTCCCTGATGCCGAGCGATGTTGAGCACTTTTTCATGTGCCTGTTGGCCATGTGGATGTCTTCTTTGGAGAAATGTCTGTTCATGTCTTCTGCCCATTTCTTGATTGGATTACTTGTTCTTTGGGTGTTGAGTTTGATAAGTTCTTTATAGATTTTGGATACTAGCCCTTATTCTGATAGGTCATTTGCAAATATTTTCTCCCATTCTGTCGGTTGTCTTTTGGTTTTGTGGACCGTTTCTTTTGCTGTGCAAAAGCTTTTTATCTGGATGAAATCCCAGTAGTTCATTTTTGCCCTGGCTTCCCGTGCCTTTGGCGATGTTTCTAGGAAGAAGTTGCTGCGGCTAAGGTCGAAAAGGTTGCTACCTGTGTTCTCCTTTAGGATTTGGATGGTCTCCTGTCTCACGTTTAGGTCTTTCAACCATTTGGAGTCGATTTTTGTGTGTGGTGTAAGGAAATGGTCCAGTTTCATTCTTCTGCATGTGGCTGTCCAATTTTCCCAACACCATTTGTTGAAGAGACTGTCTCTTTTCCACTGGACATTCTTTCCTGCTTTGTCAAAGATGAGTTGACCATAGAGTTGAGGGTCCATTTCTGGGCTCTCGATTCTGTTCCATTGATCAATGTGTCTGTTTTTGTGCCAGTACCATACTGTCTTGATGATGACAGCTTTGTAATAGAGCTGGAAGTCCGGAATTGCGATGCCGCCAGCTTTGCTTTTCTTTTTCAGTATTCCTCTGGCTATTCTGGGTCTCTTCTGGTTCCATACAAATTTTAGGATTATTTGTTCCATGTCTGTGAAAAAAGTGGATGGTATTTTGATGGGGATGGCATTGAATGTGTAGATTGCTCTAGGTAGCATTGACATCTTCACAATGTTGATTCTCCCAATCCATGAGCATGGAACGTTTTTCCATTTCTTTGTGTCTTCTTCAATTGCTTTCATGGGTATTTTATAGTTTTCTGAGTACAGATCCTTTGCCTCTTTGGTTAGATTTATTCCTAGGTATCTAATGGTTTTGGGTGCAATTGTAAATGGGATCGACTCCTTGATTTGTCTCTCTTCTGTCTTGTTGTTGGTGTATAGGAATGCCACGGATTTCTGTGCATTGATTTTATGTCCTGCCACTTGACTGAATTCCTGGATGAGTTCTAGCAGTTTTGGGGTGGAGTCTTTTGGGTTTTCCACATACAGTATCATATCATCTGCAAAGAGTGAGAGTTTGACTTCCTCTTTGCCGATTTGGATGCCTTTCGTTTCTTTTGGTTGTCTAATTGCTGTGGCTAGGACTTCTAATACTATGTTGAATAGCAGTGGTGAGAGTGGACATCCCTGCCGCGTTCCTGACCTTAGGGGAAGAGCTCTCAGCCTTTCCCCCTTGAGAATGATATTGGCTGTAGGTTATTCATAGATGGCTTTTATGATATTGAGGTATGTACCCTCTCTCCCTATACTCTGAAGAGTTTTGTTCAAGAAAGGATGCTGTACTTTGTCAAATGCTTTTTCTGCATCTATTTACAGGATCATATGGTTCTTTTTCTTTTTTTTTTATTAATGTATTGTATCACATTGATTGATTTGCAGATGTTGAACCAACCTTGCAGCCTAGGAGTAAATCCCACTTGGTCGTGGTGAATAATCCTTTTAATGCACTGTTGGATCCTATTGGCTGGCGTTTTGGTGAGAAGTTTTGCATCCATGTTCCTCAGGGATATGGACCTGTAATTTTCCTTTTTGATGGGGTCTTTGTTCGGTTTGGGGATCAAGGTAATGGCCTCATAAGACGAGTTTGGATGCTTTCCTTCCATTTCTATTTTTTGGAACAGTTTCAGAAGAATAGGTATTACTACTTCTTTAAATGGTTGGTGGAATTCCCCTGGGAAGCCATCTGGCCTTGGGCTCCTGTTTGTTGGGAGATTTTTGATGACTGCTTCAATTTCCTCATTAGCGGTTATAGGTCTCTTCAGGTTTTCTATTTCTTCCTGGTTCAGCTTAGGTAGTTGATACATTTCTGGGAATGCATCCATTTCTTCAAGATTATCTAATTTGCTGGCC
Organism: Eumetopias jubatus; assembly: GCF_037043125.1. Taxonomy (NCBI): domain Eukaryota; kingdom Metazoa; phylum Chordata; class Mammalia; order Carnivora; family Otariidae; genus Eumetopias; species Eumetopias jubatus. The sequence continues at coordinate 157,223,698 of NW_028274807.1, forward strand.
TAGAGTGGCTCATAATATGTTCTTATAATTGTTTGTATTTCTTTGGTGTTGGTTGTCATCTCTCCTCTTTCATTCATGATTATTTTTTTAATTTTTTTATAGTTATGTTAATCACCATATATTACATCATTAGTTTTTGGTGCAGTGCTCCATGATTCATTGTTTGTTCATAACACCCAGTGCTCCATGCAGAACGTGCCCTCCTCCATACCCATCACCAGGCTCACCCATCCCCCTACCCCCCTCCCCTCTAGAACCCTCAGTTTGTCTTTCAGAGTCCTTCATCTCTCATGGTTCGTCTCCCCCTCTGACATACTCCCCTTTTCTTCCTCTCCTGTTATCTTCTTCTTTTTCTTTTTTCTTAAAATATGGTGCGTTATTTGTTTCAGAAGGACAGAACTGTGATTCAACAGTCTTGCACAATTCACAGCGCTCACCGTAGCACATACCCTCCCCAATGTCTAGCACCCAGCCACCCCATCCCTCCCACCCCCAACCACTGCAGTAACACTCAGTTTCTCTCCTGAGATTAAGAATTCCTCATATCAGTGAGGTCATGTGATACATGTCTTTCTCTGATTGACTTATTTCACTCAGCATAACACCCTCCAGTTCCATCCACGTCGTTGCAAATGGCAAGATCTCATTCCTTTTGATGGCTGCATAATATTCCATTGTGTATCTATACCACCTCTTCTTTATCCATTCATCTGTCGATGGGCATCTTGGCTCTTTCCACAGTTTGGCTATGGTGGACATTGCTGCTATAAACATTGGGGTACACGTACCCCTTCGGGTCCCTACATTTGTATCTTTGTGGTAAATACCCAGTAGTGCAATTGCTGGATCGAACGGTAGCTCTAATTTCAACTGTTTGAGGAACCTCCATACTGTTTTCCAGAGGGGTTGCACCAGCTTGCATTCCCACCAACAGTGTAGGAGGGTTCCCCTTTCTCCACATCCCCGCCAACATCTGCCGTTCCCTGACTTGTTCATTTTAGCCAATCGGACTGGTGTGAGGTGGTATCTCATTGAGGTTTTGATTTGGATTTCCCTGATGCCGAGCGATGTTGAGCACTTTTTCATGTGCCTGTTGGCCATGTGGATGTCTTCTTTGGAGAAATGTCTGTTCATGTCTTCTGCCCATTTCTTGATTGGATTACTTGTTCTTTGGGTGTTGAGTTTGATAAGTTCTTTATAGATTTTGGATACTAGCCCTTATTCTGATAGGTCATTTGCAAATATTTTCTCCCATTCTGTCGGTTGTCTTTTGGTTTTGTGGACCGTTTCTTTTGCTGTGCAAAAGCTTTTTATCTGGATGAAATCCCAGTAGTTCATTTTTGCCCTGGCTTCCCGTGCCTTTGGCGATGTTTCTAGGAAGAAGTTGCTGCGGCTAAGGTCGAAAAGGTTGCTACCTGTGTTCTCCTTTAGGATTTGGATGGTCTCCTGTCTCACGTTTAGGTCTTTCAACCATTTGGAGTCGATTTTTGTGTGTGGTGTAAGGAAATGGTCCAGTTTCATTCTTCTGCATGTGGCTGTCCAATTTTCCCAACACCATTTGTTGAAGAGACTGTCTCTTTTCCACTGGACATTCTTTCCTGCTTTGTCAAAGATGAGTTGACCATAGAGTTGAGGGTCCATTTCTGGGCTCTCGATTCTGTTCCATTGATCAATGTGTCTGTTTTTGTGCCAGTACCATACTGTCTTGATGATGACAGCTTTGTAATAGAGCTGGAAGTCCGGAATTGCGATGCCGCCAGCTTTGCTTTTCTTTTTCAGTATTCCTCTGGCTATTCTGGGTCTCTTCTGGTTCCATACAAATTTTAGGATTATTTGTTCCATGTCTGTGAAAAAAGTGGATGGTATTTTGATGGGGATGGCATTGAATGTGTAGATTGCTCTAGGTAGCATTGACATCTTCACAATGTTGATTCTCCCAATCCATGAGCATGGAACGTTTTTCCATTTCTTTGTGTCTTCTTCAATTGCTTTCATGGGTATTTTATAGTTTTCTGAGTACAGATCCTTTGCCTCTTTGGTTAGATTTATTCCTAGGTATCTAATGGTTTTGGGTGCAATTGTAAATGGGATCGACTCCTTGATTTGTCTCTCTTCTGTCTTGTTGTTGGTGTATAGGAATGCCACGGATTTCTGTGCATTGATTTTATGTCCTGCCACTTGACTGAATTCCTGGATGAGTTCTAGCAGTTTTGGGGTGGAGTCTTTTGGGTTTTCCACATACAGTATCATATCATCTGCAAAGAGTGAGAGTTTGACTTCCTCTTTGCCGATTTGGATGCCTTTCGTTTCTTTTGGTTGTCTAATTGCTGTGGCTAGGACTTCTAATACTATGTTGAATAGCAGTGGTGAGAGTGGACATCCCTGCCGCGTTCCTGACCTTAGGGGAAGAGCTCTCAGCCTTTCCCCCTTGAGAATGATATTGGCTGTAGGTTATTCATAGATGGCTTTTATGATATTGAGGTATGTACCCTCTCTCCCTATACTCTGAAGAGTTTTGTTCAAGAAAGGATGCTGTACTTTGTCAAATGCTTTTTCTGCATCTATTTACAGGATCATATGGTTCTTTTTCTTTTTTTTTTATTAATGTATTGTATCACATTGATTGATTTGCAGATGTTGAACCAACCTTGCAGCCTAGGAGTAAATCCCACTTGGTCGTGGTGAATAATCCTTTTAATGCACTGTTGGATCCTATTGGCTGGCGTTTTGGTGAGAAGTTTTGCATCCATGTTCCTCAGGGATATGGACCTGTAATTTTCCTTTTTGATGGGGTCTTTGTTCGGTTTGGGGATCAAGGTAATGGCCTCATAAGACGAGTTTGGATGCTTTCCTTCCATTTCTATTTTTTGGAACAGTTTCAGAAGAATAGGTATTACTACTTCTTTAAATGGTTGGTGGAATTCCCCTGGGAAGCCATCTGGCCTTGGGCTCCTGTTTGTTGGGAGATTTTTGATGACTGCTTCAATTTCCTCATTAGCGGTTATAGGTCTCTTCAGGTTTTCTATTTCTTCCTGGTTCAGCTTAGGTAGTTGATACATTTCTGGGAATGCATCCATTTCTTCAAGATTATCTAATTTGCTGGCCTAGAGTGGCTCATAATATGTTCTTATAATTGTTTGTATTTCTTTGGTGTTGGTTGTCATCTCTCCTCTTTCATTCATGATTATTTTTTTAATTTTTTTATAGTTATGTTAATCACCATATATTACATCATTAGTTTTTGGTGCAGTGCTCCATGATTCATTGTTTGTTCATAACACCCAGTGCTCCATGCAGAACGTGCCCTCCTCCATACCCATCACCAGGCTCACCCATCCCCCTACCCCCCTCCCCTCTAGAACCCTCAGTTTGTCTTTCAGAGTCCTTCATCTCTCATGGTTCGTCTCCCCCTCTGACATACTCCCCTTTTCTTCCTCTCCTGTTATCTTCTTCTTTTTCTTTTTTCTTAAAATATGGTGCGTTATTTGTTTCAGAAGGACAGAACTGTGATTCAACAGTCTTGCACAATTCACAGCGCTCACCGTAGCACATACCCTCCCCAATGTCTAGCACCCAGCCACCCCATCCCTCCCACCCCCAACCACTGCAGTAACACTCAGTTTCTCTCCTGAGATTAAGAATTCCTCATATCAGTGAGGTCATGTGATACATGTCTTTCTCTGATTGACTTATTTCACTCAGCATAACACCCTCCAGTTCCATCCACGTCGTTGCAAATGGCAAGATCTCATTCCTTTTGATGGCTGCATAATATTCCATTGTGTATCTATACCACCTCTTCTTTATCCATTCATCTGTCGATGGGCATCTTGGCTCTTTCCACAGTTTGGCTATGGTGGACATTGCTGCTATAAACATTGGGGTACACGTACCCCTTCGGGTCCCTACATTTGTATCTTTGTGGTAAATACCCAGTAGTGCAATTGCTGGATCGAACGGTAGCTCTAATTTCAACTGTTTGAGGAACCTCCATACTGTTTTCCAGAGGGGTTGCACCAGCTTGCATTCCCACCAACAGTGTAGGAGGGTTCCCCTTTCTCCACATCCCCGCCAACATCTGCCGTTCCCTGACTTGTTCATTTTAGCCAATCGGACTGGTGTGAGGTGGTATCTCATTGAGGTTTTGATTTGGATTTCCCTGATGCCGAGCGATGTTGAGCACTTTTTCATGTGCCTGTTGGCCATGTGGATGTCTTCTTTGGAGAAATGTCTGTTCATGTCTTCTGCCCATTTCTTGATTGGATTACTTGTTCTTTGGGTGTTGAGTTTGATAAGTTCTTTATAGATTTTGGATACTAGCCCTTATTCTGATATGTCATTTGCAAATATTTTCTCCCATTCTGTCGGTTGTCTTTTGGTTTTGTGGACCGTTTCTTTTGCTGTGCAAAAGCTTTTTATCTGGATGAAATCCCAGTAGTTCATTTTTGCCCTGGCTTCCCGTGCCTTTGGCGATGTTTCTAGGAAGAAGTTGCTGCGGCTAAGGTCGAAAAGGTTGCTACCTGTGTTCTCCTTTAGGATTTGGATGGTCTCCTGTCTCACGTTTAGGTCTTTCAACCATTTGGAGTCGATTTTTGTGTGTGGTGTAAGGAAATGGTCCAGTTTCATTCTTCTGCATGTGGCTGTCCAATTTTCCCAACACCATTTGTTGAAGAGACTGTCTCTTTTCCACTGGACATTCTTTCCTGCTTTGTCAAAGATGAGTTGACCATAGAGTTGAGGGTCCATTTCTGGGCTCTCGATTCTGTTCCATTGATCAATGTGTCTGTTTTTGTGCCAGTACCATACTGTCTTGATGATGACAGCTTTGTAATAGAGCTGGAAGTCCGGAATTGCGATGCCGCCAGCTTTGCTTTTCTTTTTCAGTATTCCTCTGGCTATTCTGGGTCTCTTCTGGTTCCATACAAATTTTAGGATTATTTGTTCCATGTCTGTGAAAAAAGTGGATGGTATTTTGATGGGGATGGCATTGAATGTGTAGATTGCTCTAGGTAGCATTGACATCTTCACAATGTTGATTCTCCCAATCCATGAGCATGGAACGTTTTTCCATTTCTTTGTGTCTTCTTCAATTGCTTTCATGGGTATTTTATAGTTTTCTGAGTACAGATCCTTTGCCTCTTTGGTTAGATTTATTCCTAGGTATCTAATGGTTTTGGGTGCAATTGTAAATGGGATCGACTCCTTGATTTGTCTCTCTTCTGTCTTGTTGTTGGTGTATAGGAATGCCACGGATTTCTGTGCATTGATTTTATATCCTGCCACTTGACTGAATTCCTGGATGAGTTCTAGCAGTTTTGGGGTGGAGTCTTTTGGGTTTTCCACATACAGTATCATATCATCTGCAAAGAGTGAGAGTTTGACTTCCTCTTTGCCGATTTGGATGCCTTTCGTTTCTTTTGGTTGTCTAACTGCTGTGGCTAGGACTTCTAATACTATGTTGAATAGCAGTGGTGAGAGTGGACATCCCTGCCGCGTTCCTGACCTTAGGGGAAGAGCTCTCAGCCTTTCCCCCTTGAGAATGATATTGGCTGTAGGTTATTCATAGATGGCTTTTATGATATTGAGGTATGTACCCTCTCTCCCTATACTCTGAAGAGTTTTGTTCAAGAAAGGATGCTGTACTTTGTCAAATGCTTTTTCTGCATCTAGTTACAGGATCATATGGTTCTTTTTCTTTTTTTTTATTAATGTATTGTATCACATTGATTGATTTGCAGATGTTGAACCAACCTTGCAGCCTAGGAGTAAATCCCACTTGGTCGTGGTGAATAATCCTTTTAATGCACTGTTGGATCCTATTGGCTGGCGTTTTGGTGAGAAGTTTTGCATCCATGTTCCTCAGGGATATGGACCTGTAATTTTCCTTTTTGATGGGGTCTTTGTTCGGTTTGGGGATCAAGGTAATGGCCTCATAAGACGAGTTTGGATGCTTTCCTTCCATTTCTATTTTTTGGAACAGTTTCAGAAGAATAGGTATTACTACTTCTTTAAATGGTTGGTGGAATTCCCCTGGGAAGCCATCTGGCCTTGGGCTCCTGTTTGTTGGGAGATTTTTGATGACTGCTTCAATTTCCTCATTAGCGGTTATAGGTCTCTTCAGGTTTTCTATTTCTTCCTGGTTCAGCTTAGGTAGTTGATACATTTCTGGGAATGCATCCATTTCTTCAAGATTATCTAATTTGCTGGCCTAGAGTGGCTCATAATATGTTCTTATAATTGTTTGTATTTCTTTGGTGTTGGTTGTCATCTCTCCTCTTTCATTCATGATTATTTTTTTAATTTTTTTATAGTTATGTTAATCACCATATATTACATCATTAGTTTTTGGTGCAGTGCTCCATGATTCATTGTTTGTTCATAACACCCAGTGCTCCATGCAGAACGTGCCCTCCTCCATACCCATCACCAGGCTCACCCATCCCCCTACCCCCCTCCCCTCTAGAACCCTCAGTTTGTCTTTCAGAGTCCTTCATCTCTCATGGTTCGTCTCCCCCTCTGACATACTCCCCTTTTCTTCCTCTCCTGTTATCTTCTTCTTTTTCTTTTTTCTTAAAATATGGTGCGTTATTTGTTTCAGAAGGACAGAACTGTGATTCAACAGTCTTGCACAATTCACAGCGCTCACCGTAGCACATACCCTCCCCAATGTCTAGCACCCAGCCACCCCATCCCTCCCACCCCCAACCACTGCAGTAACACTCAGTTTCTCTCCTGAGATTAAGAATTCCTCATATCAGTGAGGTCATGTGATACATGTCTTTCTCTGATTGACTTATTTCACTCAGCATAACACCCTCCAGTTCCATCCACGTCGTTGCAAATGGCAAGATCTCATTCCTTTTGATGGCTGCATAATATTCCATTGTGTATCTATACCACCTCTTCTTTATCCATTCATCTGTCGATGGGCATCTTGGCTCTTTCCACAGTTTGGCTATGGTGGACATTGCTGCTATAAACATTGGGGTACACGTACCCCTTCGGGTCCCTACATTTGTATCTTTGTGGTAAATACCCAGTAGTGCAATTGCTGGATCGAACGGTAGCTCTAATTTCAACTGTTTGAGGAACCTCCATACTGTTTTCCAGAGGGGTTGCACCAGCTTGCATTCCCACCAACAGTGTAGGAGGGTTCCCCTTTCTCCACATCCCCGCCAACATCTGCCGTTCCCTGACTTGTTCATTTTAGCCAATCGGACTGGTGTGAGGTGGTATCTCATTGAGGTTTTGATTTGGATTTCCCTGATGCCGAGCGATGTTGAGCACTTTTTCATGTGCCTGTTGGCCATGTGGATGTCTTCTTTGGAGAAATGTCTGTTCATGTCTTCTGCCCATTTCTTGATTGGATTACTTGTTCTTTGGGTGTTGAGTTTGATAAGTTCTTTATAGATTTTGGATACTAGCCCTTATTCTGATATGTCATTTGCAAATATTTTCTCCCATTCTGTCGGTTGTCTTTTGGTTTTGTGGACCGTTTCTTTTGCTGTGCAAAAGCTTTTTATCTGGATGAAATCCCAGTAGTTCATTTTTGCCCTGGCTTCCCGTGCCTTTGGCGATGTTTCTAGGAAGAAGTTGCTGCGGCTAAGGTCGAAAAGGTTGCTACCTGTGTTCTCCTTTAGGATTTGGATGGTCTCCTGTCTCACGTTTAGGTCTTTCAACCATTTGGAGTCGATTTTTGTGTGTGGTGTAAGGAAATGGTCCAGTTTCATTCTTCTGCATGTGGCTGTCCAATTTTCCCAACACCATTTGTTGAAGAGACTGTCTCTTTTCCACTGGACATTCTTTCCTGCTTTGTCAAAGATGAGTTGACCATAGAGTTGAGGGTCCATTTCTGGGCTCTCGATTCTGTTCCATTGATCAATGTGTCTGTTTTTGTGCCAGTACCATACTGTCTTGATGATGACAGCTTTGTAATAGAGCTGGAAGTCCGGAATTGCGATGCCGCCAGCTTTGCTTTTCTTTTTCAGTATTCCTCTGGCTATTCTGGGTCTCTTCTGGTTCCATACAAATTTTAGGATTATTTGTTCCATGTCTGTGAAAAAAGTGGATGGTATTTTGATGGGGATGGCATTGAATGTGTAGATTGCTCTAGGTAGCATTGACATCTTCACAATGTTGATTCTCCCAATCCATGAGCATGGAACGTTTTTCCATTTCTTTGTGTCTTCTTCAATTGCTTTCATGGGTATTTTATAGTTTTCTGAGTACAGATCCTTTGCCTCTTTGGTTAGATTTATTCCTAGGTATCTAATGGTTTTGGGTGCAATTGTAAATGGGATCGACTCCTTGATTTGTCTCTCTTCTGTCTTGTTGTTGGTGTATAGGAATGCCACGGATTTCTGTGCATTGATTTTATATCCTGCCACTTGACTGAATTCCTGGATGAGTTCTAGCAGTTTTGGGGTGGAGTCTTTTGGGTTTTCCACATACAGTATCATATCATCTGCAAAGAGTGAGAGTTTGACTTCCTCTTTGCCGATTTGGATGCCTTTCGTTTCTTTTGGTTGTCTAACTGCTGTGGCTAGGACTTCTAATACTATGTTGAATAGCAGTGGTGAGAGTGGACATCCCTGCCGCGTTCCTGACCTTAGGGGAAGAGCTCTCAGCCTTTCCCCCTTGAGAATGATATTGGCTGTAGGTTATTCATAGATGGCTTTTATGATATTGAGGTATGTACCCTCTCTCCCTATACTCTGAAGAGTTTTGTTCAAGAAAGGATGCTGTACTTTGTCAAATGCTTTTTCTGCATCTAGTTACAGGATCATATGGTTCTTTTTCTTTTTTTTATTAATGTATTGTATCACATTGATTGATTTGCAGATGTTGAACCAACCTTGCAGCCTAGGAGTAAATCCCACTTGGTCGTGGTGAATAATCCTTTTAATGCACTGTTGGATCCTATTGGCTGGCGTTTTGGTGAGAAGTTTTGCATCCATGTTCCTCAGGGATATGGACCTGTAATTTTCCTTTTTGATGGGGTCTTTGTTCGGTTTGGGGATCAAGGTAATGGCCTCATAAGACGAGTTTGGATGCTTTCCTTCCATTTCTATTTTTTGGAACAGTTTCAGAAGAATAGGTATTACTACTTCTTTAAATGGTTGGTGGAATTCCCCTGGGAAGCCATCTGGCCTTGGGCTCCTGTTTGTTGGGAGATTTTTGATGACTGCTTCAATTTCCTCATTAGCGGTTATAGGTCTCTTCAGGTTTTCTATTTCTTCCTGGTTCAGCTTAGGTAGTTGATACATTTCTGGGAATGCATCCATTTCTTCAAGATTATCTAATTTGCTGGCCTAGAGTGGCTCATAATATGTTCTTATAATTGTTTGTATTTCTTTGGTGTTGGTTGTCATCTCTCCTCTTTCATTCATGATTATTTTTTTAATTTTTTTATAGTTATGTTAATCACCATATATTACATCATTAGTTTTTGGTGCAGTGCTCCATGATTCATTGTTTGTTCATAACACCCAGTGCTCCATGCAGAACGTGCCCTCCTCCATACCCATCACCAGGCTCACCCATCCCCCTACCCCCCTCCCCTCTAGAACCCTCAGTTTGTCTTTCAGAGTCCTTCATCTCTCATGGTTCGTCTCCCCCTCTGACATACTCCCCTTTTCTTCCTCTCCTGTTATCTTCTTCTTTTTCTTTTTTCTTAAAATATGGTGCGTTATTTGTTTCAGAAGGACAGAACTGTGATTCAACAGTCTTGCACAATTCACAGCGCTCACCGTAGCACATACCCTCCCCAATGTCTAGCACCCAGCCACCCCATCCCTCCCACCCCCAACCACTGCAGTAACACTCAGTTTCTCTCCTGAGATTAAGAATTCCTCATATCAGTGAGGTCATGTGATACATGTCTTTCTCTGATTGACTTATTTCACTCAGCATAACACCCTCCAGTTCCATCCACGTCGTTGCAAATGGCAAGATCTCATTCCTTTTGATGGCTGCATAATATTCCATTGTGTATCTATACCACCTCTTCTTTATCCATTCATCTGTCGATGGGCATCTTGGCTCTTTCCACAGTTTGGCTATGGTGGACATTGCTGCTATAAACATTGGGGTACACGTACCCCTTCGGGTCCCTACATTTGTATCTTTGTGGTAAATACCCAGTAGTGCAATTGCTGGATCGAACGGTAGCTCTAATTTCAACTGTTTGAGGAACCTCCATACTGTTTTCCAGAGGGGTTGCACCAGCTTGCATTCCCACCAACAGTGTAGGAGGGTTCCCCTTTCTCCACATCCCCGCCAACATCTGCCGTTCCCTGACTTGTTCATTTTAGCCAATCGGACTGGTGTGAGGTGGTATCTCATTGAGGTTTTGATTTGGATTTCCCTGATGCCGAGCGATGTTGAGCACTTTTTCATGTGCCTGTTGGCCATGTGGATGTCTTCTTTGGAGAAATGTCTGTTCATGTCTTCTGCCCATTTCTTGATTGGATTACTTGTTCTTTGGGTGTTGAGTTTGATAAGTTCTTTATAGATTTTGGATACTAGCCCTTATTCTGATATGTCATTTGCAAATATTTTCTCCCATTCTGTCGGTTGTCTTTTGGTTTTGTGGACCGTTTCTTTTGCTGTGCAAAAGCTTTTTATCTGGATGAAATCCCAGTAGTTCATTTTTGCCCTGGCTTCCCGTGCCTTTGGCGATGTTTCTAGGAAGAAGTTGCTGCGGCTAAGGTCGAAAAGGTTGCTACCTGTGTTCTCCTTTAGGATTTGGATGGTCTCCTGTCTCACGTTTAGGTCTTTCAACCATTTGGAGTCGATTTTTGTGTGTGGTGTAAGGAAATGGTCCAGTTTCATTCTTCTGCATGTGGCTGTCCAATTTTCCCAACACCATTTGTTGAAGAGACTGTCTCTTTTCCACTGGACATTCTTTCCTGCTTTGTCAAAGATGAGTTGACCATAGAGTTGAGGGTCCATTTCTGGGCTCTCGATTCTGTTCCATTGATCAATGTGTCTGTTTTTGTGCCAGTACCATACTGTCTTGATGATGACAGCTTTGTAATAGAGCTGGAAGTCCGGAATTGCGATGCCGCCAGCTTTGCTTTTCTTTTTCAGTATTCCTCTGGCTATTCTGGGTCTCTTCTGGTTCCATACAAATTTTAGGATTATTTGTTCCATGTCTGTGAAAAAAGTGGATGGTATTTTGATGGGGATGGCATTGAATGTGTAGATTGCTCTAGGTAGCATTGACATCTTCACAATGTTGATTCTCCCAATCCATGAGCATGGAACGTTTTTCCATTTCTTTGTGTCTTCTTCAATTGCTTTCATGGGTATTTTATAGTTTTCTGAGTACAGATCCTTTGCCTCTTTGGTTAGATTTATTCCTAGGTATCTAATGGTTTTGGGTGCAATTGTAAATGGGATCGACTCCTTGATTTGTCTCTCTTCTGTCTTGTTGTTGGTGTATAGGAATGCCACGGATTTCTGTGCATTGATTTTATATCCTGCCACTTGACTGAATTCCTGGATGAGTTCTAGCAGTTTTGGGGTGGAGTCTTTTGGGTTTTCCACATACAGTATCATATCATCTGCAAAGAGTGAGAGTTTGACTTCCTCTTTGCCGATTTGGATGCCTTTCGTTTCTTTTGGTTGTCTAACTGCTGTGGCTAGGACTTCTAATACTATGTTGAATAGCAGTGGTGAGAGTGGACATCCCTGCCGCGTTCCTGACCTTAGGGGAAGAGCTCTCAGCCTTTCCCCCTTGAGAATGATATTGGCTGTAGGTTATTCATAGATGGCTTTTATGATATTGAGGTATGTACCCTCTCTCCCTATACTCTGAAGAGTTTTGTTCAAGAAAGGATGCTGTACTTTGTCAAATGCTTTTTCTGCATCTAGTTACAGGATCATATGGTTCTTTTTCTTTTTTTTTATTAATGTATTGTATCACATTGATTGATTTGCAGATGTTGAACCAACCTTGCAGCCTAGGAGTAAATCCCACTTGGTCGTGGTGAATAATCCTTTTAATGCACTGTTGGATCCTATTGGCTGGCGTTTTGGTGAGAAGTTTTGCATCCATGTTCCTCAGGGATATGGACCTGTAATTTTCCTTTTTGATGGGGTCTTTGTTCGGTTTGGGGATCAAGGTAATGGCCTCATAAGACGAGTTTGGATGCTTTCCTTCCATTTCTATTTTTTGGAACAGTTTCAGAAGAATAGGTATTACTACTTCTTTAAATGGTTGGTGGAATTCCCCTGGGAAGCCATCTGGCCTTGGGCTCCTGTTTGTTGGGAGATTTTTGATGACTGCTTCAATTTCCTCATTAGCGGTTATAGGTCTCTTCAGGTTTTCTATTTCTTCCTGGTTCAGCTTAGGTAGTTGATACATTTCTGGGAATGCATCCATTTCTTCAAGATTATCTAATTTGCTGGCCTAGAGTGGCTCATAATATGTTCTTATAATTGTTTGTATTTCTTTGGTGTTGGTTGTCATCTCTCCTCTTTCATTCATGATTATTTTTTTAATTTTTTTATAGTTATGTTAATCACCATATATTACATCATTAGTTTTTGGTGCAGTGCTCCATGATTCATTGTTTGTTCATAACACCCAGTGCTCCATGCAGAACGTGCCCTCCTCCATACCCATCACCAGGCTCACCCATCCCCCTACCCCCCTCCCCTCTAGAACCCTCAGTTTGTCTTTCAGAGTCCTTCATCTCTCATGGTTCGTCTCCCCCTCTGACATACTCCCCTTTTCTTCCTCTCCTGTTATCTTCTTCTTTTTCTTTTTTCTTAAAATATGGTGCGTTATTTGTTTCAGAAGGACAGAACTGTGATTCAACAGTCTTGCACAATTCACAGCGCTCACCGTAGCACATACCCTCCCCAATGTCTAGCACCCAGCCACCCCATCCCTCCCACCCCCAACCACTGCAGTAACACTCAGTTTCTCTCCTGAGATTAAGAATTCCTCATATCAGTGAGGTCATGTGATACATGTCTTTCTCTGATTGACTTATTTCACTCAGCATAACACCCTCCAGTTCCATCCACGTCGTTGCAAATGGCAAGATCTCATTCCTTTTGATGGCTGCATAATATTCCATTGTGTATCTATACCACCTCTTCTTTATCCATTCATCTGTCGATGGGCATCTTGGCTCTTTCCACAGTTTGGCTATGGTGGACATTGCTGCTATAAACATTGGGGTACACGTACCCCTTCGGGTCCCTACATTTGTATCTTTGTGGTAAATACCCAGTAGTGCAATTGCTGGATCGAACGGTAGCTCTAATTTCAACTGTTTGAGGAACCTCCATACTGTTTTCCAGAGGGGTTGCACCAGCTTGCATTCCCACCAACAGTGTAGGAGGGTTCCCCTTTCTCCACATCCCCGCCAACATCTGCCGTTCCCTGACTTGTTCATTTTAGCCAATCGGACTGGTGTGAGGTGGTATCTCATTGAGGTTTTGATTTGGATTTCCCTGATGCCGAGCGATGTTGAGCACTTTTTCATGTGCCTGTTGGCCATGTGGATGTCTTCTTTGGAGAAATGTCTGTTCATGTCTTCTGCCCATTTCTTGATTGGATTACTTGTTCTTTGGGTGTTGAGTTTGATAAGTTCTTTATAGATTTTGGATACTAGCCCTTATTCTGATATGTCATTTGCAAATATTTTCTCCCATTCTGTCGGTTGTCTTTTGGTTTTGTGGACCGTTTCTTTTGCTGTGCAAAAGCTTTTTATCTGGATGAAATCCCAGTAGTTCATTTTTGCCCTGGCTTCCCGTGCCTTTGGCGATGTTTCTAGGAAGAAGTTGCTGCGGCTAAGGTCGAAAAGGTTGCTACCTGTGTTCTCCTTTAGGATTTGGATGGTCTCCTGTCTCACGTTTAGGTCTTTCAACCATTTGGAGTCGATTTTTGTGTGTGGTGTAAGGAAATGGTCCAGTTTCATTCTTCTGCATGTGGCTGTCCAATTTTCCCAACACCATTTGTTGAAGAGACTGTCTCTTTTCCACTGGACATTCTTTCCTGCTTTGTCAAAGATGAGTTGACCATAGAGTTGAGGGTCCATTTCTGGGCTCTCGATTCTGTTCCATTGATCAATGTGTCTGTTTTTGTGCCAGTACCATACTGTCTTGATGATGACAGCTTTGTAATAGAGCTGGAAGTCCGGAATTGCGATGCCGCCAGCTTTGCTTTTCTTTTTCAGTATTCCTCTGGCTATTCTGGGTCTCTTCTGGTTCCATACAAATTTTAGGATTATTTGTTCCATGTCTGTGAAAAAAGTGGATGGTATTTTGATGGGGATGGCATTGAATGTGTAGATTGCTCTAGGTAGCATTGACATCTTCACAATGTTGATTCTCCCAATCCATGAGCATGGAACGTTTTTCCATTTCTTTGTGTCTTCTTCAATTGCTTTCATGGGTATTTTATAGTTTTCTGAGTACAGATCCTTTGCCTCTTTGGTTAGATTTATTCCTAGGTATCTAATGGTTTTGGGTGCAATTGTAAATGGGATCGACTCCTTGATTTGTCTCTCTTCTGTCTTGTTGTTGGTGTATAGGAATGCCACGGATTTCTGTGCATTGATTTTATATCCTGCCACTTGACTGAATTCCTGGATGAGTTCTAGCAGTTTTGGGGTGGAGTCTTTTGGGTTTTCCACATACAGTATCATATCATCTGCAAAGAGTGAGAGTTTGACTTCCTCTTTGCCGATTTGGATGCCTTTCGTTTCTTTTGGTTGTCTAACTGCTGTGGCTAGGACTTCTAATACTATGTTGAATAGCAGTGGTGAGAGTGGACATCCCTGCCGCGTTCCTGACCTTAGGGGAAGAGCTCTCAGCCTTTCCCCCTTGAGAATGATATTGGCTGTAGGTTATTCATAGATGGCTTTTATGATATTGAGGTATGTACCCTCTCTCCCTATACTCTGAAGAGTTTTGTTCAAGAAAGGATGCTGTACTTTGTCAAATGCTTTTTCTGCATCTAGTTACAGGATCATATGGTTCTTTTTCTTTTTTTTTATTAATGTATTGTATCACATTGATTGATTTGCAGATGTTGAACCAACCTTGCAGCCTAGGAGTAAATCCCACTTGGTCGTGGTGAATAATCCTTTTAATGCACTGTTGGATCCTATTGGCTGGCGTTTTGGTGAGAAGTTTTGCATCCATGTTCCTCAGGGATATGGACCTGTAATTTTCCTTTTTGATGGGGTCTTTGTTCGGTTTGGGGATCAAGGTAATGGCCTCATAAGACGAGTTTGGATGCTTTCCTTCCATTTCTATTTTTTGGAACAGTTTCAGAAGAATAGGTATTACTACTTCTTTAAATGGTTGGTGGAATTCCCCTGGGAAGCCATCTGGCCTTGGGCTCCTGTTTGTTGGGAGATTTTTGATGACTGCTTCAATTTCCTCATTAGCGGTTATAGGTCTCTTCAGGTTTTCTATTTCTTCCTGGTTCAGCTTAGGTAGTTGATACATTTCTGGGAATGCATCCATTTCTTCAAGATTATCTAATTTGCTGGCCTAGAGTGGCTCATAATATGTTCTTATAATTGTTTGTATTTCTTTGGTGTTGGTTGTCATCTCTCCTCTTTCATTCATGATTATTTTTTTAATTTTTTTATAGTTATGTTAATCGCCATATATTACATCATTAGTTTTTGGAGCAGTGTTCCATGATTCATTGTTTGTTCATAACACCCAGTGCTCCATGCAGAACGTGCCCTCCTCCATACCCATCACCAGGCTCACCCATCCCCCTACCCCCCTCCCCTCTAGAACCCTCAGTTTGTCTTTCAGAGTCCTTCATCTCTCATGGTTCGTCTCCCCCTCTGACATACTCCCCTTTTCTTCCTCTCCTGTTATCTTCTTCTTTTTCTTTTTTCTTAAAATATGGTGCGTTATTTGTTTCAGAAGGACAGAACTGTGATTCAACAGTCTTGCACAATTCACAGCGCTCACCGTAGCACATACCCTCCCCAATGTCTAGCACCCAGCCACCCCATTCCTCCCACCCCCAACCACTGCAGTAACACTCAGTTTCTCTCCTGAGATTAAGAATTCCTCATATCAGTGAGGTCATGTGATACATGTCTTTCTCTGATTGACTTATTTCACTCAGCATAACACCCTCCAGTTCCATCCACGTCGTTGCAAATGGCAAGATCTCATTCCTTTTGATGGCTGCATAATATTCCATTGTGTATCTATACCACCTCTTCTTTATCCATTCATCTGTCGATGGGCATCTTGGCTCTTTCCACAGTTTGGCTATGGTGGACATTGCTGCTATAAACATTGGGGTACACGTACCCCTTCGGGTCCCTACATTTGTATCTTTGTGGTAAATACCCAGTAGTGCTATTGCTGGATCGAACGGTAGCTCTAATTTCAACTGTTTGAGGAACCTCCATACTGTTTTCCAGAGGGGTTGCACCAGCTTGCATTCCCACCAACAGTGTAGGAGGGTTCCCCTTTCTCCACATCCCCGCCAACGTCTGCCGTTCCCTGACTTGTTCATTTTAGCCAATCTGACTGGTGTGAGGTGGTATCTCATTGAGGTTTTGATTTGGATTTCCCTGATGCCGAGCGATGTTGAGCACTTTTTCATGTGCCTGTTGGCCATGTGGATGTCTTCTTTGGAGAAATGTCTGTTCATGTCTTCTGCCCATTTCTTGATTGGATTACTTGTTCTTTGGGTGTTGAGTTTGATAAGTTCTTTATAGATTTTGGATACTAGCCCTTATTCTGATATGTCATTTGCAAATATTTTCTCCCATTCTGTCGGTTGTCTTTTGGTTTTGTGGACCGTTTCTTTTGCTGTGCAAAAGCTTTTTATCTGGATGAAATCCCAGTAGTTCATTTTTGCCCTGGCTTCCCGTGCCTTTGGCGATGTTTCTAGGAAGAAGTTGCTGCGGCTAAGGTCGAAAAGGTTGCTACCTGTGTTCTCCTTTAGGATTTGGATGGTCTCCTGTCTCACGTTTAGGTCTTTCAACCATTTGGAGTCGATTTTTGTGTGTGGTGTAAGGAAATGGTCCAGTTTCATTCTTCTGCATGTGGCTGTCCAATGTTCCCAACACCATTTGTTGAAGAGACTGTCTCTTTTCCACTGGACATTCTTTCCTGCTTTGTCAAAGATGAGTTGACCATAGAGTTGAGGGTCCATTTCTGGGCTCTCGATTCTGTTCCATTGATCAATGTGTCTGTTTTTGTGCCAGTACCATACTGTCTTGATGATGACAGCTTTGTAATAGAGCTGGAAGTCCGGAATTGCGATGCCGCCAGCTTTGCTTTTCTTTTTCAGTATTCCTCTGGCTATTCTGGGTCTCTTCTGGTTCCATACAAATTTTAGGATTATTTGTTCCATGTCTGTGAAAAAAGTGGATGGTATTTTGATGGGGATGGCATTGAATGTATAGATTGCTCTAGGTAGCATTGACATCTTCACAATGTTGATTCTCCCAATCCATGAGCATGGAACGTTTTTCCATTTCTTTGTGTCTTCTTCAATTGCTTTCATGGGTATTTTATAGTTTTCTGAGTACAGATCCTTTGCCTCTTTGGTTAGATTTATTCCTAGGTATCTAATGGTTTTGGGTGCAATTGTAAATGGGATCGACTCCTTGATTTGTCTCTCTTCTGTCTTGTTGTTGGTGTATAGGAATGCCACGGATTTCTGTGCATTGATTTTATATCCTGCCACTTGACTGAATTCCTGTATGAGTTCTAGCAGTTTTGGGGTGGAGTCTTTTGGGTTTTCCACATACAGTATCATATCATCTGCAAAGAGTGAGAGTTTGACTTCCTCTTTGCCGATTTGGATGCCTTTCGTTTCTTTTGGTTGTCTAATTGCTGTGGCTAGGACTTCTAATACTATGTTGAATAGCAGTGGTGAGAGTGGACATCCCTGCCGCGTTCCTGACCTTAGGGGAAGAGCTCTCAGCCTTTCCCCCTTGAGAATGATATTGGCTGTAGGTTATTCATAGATGGCTTTTATGATATTGAGGTATGTACCCTCTCTCCCTATACTCTGAAGAGTTTTGTTCAAGAAAGGATGCTGTACTTTGTCAAATGCTTTTTCTGCATCTAGTTACAGGATCATATGGTTCTTTTTCTTTTTTTTTATTAATGTATTGTATCACATTGATTGATTTGCAGATGTTGAACCAACCTTGCAGCCTAGGAGTAAATCCCACTTGGTCGTGGTGAATAATCCTTTTAATGCACTGTTGGATCCTATTGGCTGGCGTTTTGGTGAGAAGTTTTGCATCCATGTTCCTCAGGGATATGGACCTGTAATTTTCCTTTTTGATGGGGTCTTTGTTCGGTTTGGGGATCAAGGTAATGGCCTCATAAGACGAGTTTGGATGCTTTCCTTCCATTTCTATTTTTTGGAACAGTTTCAGAAGAATAGGTATTACTACTTCTTTAAATGGTTGGTGGAATTCCCCTGGGAAGCCATCTGGCCTTGGGCTCCTGTTTGTTGGGAGATTTTTGATGACTGCTTCAATTTCCTCATTAGCGGTTATAGGTCTCTTCAGGTTTTCTATTTCTTCCTGTTTCAGCTTAGGTAGTTGATACATTTCTGGGAATGCATCCATTTCTTCAAGATTATCTAATTTGCTGGCCTAGAGTGGCTCATAATATGTTCTTATAATTGTTTGTATTTCTTTGGTGTTGGTTGTCATCTCTCCTCTTTCATTCATGATTATTTTTTTAATTTTTTTATAGTTATGTTAATCACCATATATTACATCATTAGTTTTTGGTGCAGTGCTCCATGATTCATTGGTTGTTCATAACACCCAGTGCTCCATGCAGAACGTGCCCTCCTCCATACCCATCACCAGGCTCACCCATCCCCCTACCCCCCTCCCCTCTAGAACCCTCAGTTTGTCTTTCAGAGTCCTTCATCTCTCATGGTTCGTCTCCCCCTCTGACATACTCCCCTTTTCTTCCTCTCCTGTTATCTTCTTCTTTTTCTTTTTTCTTAAAATATGGTGCGTTATTTGTTTCAGAAGGACAGAACTGTGATTCAACAGTCTTGCACAATTCACAGCGCTCACCGTAGCACATACCCTCCCCAATGTCTAGCACCCAGCCACCCCATCCCTCCCACCCCCAACCACTGCAGTAACACTCAGTTTCTCTCCTGAGATTAAGAATTCCTCATATCAGTGAGGTCATGTGATACATGTCTTTCTCTGATTGACTTATTTCACTCAGCATAACACCCTCCAGTTCCATCCACGTCGTTGCAAATGGCAAGATCTCATTCCTTTTGATGGCTGCATAATATTCCATTGTGTATCTATACCACCTCTTCTTTATCCATTCATCTGTCGATGGGCATCTTGGCTCTTTCCACAGTTTGGCTATGGTGGACATTGCTGCTATAAACATTGGGGTACACGTACCCCTTCGGGTCCCTACATTTGTATCTTTGTGGTAAATACCCAGTAGTGCAATTGCTGGATCGAACGGTAGCTCTAATTTCAACTGTTTGAGGAACCTCCATACTGTTTTCCAGAGGGGTTGCACCAGCTTGCATTCCCACCAACAGTGTAGGAGGGTTCCCCTTTCTCCACATCCCCGCCAACATCTGCCGTTCCCTGACTTGTTCATTTTAGCCAATCGGACTGGTGTGAGGTGGTATCTCATTGAGGTTTTGATTTGGATTTCCCTGATGCCGAGCGATGTTGAGCACTTTTTCATGTGCCTGTTGGCCATGTGGATGTCTTCTTTGGAGAAATGTCTGTTCATGTCTTCTGCCCATTTCTTGATTGGATTACTTGTTCTTTGGGTGTTGAGTTTGATAAGTTCTTTATAGATTTTGGATACTAGCCCTTATTCTGATATGTCATTTGCAAATATTTTCTCCCATTCTGTCGGTTGTCTTTTGGTTTTGTGGACCGTTTCTTTTGCTGTGCAAAAGCTTTTTATCTGGATGAAATCCCAGTAGTTCATTTTTGCCCTGGCTTCCCGTGCCTTTGGCGATGTTTCTAGGAAGAAGTTGCTGCGGCTAAGGTCGAAAAGGTTGCTACCTGTGTTCTCCTTTAGGATTTGGATGGTCTCCTGTCTCACGTTTAGGTCTTTCAACCATTTGGAGTCGATTTTTGTGTGTGGTGTAAGGAAATGGTCCAGTTTCATTCTTCTGCATGTGGCTGTCCAATTTTCCCAACACCATTTGTTGAAGAGACTGTCTCTTTTCCACTGGACATTCTTTCCTGCTTTGTCAAAGATGAGTTGACCATAGAGTTGAGGGTCCATTTCTGGGCTCTCGATTCTGTTCCATTGATCAATGTGTCTGTTTTTGTGCCAGTACCATACTGTCTTGATGATGACAGCTTTGTAATAGAGCTGGAAGTCCGGAATTGCGATGCCGCCAGCTTTGCTTTTCTTTTTCAGTATTCCTCTGGCTATTCTGGGTCTCTTCTGGTTCCATACAAATTTTAGGATTATTTGTTCCATGTCTGTGAAAAAAGTGGATGGTATTTTGATGGGGATGGCATTGAATGTGTAGATTGCTCTAGGTAGCATTGACATCTTCACAATGTTGATTCTCCCAATCCATGAGCATGGAACGTTTTTCCATTTCTTTGTGTCTTCTTCAATTGCTTTCATGGGTATTTTATAGTTTTCTGAGTACAGATCCTTTGCCTCTTTGGTTAGATTTATTCCTAGGTATCTAATGGTTTTGGGTGCAATTGTAAATGGGATCGACTCCTTGATTTGTCTCTCTTCTGTCTTGTTGTTGGTGTATAGGAATGCCACGGATTTCTGTGCATTGATTTTATATCCTGCCACTTGACTGAATTCCTGTATGAGTTCTAGCAGTTTTGGGGTGGAGTCTTTTGGGTTTTCCACGTACAGTATCATATCATCTGCAAAGAGTGAGAGTTTGACTTCCTCTTTGCCGATTTGGATGCCTTTCGTTTGTTTTGGTTGTCTAATTGCTGTGGCTAGGACTTCTAATACTATGTTGAATAGCAGTGGTGAGAGTGGACATCCCTGCCGCGTTCCTGACCTTAGGGGAAGAGCTCTCAGCCTTTCCCCCTTGAGAATGATATTGGCTGTAGGTTATTCATAGATGGCTTTTATGATATTGAGGTATGTACCCTCTCTCCCTATACTCTGAAGAGTTTTGTTCAAGAAAGGATGCTGTACTTTGTCAAATGCTTTTTCTGCATCTAGTTACAGGATCATATGGTTCTTTTTCTTTTTTTTTATTAATGTATTGTATCACATTGATTGATTTGCAGATGTTGAACCAACCTTGCAGCCTAGGAGTAAATCCCACTTGGTCGTGGTGAATAATCCTTTTAATGCACTGTTGGATCCTATTGGCTGGCGTTTTGGTGAGAAGTTTTGCATCCATGTTCCTCAGGGATATGGACCTGTAATTTTCCTTTTTGATGGGGTCTTTGTTCGGTTTGGGGATCAAGGTAATGGCCTCATAAGACGAGTTTGGATGCTTTCCTTCCATTTCTATTTTTTGGAACAGTTTCAGAAGAATAGGTATTACTACTTCTTTAAATGGTTGGTAGAATTCCCCTGGGAAGCCATCTGGCCTTGGGCTCCTGTTTGTTGGGAGATTTTTGATGACTGCTTCAATTTCCTCATTAGCGGTTATAGGTCTCTTCAGGTTTTCTATTTCTTCCTGGTTCAGCTTAGGTAGTTGATACATTTCTGGGAATGCATCCATTTCTTCAAGATTATCTAATTTGCTGGCCTAGAGTGGCTCATAATATGTTCTTATAATTGTTTGTATTTCTTTGGTGTTGGTTGTCATCTCTCCTCTTTCATTCATGATTATTTTTTTAATTTTTTTATAGTTATGTTAATCACCATATATTACATCATTAGTTTTTGGTGCAGTGCTCCATGATTCATTGTTTGTTCATAACACCCAGTGCTCCATGCAGAACGTGCCCTCCTCCATACCCATCACCAGGCTCACCCATCCCCCTACCCCCCTCCCCTCTAGAACCCTCAGTTTGTCTTTCAGAGTCCTTCATCTCTCATGGTTCGTCTCCCCCTCTGACATACTCCCCTTTTCTTCCTCTCCTGTTATCTTCTTCTTTTTCTTTTTTCTTAAAATATGGTGCGTTATTTGTTTCAGAAGGACAGAACTGTGATTCAACAGTCTTGCACAATTCACAGCGCTCACCGTAGCACATACCCTCCCCAATGTCTAGCACCCAGCCACCCCATCCCTCCCACCCCCAACCACTGCAGTAACACTCAGTTTCTCTCCTGAGATTAAGAATTCCTCATATCAGTGAGGTCATGTGATACATGTCTTTCTCTGATTGACTTATTTCACTCAGCATAACACCCTCCAGTTCCATCCACGTCGTTGCAAATGGCAAGATCTCATTCCTTTTGATGGCTGCATAATATTCCATTGTGTATCTATACCACCTCTTCTTTATCCATTCATCTGTCGATGGGCATCTTGGCTCTTTCCACAGTTTGGCTATGGTGGACATTGCTGCTATAAACATTGGGGTACACGTACCCCTTCGGGTCCCTACATTTGTATCTTTGTGGTAAATACCCAGTAGTGCAATTGCTGGATCGAACGGTAGCTCTAATTTCAACTGTTTGAGGAACCTCCATACTGTTTTCCAGAGGGGTTGCACCAGCTTGCATTCCCACCAACAGTGTAGGAGGGTTCCCCTTTCTCCACATCCCCGCCAACATCTGCCGTTCCCTGACTTGTTCATTTTAGCCAATCGGACTGGTGTGAGGTGGTATCTCATTGAGGTTTTGATTTGGATTTCCCTGATGCCGAGCGATGTTGAGCACTTTTTCATGTGCCTGTTGGCCATGTGGATGTCTTCTTTGGAGAAATGTCTGTTCATGTCTTCTGCCCATTTCTTGATTGGATTACTTGTTCTTTGGGTGTTGAGTTTGATAAGTTCTTTATAGATTTTGGATACTAGCCCTTATTCTGATATGTCATTTGCAAATATTTTCTCCCATTCTGTCGGTTGTCTTTTGGTTTTGTGGACCGTTTCTTTTGCTGTGCAAAAGCTTTTTATCTGGATGAAATCCCAGTAGTTCATTTTTGCCCTGGCTTCCCGTGCCTTTGGCGATGTTTCTAGGAAGAAGTTGCTGCGGCTAAGGTCGAAAAGGTTGCTACCTGTGTTCTCCTTTAGGATTTGGATGGTCTCCTGTCTCACGTTTAGGTCTTTCAACCATTTGGAGTCGATTTTTGTGTGTGGTGTAAGGAAATGGTCCAGTTTCATTCTTCTGCATGTGGCTGTCCAATTTTCCCAACACCATTTGTTGAAGAGACTGTCTCTTTTCCACTGGACATTCTTTCCTGCTTTGTCAAAGATGAGTTGACCATAGAGTTGAGGGTCCATTTCTGGGCTCTCGATTCTGTTCCATTGATCAATGTGTCTGTTTTTGTGCCAGTACCATACTGTCTTGATGATGACAGCTTTGTAATAGAGCTGGAAGTCCGGAATTGCGATGCCGCCAGCTTTGCTTTTCTTTTTCAGTATTCCTCTGGCTATTCTGGGTCTCTTCTGGTTCCATACAAATTTTAGGATTATTTGTTCCATGTCTGTGAAAAAAGTGGATGGTATTTTGATGGGGATGGCATTGAATGTGTAGATTGCTCTAGGTAGCATTGACATCTTCACAATGTTGATTCTCCCAATCCATGAGCATGGAACGTTTTTCCATTTCTTTGTGTCTTCTTCAATTGCTTTCATGGGTATTTTATAGTTTTCTGAGTACAGATCCTTTGCCTCTTTGGTTAGATTTATTCCTAGGTATCTAATGGTTTTGGGTGCAATTGTAAATGGGATCGACTCCTTGATTTGTCTCTCTTCTGTCTTGTTGTTGGTGTATAGGAATGCCACGGATTTCTGTGCATTGATTTTATATCCTGCCACTTGACTGAATTCCTGTATGAGTTCTAGCAGTTTTGGGGTGGAGTCTTTTGGGTTTTCCACATACAGTATCATATCATCTGCAAAGAGTGAGAGTTTGACTTCCTCTTTGCCGATTTGGATGCCTTTCGTTTCTTTTGGTTGTCTAATTGCTGTGGCTAGGACTTCTAATACTATGTTGAATAGCAGTGGTGAGAGTGGACATCCCTGCCGCGTTCCTGACCTTAGGGGAAGAGCTCTCAGCCTTTCCCCCTTGAGAATGATATTGGCTGTAGGTTATTCATAGATGGCTTTTATGATATTGAGGTATGTACCCTCTCTCCCTATACTCTGAAGAGTTTTGTTCAAGAAAGGATGCTGTACTTTGTCAAATGCTTTTTCTGCATCTAGTTACAGGATCATATGGTTCTTTTTCTTTTTTTTTATTAATGTATTGTATCACATTGATTGATTTGCAGATGTTGAACCAACCTTGCAGCCTAGGAGTAAATCCCACTTGGTCGTGGTGAATAATCCTTTTAATGCACTGTTGGATCCTATTGGCTGGCGTTTTGGTGAGAAGTTTTGCATCCATGTTCCTCAGGGATATGGACCTGTAATTTTCCTTTTTGATGGGGTCTTTGTTCGGTTTGGGGATCAAGGTAATGGCCTCATAAGACGAGTTTGGATGCTTTCCTTCCATTTCTATTTTTTGGAACAGTTTCAGAAGAATAGGTATTACTACTTCTTTAAATGGTTGGTGGAATTCCCCTGGGAAGCCATCTGGCCTTGGGCTCCTGTTTGTTGGGAGATTTTTGATGACTGCTTCAATTTCCTCATTAGCGGTTATAGGTCTCTTCAGGTTTTCTATTTCTTCCTGGTTCAGCTTAGGTAGTTGATACATTTCTGGGAATGCATCCATTTCTTCAAGATTATCTAATTTGCTGGCCTAGAGTGGCTCATAATATGTTCTTATAATTGTTTGTATTTCTTTGGTGTTGGTTGTCATCTCTCCTCTTTCATTCATGATTATTTTTTTAATTTTTTTATAGTTATGTTAATCACCATATATTACATCATTAGTTTTTGGTGCAGTGCTCCATGATTCATTGTTTGTTCATAACACCCAGTGCTCCATGCAGAACGTGCCCTCCTCCATACCCATCACCAGGCTCACCCATCCCCCTACCCCCCTCCCCTCTAGAACCCTCAGTTTGTCTTTCAGAGTCCTTCATCTCTCATGGTTCGTCTCCCCCTCTGACATACTCCCCTTTTCTTCCTCTCCTGTTATCTTCTTCTTTTTCTTTTTTCTTAAAATATGGTGCGTTATTTGTTTCAGAAGGACAGAACTGTGATTCAACAGTCTTGCACAATTCACAGCGCTCACCGTAGCACATACCCTCCCCAATGTCTAGCACCCAGCCACCCCATCCCTCCCACCCCCAACCACTGCAGTAACACTCAGTTTCTCTCCTGAGATTAAGAATTCCTCATATCAGTGAGGTCATGTGATACATGTCTTTCTCTGATTGACTTATTTCACTCAGCATAACACCCTCCAGTTCCATCCACGTCGTTGCAAATGGCAAGATCTCATTCCTTTTGATGGCTGCATAATATTCCATTGTGTATCTATACCACCTCTTCTTTATCCATTCATCTGTCGATGGGCATCTTGGCTCTTTCCACAGTTTGGCTATGGTGGACATTGCTGCTATAAACATTGGGGTACACGTACCCCTTCGGGTCCCTACATTTGTATCTTTGTGGTAAATACCCAGTAGTGCAATTGCTGGATCGAACGGTAGCTCTAATTTCAACTGTTTGAGGAACCTCCATACTGTTTTCCAGAGGGGTTGCACCAGCTTGCATTCCCACCAACAGTGTAGGAGGGTTCCCCTTTCTCCACATCCCCGCCAACATCTGCCGTTCCCTGACTTGTTCATTTTAGCCAATCGGACTGGTGTGAGGTGGTATCTCATTGAGGTTTTGATTTGGATTTCCCTGATGCCGAGCGATGTTGAGCACTTTTTCATGTGCCTGTTGGCCATGTGGATGTCTTCTTTGGAGAAATGTCTGTTCATGTCTTCTGCCCATTTCTTGATTGGATTACTTGTTCTTTGGGTGTTGAGTTTGATAAGTTCTTTATAGATTTTGGATACTAGCCCTTATTCTGATATGTCATTTGCAAATATTTTCTCCCATTCTGTCGGTTGTCTTTTGGTTTTGTGGACCGTTTCTTTTGCTGTGCAAAAGCTTTTTATCTGGATGAAATCCCAGTAGTTCATTTTTGCCCTGGCTTCCCGTGCCTTTGGCGATGTTTCTAGGAAGAAGTTGCTGCGGCTAAGGTCGAAAAGGTTGCTACCTGTGTTCTCCTTTAGGATTTGGATGGTCTCCTGTCTCACGTTTAGGTCTTTCAACCATTTGGAGTCGATTTTTGTGTGTGGTGTAAGGAAATGGTCCAGTTTCATTCTTCTGCATGTGGCTGTCCAATTTTCCCAACACCATTTGTTGAAGAGACTGTCTCTTTTCCACTGGACATTCTTTCCTGCTTTGTCAAAGATGAGTTGACCATAGAGTTGAGGGTCCATTTCTGGGCTCTCGATTCTGTTCCATTGATCAATGTGTCTGTTTTTGTGCCAGTACCATACTGTCTTGATGATGACAGCTTTGTAATAGAGCTGGAAGTCCGGAATTGCGATGCCGCCAGCTTTGCTTTTCTTTTTCAGTATTCCTCTGGCTATTCTGGGTCTCTTCTGGTTCCATACAAATTTTAGGATTATTTGTTCCATGTCTGTGAAAAAAGTGGATGGTATTTTGATGGGGATGGCATTGAATGTGTAGATTGCTCTAGGTAGCATTGACATCTTCACAATGTTGATTCTCCCAATCCATGAGCATGGAACGTTTTTCCATTTCTTTGTGTCTTCTTCAATTGCTTTCATGGGTATTTTATAGTTTTCTGAGTACAGATCCTTTGCCTCTTTGGTTAGATTTATTCCTAGGTATCTAATGGTTTTGGGTGCAATTGTAAATGGGATCGACTCCTTGATTTGTCTCTCTTCTGTCTTGTTGTTGGTGTATAGGAATGCCACGGATTTCTGTGCATTGATTTTATATCCTGCCACTTGACTGAATTCCTGTATGAGTTCTAGCAGTTTTGGGGTGGAGTCTTTTGGGTTTTCCACATACAGTATCATATCATCTGCAAAGAGTGAGAGTTTGACTTCCTCTTTGCCGATTTGGATGCCTTTCGTTTCTTTTGGTTGTCTAATTGCTGTGGCTAGGACTTCTAATACTATGTTGAATAGCAGTGGTGAGAGTGGACATCCCTGCCGCGTTCCTGACCTTAGGGGAAGAGCTCTCAGCCTTTCCCCCTTGAGAATGATATTGGCTGTAGGTTATTCATAGATGGCTTTTATGATATTGAGGTATGTACCCTCTCTCCCTATACTCTGAAGAGTTTTGTTCAAGAAAGGATGCTGTACTTTGTCAAATGCTTTTTCTGCATCTAGTTACAGGATCATATGGTTCTTTTTCTTTTTTTTTATTAATGTATTGTATCACATTGATTGATTTGCAGATGTTGAACCAACCTTGCAGCCTAGGAGTAAATCCCACTTGGTCGTGGTGAATAATCCTTTTAATGCACTGTTGGATCCTATTGGCTGGCGTTTTGGTGAGAAGTTTTGCATCCATGTTCCTCAGGGATATGGACCTGTAATTTTCCTTTTTGATGGGGTCTTTGTTCGGTTTGGGGATCAAGGTAATGGCCTCATAAGACGAGTTTGGATGCTTTCCTTCCATTTCTATTTTTTGGAACAGTTTCAGAAGAATAGGTATTACTACTTCTTTAAATGGTTGGTGGAATTCCCCTGGGAAGCCATCTGGCCTTGGGCTCCTGTTTGTTGGGAGATTTTTGATGACTGCTTCAATTTCCTCATTAGCGGTTATAGGTCTCTTCAGGTTTTCTATTTCTTCCTGGTTCAGCTTAGGTAGTTGATACATTTCTGGGAATGCATCCATTTCTTCAAGATTATCTAATTTGCTGGCCTAGAGTGGCTCATAATATGTTCTTATAATTGTTTGTATTTCTTTGGTGTTGGTTGTCATCTCTCCTCTTTCATTCATGATTATTTTTTTAATTTTTTTATAGTTATGTTAATCACCATATATTACATCATTAGTTTTTGGTGCAGTGCTCCATGATTCATTGTTTGTTCATAACACCCAGTGCTCCATGCAGAACGTGCCCTCCTCCATACCCATCACCAGGCTCACCCATCCCCCTACCCCCCTCCCCTCTAGAACCCTCAGTTTGTCTTTCAGAGTCCTTCATCTCTCATGGTTCGTCTCCCCCTCTGACATACTCCCCTTTTCTTCCTCTCCTGTTATCTTCTTCTTTTTCTTTTTTCTTAAAATATGGTGCGTTATTTGTTTCAGAAGGACAGAACTGTGATTCAACAGTCTTGCACAATTCACAGCGCTCACCGTAGCACATACCCTCCCCAATGTCTAGCACCCAGCCACCCCATCCCTCCCACCCCCAACCACTGCAGTAACACTCAGTTTCTCTCCTGAGATTAAGAATTCCTCATATCAGTGAGGTCATGTGATACATGTCTTTCTCTGATTGACTTATTTCACTCAGCATAACACCCTCCAGTTCCATCCACGTCGTTGCAAATGGCAAGATCTCATTCCTTTTGATGGCTGCATAATATTCCATTGTGTATCTATACCACCTCTTCTTTATCCATTCATCTGTCGATGGGCATCTTGGCTCTTTCCACAGTTTGGCTATGGTGGACATTGCTGCTATAAACATTGGGGTACACGTACCCCTTCGGGTCCCTACATTTGTATCTTTGTGGTAAATACCCAGTAGTGCAATTGCTGGATCGAACGGTAGCTCTAATTTCAACTGTTTGAGGAACCTCCATACTGTTTTCCAGAGGGGTTGCACCAGCTTGCATTCCCACCAACAGTGTAGGAGGGTTCCCCTTTCTCCACATCCCCGCCAACATCTGCCGTTCCCTGACTTGTTCATTTTAGCCAATCGGACTGGTGTGAGGTGGTATCTCATTGAGGTTTTGATTTGGATTTCCCTGATGCCGAGCGATGTTGAGCACTTTTTCATGTGCCTGTTGGCCATGTGGATGTCTTCTTTGGAGAAATGTCTGTTCATGTCTTCTGCCCATTTCTTGATTGGATTACTTGTTCTTTGGGTGTTGAGTTTGATAAGTTCTTTATAGATTTTGGATACTAGCCCTTATTCTGATATGTCATTTGCAAATATTTTCTCCCATTCTGTCGGTTGTCTTTGGGTTTTGTGGACCGTTTCTTTTGCTGTGCAAAAGCTTTTTATCTGGATGAAATCCCAGTAGTTCATTTTTGCCCTGGCTTCCCGTGCCTTTGGCGATGTTTCTAGGAAGAAGTTGCTGCGGCTAAGGTCGAAAAGGTTGCTACCTGTGTTCTCCTTTAGGATTTGGATGGTCTCCTGTCTCACGTTTAGGTCTTTCAACCATTTGGAGTCGATTTTTGTGTGTGGTGTAAGGAAATGGTCCAGTTTCATTCTTCTGCATGTGGCTGTCCAATTTTCCCAACACCATTTGTTGAAGAGACTGTCTCTTTTCCACTGGACATTCTTTCCTGCTTTGTCAAAGATGAGTTGACCATAGAGTTGAGGGTCCATTTCTGGGCTCTCGATTCTGTTCCATTGATCAATGTGTCTGTTTTTGTGCCAGTACCATACTGTCTTGATGATGACAGCTTTGTAATAGAGCTGGAAGTCCGGAATTGCGATGCCGCCAGCTTTGCTTTTCTTTTTCAGTATTCCTCTGGCTATTCTGGGTCTCTTCTGGTTCCATACAAATTTTAGGATTATTTGTTCCATGTCTGTGAAAAAAGTGGATGGTATTTTGATGGGGATGGCATTGAATGTGTAGATTGCTCTAGGTAGCATTGACATCTTCACAATGTTGATTCTCCCAATCCATGAGCATGGAACGTTTTTCCATTTCTTTGTGTCTTCTTCAATTGCTTTCATGGGTATTTTATAGTTTTCTGAGTACAGATCCTTTGCCTCTTTGGTTAGATTTATTCCTAGGTATCTAATGGTTTTGGGTGCAATTGTAAATGGGATCGACTCCTTGATTTGTCTCTCTTCTGTCTTGTTGTTGGTGTATAGGAATGCCACGGATTTCTGTGCATTGATTTTATATCCTGCCACTTGACTGAATTCCTGTATGAGTTCTAGCAGTTTTGGGGTGGAGTCTTTTGGGTTTTCCACATACAGTATCATATCATCTGCAAAGAGTGAGAGTTTGACTTCCTCTTTGCCGATTTGGATGCCTTTCGTTTCTTTTGGTTGTCTAATTGCTGTGGCTAGGACTTCTAATACTATGTTGAATAGCAGTGGTGAGAGTGGACATCCCTGCCGCGTTCCTGACCTTAGGGGAAGAGCTCTCAGCCTTTCCCCCTTGAGAATGATATTGGCTGTAGGTTATTCATAGATGGCTTTTATGATATTGAGGTATGTACCCTCTCTCCCTATACTCTGAAGAGTTTTGTTCAAGAAAGGATGCTGTACTTTGTCAAATGCTTTTTCTGCATCTAGTTACAGGATCATATGGTTCTTTTTCTTTTTTTTTATTAATGTATTGTATCACATTGATTGATTTGCAGATGTTGAACCAACCTTGCAGCCTAGGAGTAAATCCCACTTGGTCGTGGTGAATAATCCTTTTAATGCACTGTTGGATCCTATTGGCTGGCGTTTTGGTGAGAAGTTTTGCATCCATGTTCCTCAGGGATATGGACCTGTAATTTTCCTTTTTGATGGGGTCTTTGTTCGGTTTGGGGATCAAGGTAATGGCCTCATAAGACGAGTTTGGATGCTTTCCTTCCATTTCTATTTTTTGGAACAGTTTCAGAAGAATAGGTATTACTACTTCTTTAAATGGTTGGTAGAATTCCCCTGGGAAGCCATCTGGCCTTGGGCTCCTGTTTGTTGGGAGATTTTTGATGACTGCTTCAATTTCCTCATTAGCGGTTATAGGTCTCTTCAGGTTTTCTATTTCTTCCTGGTTCAGCTTAGGTAGTTGATACATTTCTGGGAATGCATCCATTTCTTCAAGATTATCTAATTTGCTGGCCTAGAGTGGCTCATAATATGTTCTTATAATTGTTTGTATTTCTTTGGTGTTGGTTGTCATCTCTCCTCTTTCATTCATGATTATTTTTTTAATTTTTTTATAGTTATGTTAATCACCATATATTACATCATTAGTTTTTGGTGCAGTGCTCCATGATTCATTGTTTGTTCATAACACCCAGTGCTCCATGCAGAACGTGCCCTCCTCCATACCCATCACCAGGCTCACCCATCCCCCTACCCCCCTCCCCTCTAGAACCCTCAGTTTGTCTTTCAGAGTCCTTCATCTCTCATGGTTCGTCTCCCCCTCTGACATACTCCCCTTTTCTTCCTCTCCTGTTATCTTCTTCTTTTTCTTTTTTCTTAAAATATGGTGCGTTATTTGTTTCAGAAGGACAGAACTGTGATTCAACAGTCTTGCACAATTCACAGCGCTCACCGTAGCACATACCCTCCCCAATGTCTAGCACCCAGCCACCCCATCCCTCCCACCCCCAACCACTGCAGTAACACTCAGTTTCTCTCCTGAGATTAAGAATTCCTCATATCAGTGAGGTCATGTGATACATGTCTTTCTCTGATTGACTTATTTCACTCAGCATAACACCCTCCAGTTCCATCCACGTCGTTGCAAATGGCAAGATCTCATTCCTTTTGATGGCTGCATAATATTCCATTGTGTATCTATACCACCTCTTCTTTATCCATTCATCTGTCGATGGGCATCTTGGCTCTTTCCACAGTTTGGCTATGGTGGACATTGCTGCTATAAACATTGGGGTACACGTACCCCTTCGGGTCCCTACATTTGTATCTTTGTGGTAAATACCCAGTAGTGCAATTGCTGGATCGAACGGTAGCTCTAATTTCAACTGTTTGAGGAACCTCCATACTGTTTTCCAGAGGGGTTGCACCAGCTTGCATTCCCACGAACAGTGTAGGAGGGTTCCCCTTTCTCCACATCCCCGCCAACATCTGCCGTTCCCTGACTTGTTCATTTTAGCCAATCGGACTGGTGTGAGGTGGTATCTCATTGAGGTTTTGATTTGGATTTCCCTGATGCCGAGCGATGTTGAGCACTTTTTCATGTGCCTGTTGGCCATGTGGATGTCTTCTTTGGAGAAATGTCTGTTCATGTCTTCTGCCCATTTCTTGATTGGATTACTTGTTCTTTGGGTGTTGAGTTTGATAAGTTCTTTATAGATTTTGGATACTAGCCCTTATTCTGATATGTCATTTGCACATATTTTCTCCCATTCTGTCGGTTGTCTTTTGGTTTTGTGGACCGTTTCTTTTGCTGTGCAAAAGCTTTTTATCTGGATGAAATCCCAGTAGTTCATTTTTGCCCTGGCTTCCCG
Source organism: Eumetopias jubatus (assembly GCF_037043125.1). Lineage (NCBI taxonomy): Eukaryota > Metazoa > Chordata > Mammalia > Carnivora > Otariidae > Eumetopias > Eumetopias jubatus. The sequence goes on from NW_028274807.1 coordinate 157,256,094, forward strand.
TGCCTTTGGCGATGTTTCTAGGAAGAAGTTGCTGCGGCTAAGGTCGAAAAGGTTGCTACCTGTGTTCTCCTTTAGGATTTGGATGGTCTCCTGTCTCACGTTTAGGTCTTTCAACCATTTGGAGTCGATTTTTGTGTGTGGTGTAAGGAAATGGTCCAGTTTCATTCTTCTGCATGTGGCTGTCCAATTTTCCCAACACCATTTGTTGAAGAGACTGTCTCTTTTCCACTGGACATTCTTTCCTGCTTTGTCAAAGATGAGTTGACCATAGAGTTGAGGGTCCATTTCTGGGCTCTCGATTCTGTTCCATTGATCAATGTGTCTGTTTTTGTGCCAGTACCATACTGTCTTGATGATGACAGCTTTGTAATAGAGCTGGAAGTCCGGAATTGCGATGCCGCCAGCTTTGCTTTTCTTTTTCAGTATTCCTCTGGCTATTCTGGGTCTCTTCTGGTTCCATACAAATTTTAGGATTATTTGTTCCATGTCTGTAAAAAAAGTGGATGGTATTTTGATGGGGATGGCATTGAATGTGTAGATTGCTCTAGGTAGCATTGACATCTTCACAATGTTGGTTCTCCCAATCCATGAGCATGGAACGTTTTTCCATTTCTTTGTGTCTTCTTCAATTGCTTTCATGGGTATTTTATAGTTTTCTGAGTACAGATCCTTTGCCTCTTTGGTTAGATTTATTCCTAGGTATCTAATGGTTTTGGGTGCAATTGTAAATGGGATCGACTCCTTGATTTGTCTCTCTTCTGTCTTGTTGTTGGTGTATAGGAATGCCACGGATTTCTGTGCATTGATTTTATATCCTGCCACTTGACTGAATTCCTGGATGAGTTCTAGCAGTTTTGGGGTGGAGTCTTTTGGGTTTTCCACATACAGTATCATATCATCTGCAAAGAGTGAGAGTTTGACTTCCTCTTTGCCGATTTGGATGCCTTTCGTTTCTTTTGGTTGTCTAATTGCTGTGGCTAGGACTTCTAATACTATGTTGAATAGCAGTGGTGAGAGTGGACATCCCTGCCGCGTTCCTGACCTTAGGGGAAGAGCTCTCAGCCTTTCCCCCTTGAGAATGATATTGGCTGTAGGTTATTCATAGATGGCTTTTATGATATTGAGGTATGTACCCTCTCTCCCTATACTCTGAAGAGTTTTGTTCAAGAAAGGATGCTGTACTTTGTCAAATGCTTTTTCTGCATCTAGTTACAGGATCATATGGTTCTTTTTCTTTTTTTTTATTAATGTATTGTATCACATTGATTGATTTGCAGATGTTGAACCAACCTTGCAGCCTAGGAGTAAATCCCACTTGGTCGTGGTGAATAATCCTTTTAATGCACTGTTGGATCCTATTGGCTGGCGTTTTGGTGAGAAGTTTTGCATCCATGTTCCTCAGGGATATGGACCTGTAATTTTCCTTTTTGATGGGGTCTTTGTTCGGTTTGGGGATCAAGGTAATGGCCTCAGAAGACGAGTTTGGATGCTTTCCTTCCATTTCTATTTTTTGGAACAGTTTCAGAAGAATAGGTATTACTACTTCTTTAAATGGTTGGTGGAATTCCCCTGGGAAGCCATCTGGCCTTGGGCTCCTGTTTGTTGGGAGATTTTTGATGACTGCTTCAATTTCCTCATTAGCGGTTATAGGTCTCTTCAGGTTTTCTATTTCTTCCTGGTTCAGCTTAGGTAGTTGATACATTTCTGGGAATGCATCCATTTCTTCAAGATTATCTAATTTGCTGGCCTAGAGTGGCTCATAATATGTTCTTATAATTGTTTGTATTTCTTTGGTGTTGGTTGTCATCTCTCCTCTTTCATTCATGATTATTTTTTTAATTTTTTTATAGTTATGTTAATCACCATATATTACATCATTAGTTTTTGGTGCAGTGCTCCATGATTCATTGTTTGTTCATAACACCCAGTGCTCCATGCAGAACGTGCCCTCCTCCATACCCATCACCAGGCTCACCCATCCCCCTACCCCCCTCCCCTCTAGAACCCTCAGTTTGTCTTTCAGAGTCCTTCATCTCTCATGGTTCGTCTCCCCCTCTGACATACTCCCCTTTTCTTCCTCTCCTGTTATCTTCTTCTTTTTCTTTTTTCTTAAAATATGGTGCGTTATTTGTTTCAGAAGGACAGAACTGTGATTCAACAGTCTTGCACAATTCACAGCGCTCACCGTAGCACATACCCTCCCCAATGTCTAGCACCCAGCCACCCCATCCCTCCCACCCCCAACCACTGCAGTAACACTCAGTTTCTCTCCTGAGATTAAGAATTCCTCATATCAGTGAGGTCATGTGATACATGTCTTTCTCTGATTGACTTATTTCACTCAGCATAACACCCTCCAGTTCCATCCACGTCGTTGCAAATGGCAAGATCTCATTCCTTTTGATGGCTGCATAATATTCCATTGTGTATCTATACCACCTCTTCTTTATCCATTCATCTGTCGATGGGCATCTTGGCTCTTTCCACAGTTTGGCTATGGTGGACATTGCTGCTATAAACATTGGGGTACACGTACCCCTTCGGGTCCCTACATTTGTATCTTTGTGGTAAATACCCAGTAGTGCAATTGCTGGATCGAACGGTAGCTCTAATTTCAACTGTTTGAGGAACCTCCATACTGTTTTCCAGAGGGGTTGCACCAGCTTGCATTCCCACCAACAGTGTAGGAGGGTTCCCCTTTCTCCACATCCCCGCCAACATCTGCCGTTCCCTGACTTGTTCATTTTAGCCAATCGGACTGGTGTGAGGTGGTATCTCATTGAGGTTTTGATTTGGATTTCCCTGATGCCGAGCGATGTTGAGCACTTTTTCATGTGCCTGTTGGCCATGTGGATGTCTTCTTTGGAGAAATGTCTGTTCATGTCTTCTGCCCATTTCTTGATTGGATTACTTGTTCTTTGGGTGTTGAGTTTGATAAGTTCTTTATAGATTTTGGATACTAGCCCTTATTCTGATATGTCATTTGCAAATATTTTCTCCCATTCTGTCGGTTGTCTTTTGGTTTTGTGGACCGTTTCTTTTGCTGTGCAAAAGCTTTTTATCTGGATGAAATCCCAGTAGTTCATTTTTGCCCTGGCTTCCCGTGCCTTTGGCGATGTTTCTAGGAAGAAGTTGCTGCGGCTAAGGTCGAAAAGGTTGCTACCTGTGTTCTCCTTTAGGATTTGGATGGTCTCCTGTCTCACGTTTAGGTCTTTCAACCATTTGGAGTCGATTTTTGTGTGTGGTGTAAGGAAATGGTCCAGTTTCATTCTTCTGCATGTGGCTGTCCAATTTTCCCAACACCATTTGTTGAAGAGACTGTCTCTTTTCCACTGGACATTCTTTCCTGCTTTGTCAAAGATGAGTTGACCATAGAGTTGAGGGTCCATTTCTGGGCTCTCGATTCTGTTCCATTGATCAATGTGTCTGTTTTTGTGCCAGTACCATACTGTCTTGATGATGACAGCTTTGTAATAGAGCTGGAAGTCCGGAATTGCGATGCCGCCAGCTTTGCTTTTCTTTTTCAGTATTCCTCTGGCTATTCTGGGTCTCTTCTGGTTCCATACAAATTTTAGGATTATTTGTTCCATGTCTGTGAAAAAAGTGGATGGTATTTTGATGGGGATGGCATTGAATGTGTAGATTGCTCTAGGTAGCATTGACATCTTCACAATGTTGATTCTCCCAATCCATGAGCATGGAACGTTTTTCCATTTCTTTGTGTCTTCTTCAATTGCTTTCATGGGTATTTTATAGTTTTCTGAGTACAGATCCTTTGCCTCTTTGGTTAGATTTATTCCTAGGTATCTAATGGTTTTGGGTGCAATTGTAAATGGGATCGACTCCTTGATTTGTCTCTCTTCTGTCTTGTTGTTGGTGTATAGGAATGCCACGGATTTCTGTGCATTGATTTTATATCCGGCCACTTGACTGAATTCCTGGATGAGTTCTAGCAGTTTTGGGGTGGAGTCTTTTGGGTTTTCCACATACAGTATCATATCATCTGCAAAGAGTGAGAGTTTGACTTCCTCTTTGCCGATTTGGATGCCTTTCGTTTCTTTTGGTTGTCTAATTGCTGTGGCTAGGACTTCTAATACTATGTTGAATAGCAGTGGTGAGAGTGGACATCCCTGCCGCGTTCCTGACCTTAGGGGAAGAGCTCTCAGCCTTTCCCCCTTGAGAATGATATTGGCTGTAGGTTATTCATAGATGGCTTTTATGATATTGAGGTATGTACCCTCTCTCCCTATACTCTGAAGAGTTTTGTTCAAGAAAGGATGCTGTACTTTGTCAAATGCTTTTTCTGCATCTAGTTACAGGATCATATGGTTCTTTTTCTTTTTTTTTATTAATGTATTGTATCACATTGATTGATTTGCAGATGTTGAACCAACCTTGCAGCCTAGGAGTAAATCCCACTTGGTCGTGGTGAATCATCCTTTTAATGCACTGTTGGATCCTATTGGCTGGCGTTTTGGTGAGAAGTTTTGCATCCATGTTCCTCAGGGATATGGACCTGTAATTTTCCTTTTTGATGGGGTCTTTGTTCGGTTTGGGGATCAAGGTAATGGCCTCATAAGACGAGTTTGGATGCTTTCCTTCCATTTCTATTTTTTGGAACAGTTTCAGAAGAATAGGTATTACTACTTCTTTAAATGGTTGGTAGAATTCCCCTGGGAAGCCATCTGGCCTTGGGCTCCTGTTTGTTGGGAGATTTTTGATGACTGCTTCAATTTCCTCATTAGCGGTTATAGGTCTCTTCAGGTTTTCTATTTCTTCCTGGTTCAGCTTAGGTAGTTGATACATTTCTGGGAATGCATCCATTTCTTCAAGATTATCTAATTTGCTGGCCTAGAGTGGCTCATAATATGTTCTTATAATTGTTTGTATTTCTTTGGTGTTGGTTGTCATCTCTCCTCTTTCATTCATGATTATTTTTTTAATTTTTTTATAGTTATGTTAATCACCATATATTACATCATTAGTTTTTGGTGCAGTGCTCCATGATTCATTGTTTGTTCATAACACCCAGTGCTCCATGCAGAACGTGCCCTCCTCCATACCCATCACCAGGCTCACCCATCCCCCTACCCCCCTCCCCTCTAGAACCCTCAGTTTGTCTTTCAGAGTCCTTCATCTCTCATGGTTCGTCTCCCCCTCTGACATACTCCCCTTTTCTTCCTCTCCTGTTATCTTCTTCTTTTTCTTTTTTCTTAAAATATGGTGCGTTATTTGTTTCAGAAGGACAGAACTGTGATTCAACAGTCTTGCACAATTCACAGCGCTCACCGTAGCACATACCCTCCCCAATGTCTAGCACCCAGCCACCCCATCCCTCCCACCCCCAACCACTGCAGTAACACTCAGTTTCTCTCCTGAGATTAAGAATTCCTCATATCAGTGAGGTCATGTGATACATGTCTTTCTCTGATTGACTTATTTCACTCAGCATAACACCCTCCAGTTCCATCCACGTCGTTGCAAATGGCAAGATCTCATTCCTTTTGATGGCTGCATAATATTCCATTGTGTATCTATACCACCTCTTCTTTATCCATTCATCTGTCGATGGGCATCTTGGCTCTTTCCACAGTTTGGCTATGGTGGACATTGCTGCTATAAACATTGGGGTACACGTACCCCTTCGGGTCCCTACATTTGTATCTTTGTGGTAAATACCCAGTAGTGCAATTGCTGGATCGAACGGTAGCTCTAATTTCAACTGTTTGAGGAACCTCCATACTGTTTTCCAGAGGGGTTGCACCAGCTTGCATTCCCACCAACAGTGTAGGAGGGTTCCCCTTTCTCCACATCCCCGCCAACATCTGCCGTTCCCTGACTTGTTCATTTTAGCCAATCGGACTGGTGTGAGGTGGTATCTCATTGAGGTTTTGATTTGGATTTCCCTGATGCCGAGCGATGTTGAGCACTTTTTCATGTGCCTGTTGGCCATGTGGATGTCTTCTTTGGAGAAATGTCTGTTCATGTCTTCTGCCCATTTCTTGATTGGATTACTTGTTCTTTGGGTGTTGAGTTTGATAAGTTCTTTATAGATTTTGGATACTAGCCCTTATTCTGATATGTCATTTGCAAATATTTTCTCCCATTCTGTCGGTTGTCTTTTGGTTTTGTGGACCGTTTCTTTTGCTGTGCAAAAGCTTTTTATCTGGATGAAATCCCAGTAGTTCATTTTTGCCCTGGCTTCCCGTGCCTTTGGCGATGTTTCTAGGAAGAAGTTGCTGCGGCTAAGGTCGAAAAGGTTGCTACCTGTGTTCTCCTTTAGGATTTGGATGGTCTCCTGTCTCACGTTTAGGTCTTTCAACCATTTGGAGTCGATTTTTGTGTGTGGTGTAAGGAAATGGTCCAGTTTCATTCTTCTGCATGTGGCTGTCCAATTTTCCCAACACCATTTGTTGAAGAGACTGTCTCTTTTCCACTGGACATTCTTTCCTGCTTTGTCAAAGATGAGTTGACCATAGAGTTGAGGGTCCATTTCTGGGCTCTCGATTCTGTTCCATTGATCAATGTGTCTGTTTTTGTGCCAGTACCATACTGTCTTGATGATGACAGCTTTGTAATAGAGCTGGAAGTCCGGAATTGCGATGCCGCCAGCTTTGCTTTTCTTTTTCAGTATTCCTCTGGCTATTCTGGGTCTCTTCTGGTTCCATACAAATTTTAGGATTATTTGTTCCATGTCTGTGAAAAAAGTGGATGGTATTTTGATGGGGATGGCATTGAATGTGTAGATTGCTCTAGGTAGCATTGACATCTTCACAATGTTGATTCTCCCAATCCATGAGCATGGAACGTTTTTCCATTTCTTTGTGTCTTCTTCAATTGCTTTCATGGGTATTTTATAGTTTTCTGAGTACAGATCCTTTGCCTCTTTGGTTAGATTTATTCCTAGGTATCTAATGGTTTTGGGTGCAATTGTAAATGGGATCGACTCCTTGATTTGTCTCTCTTCTGTCTTGTTGTTGGTGTATAGGAATGCCACGGATTTCTGTGCATTGATTTTATATCCTGCCACTTGACTGAATTCCTGTATGAGTTCTAGCAGTTTTGGGGTGGAGTCTTTTGGGTTTTCCACATACAGTATCATATCATCTGCAAAGAGTGAGAGTTTGACTTCCTCTTTGCCGATTTGGATGCCTTTCGTTTCTTTTGGTTGTCTAATTGCTGTGGCTAGGACTTCTAATACTATGTTGAATAGCAGTGGTGAGAGTGGACATCCCTGCCGCGTTCCTGACCTTAGGGGAAGAGCTCTCAGCCTTTCCCCCTTGAGAATGATATTGGCTGTAGGTTATTCATAGATGGCTTTTATGATATTGAGGTATGTACCCTCTCTCCCTATACTCTGAAGAGTTTTGTTCAAGAAAGGATGCTGTACTTTGTCAAATGCTTTTTCTGCATCTAGTTACAGGATCATATGGTTCTTTTTCTTTTTTTTTATTAATGTATTGTATCACATTGATTGATTTGCAGATGTTGAACCAACCTTGCAGCCTAGGAGTAAATCCCACTTGGTCGTGGTGAATAATCCTTTTAATGCACTGTTGGATCCTATTGGCTGGCGTTTTGGTGAGAAGTTTTGCATCCATGTTCCTCAGGGATATGGACCTGTAATTTTCCTTTTTGATGGGGTCTTTGTTCGGTTTGGGGATCAAGGTAATGGCCTCAGAAGACGAGTTTGGATGCTTTCCTTCCATTTCTATTTTTTGGAACAGTTTCAGAAGAATAGGTATTACTACTTCTTTAAATGGTTGGTAGAATTCCCCTGGGAAGCCATCTGGCCTTGGGCTCCTGTTTGTTGGGAGATTTTTGATGACTGCTTCAATTTCCTCATTAGCGGTTATAGGTCTCTTCAGGTTTTCTATTTCTTCCTGGTTCAGCTTAGGTAGTTGATACATTTCTGGGAATGCATCCATTTCTTCAAGATTATCTAATTTGCTGGCCTAGAGTGGCTCATAATATGTTCTTATAATTGTTTGTATTTCTTTGGTGTTGGTTGTCATCTCTCCTCTTTCATTCATGATTATTTTTTTAATTTTTTTATAGTTATGTTAATCACCATATATTACATCATTAGTTTTTGGTGCAGTGCTCCATGATTCATTGTTTGTTCATAACACCCAGTGCTCCATGCAGAACGTGCCCTCCTCCATACCCATCACCAGGCTCACCCATCCCCCTACCCCCCTCCCCTCTAGAACCCTCAGTTTGTCTTTCAGAGTCCTTCATCTCTCATGGTTCGTCTCCCCCTCTGACATACTCCCCTTTTCTTCCTCTCCTGTTATCTTCTTCTTTTTCTTTTTTCTTAAAATATGGTGCGTTATTTGTTTCAGAAGGACAGAACTGTGATTCAACAGTCTTGCACAATTCACAGCGCTCACCGTAGCACATACCCTCCCCAATGTCTAGCACCCAGCCACCCCATCCCTCCCACCCCCAACCACTGCAGTAACACTCAGTTTCTCTCCTGAGATTAAGAATTCCTCATATCAGTGAGGTCATGTGATACATGTCTTTCTCTGATTGACTTATTTCACTCAGCATAACACCCTCCAGTTCCATCCACGTCGTTGCAAATGGCAAGATCTCATTCCTTTTGATGGCTGCATAATATTCCATTGTGTATCTATACCACCTCTTCTTTATCCATTCATCTGTCGATGGGCATCTTGGCTCTTTCCACAGTTTGGCTATGGTGGACATTGCTGCTATAAACATTGGGGTACACGTACCCCTTCGGGTCCCTACATTTGTATCTTTGTGGTAAATACCCAGTAGTGCAATTGCTGGATCGAACGGTAGCTCTAATTTCAACTGTTTGAGGAACCTCCATACTGTTTTCCAGAGGGGTTGCACCAGCTTGCATTCCCACCAACAGTGTAGGAGGGTTCCCCTTTCTCCACATCCCCGCCAACATCTGCCGTTCCCTGACTTGTTCATTTTAGCCAATCGGACTGGTGTGAGGTGGTATCTCATTGAGGTTTTGATTTGGATTTCCCTGATGCCGAGCGATGTTGAGCACTTTTTCATGTGCCTGTTGGCCATGTGGATGTCTTCTTTGGAGAAATGTCTGTTCATGTCTTCTGCCCATTTCTTGATTGGATTACTTGTTCTTTGGGTGTTGAGTTTGATAAGTTCTTTATAGATTTTGGATACTAGCCCTTATTCTGATATGTCATTTGCACATATTTTCTCCCATTCTGTCGGTTGTCTTTTGGTTTTGTGGACCGTTTCTTTTGCTGTGCAAAAGCTTTTTATCTGGATGAAATCCCAGTAGTTCATTTTTGCCCTGGCTTCCCGTGCCTTTGGCGATGTTTCTAGGAAGAAGTTGCTGCGGCTAAGGTCGAAAAGGTTGCTACCTGTGTTCTCCTTTAGGATTTGGATGGTCTCCTGTCTCACGTTTAGGTCTTTCAACCATTTGGAGTCGATTTTTGTGTGTGGTGTAAGGAAATGGTCCAGTTTCATTCTTCTGCATGTGGCTGTCCAATTTTCCCAACACCATTTGTTGAAGAGACTGTCTCTTTTCCACTGGACATTCTTTCCTGCTTTGTCAAAGATGAGTTGACCATAGAGTTGAGGGTCCATTTCTGGGCTCTCGATTCTGTTCCATTGATCAATGTGTCTGTTTTTGTGCCAGTACCATACTGTCTTGATGATGACAGCTTTGTAATAGAGCTGGAAGTCCGGAATTGCGATGCCGCCAGCTTTGCTTTTCTTTTTCAGTATTCCTCTGGCTATTCTGGGTCTCTTCTGGTTCCATACAAATTTTAGGATTATTTGTTCCATGTCTGTGAAAAAAGTGGATGGTATTTTGATGGGGATGGCATTGAATGTGTAGATTGCTCTAGGTAGCATTGACATCTTCACAATGTTGGTTCTCCCAATCCATGAGCATGGAACGTTTTTCCATTTCTTTGTGTCTTCTTCAATTGCTTTCATGGGTATTTTATAGTTTTCTGAGTACAGATCCTTTGCCTCTTTGGTTAGATTTATTCCTAGGTATCTAATGGTTTTGGGTGCAATTGTAAATGGGATCGACTCCTTGATTTGTCTCTCTTCTGTCTTGTTGTTGGTGTATAGGAATGCCACGGATTTCTGTGCATTGATTTTATATCCTGCCACTTGACTGAATTCCTGTATGAGTTCTAGCAGTTTTGGGGTGGAGTCTTTTGGGTTTTCCACGTACAGTATCATATCATCTGCAAAGAGTGAGAGTTTGACTTCCTCTTTGCCGATTTGGATGCCTTTCGTTTCTTTTGGTTGTCTAATTGCTGTGGCTAGGACTTCTAATACTATGTTGAATAGCAGTGGTGAGAGTGGACATCCCTGCCGCGTTCCTGACCATAGGGGAAGAGCTCTCAGCCTTTCCCCCTTGAGAATGATATTGGCTGTAGGTTATTCATAGATGGCTTTTATGATATTGAGGTATGTACCCTCTCTCCCTATACTCTGAAGAGTTTTGTTCAAGAAAGGATGCTGTACTTTGTCAAATGCTTTTTCTGCATCTAGTTACAGGATCATATGGTTCTTTTTCTTCTTTTTTATTAATGTATTGTATCACATTGATTGATTTGCAGATGTTGAACCAACCTTGCAGCCTAGGAGTAAATCCCACTTGGTCGTGGTGAATAATCCTTTTAATGCACTGTTGGATCCTATTGGCTGGCGTTTTGGTGAGAAGTTTTGCATCCATGTTCCTCAGGGATATGGACCTGTAATTTTCCTTTTTGATGGGGTCTTTGTTCGGTTTGGGGATCAAGGTAATGGCCTCAGAAGACGAGTTTGGATGCTTTCCTTCCATTTCTATTTTTTGGAACAGTTTCAGAAGAATAGGTATTACTACTTCTTTAAATGGTTGGTGGAATTCCCCTGGGAAGCCATCTGGCCTTGGGCTCCTGTTTGTTGGGAGATTTTTGATGACTGCTTCAATTTCCTCATTAGCGGTTATAGGTCTCTTCAGGTTTTCTATTTCTTCCTGGTTCAGCTTAGGTAGTTGATACATTTCTGGGAATGCATCCATTTCTTCAAGATTATCTAATTTGCTGGCCTAGAGTGGCTCATAATATGTTCTTATAATTGTTTGTATTTCTTTGGTGTTGGTTGTCATCTCTCCTCTTTCATTCATGATTATTTTTTTAATTTTTTTATAGTTATGTTAATCACCATATATTACATCATTAGTTTTTGGTGCAGTGCTCCATGATTCATTGTTTGTTCATAACACCCAGTGCTCCATGCAGAACGTGCCCTCCTCCATACCCATCACCAGGCTCACCCATCCCCCTACCCCCCTCCCCTCTAGAACCCTCAGTTTGTCTTTCAGAGTCCTTCATCTCTCATGGTTCATCTCCCCCTCTGACATACTCCCCTTTTCTTCCTCTCCTGTTATCTTCTTCCTTTTCTTTTTTCTTAAAATATGGTGCGTTATTTGTTTCAGAAGGACAGAACTGTGATTCAACAGTCTTGCACAATTCACAGCGCTCACCGTAGCACATACCCTCCCCAATGTCTAGCACCCAGCCACCCCATCCCTCCCACCCCCAACCACTGCAGTAACACTCAGTTTCTCTCCTGAGATTAAGAATTCCTCATATCAGTGAGGTCATGTGATACATGTCTTTCTCTGATTGACTTATTTCACTCAGCATAACACCCTCCAGTTCCATCCACGTCGTTGCAAATGGCAAGATCTCATTCCTTTTGATGGCTGCATAATATTCCATTGTGTATCTATACCACCTCTTCTTTATCCATTCATCTGTCGATGGGCATCTTGGCTCTTTCCACAGTTTGGCTATGGTGGACATTGCTGCTATAAACATTGGGGTACACGTACCCCTTCGGGTCCCTACATTTGTATCTTTGTGGTAAATACCCAGTAGTGCAATTGCTGGATCGAACGGTAGCTCTAATTTCAACTGTTTGAGGAACCTCCATACTGTTTTCCAGAGGGGTTGCACCAGCTTGCATTCCCACCAACAGTGTAGGAGGGTTCCCCTTTCTCCACATCCCCGCCAACATCTGCCGTTCCCTGACTTGTTCATTTTAGCCAATCGGACTGGTGTGAGGTGGTATCTCATTGAGGTTTTGATTTGGATTTCCCTGATGCCGAGCGATGTTGAGCACTTTTTCATGTGCCTGTTGGCCATGTGGATGTCTTCTTTGGAGAAATGTCTGTTCATGTCTTCTGCCCATTTCTTGATTGGATTACTTGTTCTTTGGGTGTTGAGTTTGATAAGTTCTTTATAGATTTTGGATACTAGCCCTTATTCTGATATGTCATTTGCACATATTTTCTCCCATTCTGTCGGTTGTCTTTTGGTTTTGTGGACCGTTTCTTTTGCTGTGCAAAAGCTTTTTATCTGGATGAAATCCCAGTAGTTCATTTTTGCCCTGGCTTCCCGTGCCTTTGGCGATGTTTCTAGGAAGAAGTTGCTGCGGCTAAGGTCGAAAAGGTTGCTACCTGTGTTCTCCTTTAGGATTTGGATGGTCTCCTGTCTCACGTTTAGGTCTTTCAACCATTTGGAGTCGATTTTTGTGTGTGGTGTAAGGAAATGGTCCAGTTTCATTCTTCTGCATGTGGCTGTCCAATTTTCCCAACACCATTTGTTGAAGAGACTGTCTCTTTTCCACTGGACATTCTTTCCTGCTTTGTCAAAGATGAGTTGACCATAGAGTTGAGGGTCCATTTCTGGGCTCTCGATTCTGTTCCATTGATCAATGTGTCTGTTTTTGTGCCAGTACCATACTGTCTTGATGATGACAGCTTTGTAATAGAGCTGGAAGTCCGGAATTGCGATGCCGCCAGCTTTGCTTTTCTTTTTCAGTATTCCTCTGGCTATTCTGGGTCTCTTCTGGTTCCATACAAATTTTAGGATTATTTGTTCCATGTCTGTGAAAAAAGTGGATGGTATTTTGATGGGGATGGCATTGAATGTGTAGATTGCTCTAGGTAGCATTGACATCTTCACAATGTTGGTTCTCCCAATCCATGAGCATGGAACGTTTTTCCATTTCTTTGTGTCTTCTTCAATTGCTTTCATGGGTATTTTATAGTTTTCTGAGTACAGATCCTTTGCCTCTTTGGTTAGATTTATTCCTAGGTATCTAATGGTTTTGGGTGCAATTGTAAATGGGATCGACTCCTTGATTTGTCTCTCTTCTGTCTTGTTGTTGGTGTATAGGAATGCCACGGATTTCTGTGCATTGATTTTATATCCTGCCACTTGACTGAATTCCTGTATGAGTTCTAGCAGTTTTGGGGTGGAGTCTTTTGGGTTTTCCACGTACAGTATCATATCATCTGCAAAGAGTGAGAGTTTGACTTCCTCTTTGCCGATTTGGATGCCTTTCGTTTCTTTTGGTTGTCTAATTGCTGTGGCTAGGACTTCTAATACTATGTTGAATAGCAGTGGTGAGAGTGGACATCCCTGCCGCGTTCCTGACCATAGGGGAAGAGCTCTCAGCCTTTCCCCCTTGAGAATGATATTGGCTGTAGGTTATTCATAGATGGCTTTTATGATATTGAGGTATGTACCCTCTCTCCCTATACTCTGAAGAGTTTTGTTCAAGAAAGGATGCTGTACTTTGTCAAATGCTTTTTCTGCATCTAGTTACAGGATCATATGGTTCTTTTTCTTCTTTTTTATTAATGTATTGTATCACATTGATTGATTTGCAGATGTTGAACCAACCTTGCAGCCTAGGAGTAAATCCCACTTGGTCGTGGTGAATAATCCTTTTAATGCACTGTTGGATCCTATTGGCTGGCGTTTTGGTGAGAAGTTTTGCATCCATGTTCCTCAGGGATATGGACCTGTAATTTTCCTTTTTGATGGGGTCTTTGTTCGGTTTGGGGATCAAGGTAATGGCCTCAGAAGACGAGTTTGGATGCTTTCCTTCCATTTCTATTTTTTGGAACAGTTTCAGAAGAATAGGTATTACTACTTCTTTAAATGGTTGGTGGAATTCCCCTGGGAAGCCATCTGGCCTTGGGCTCCTGTTTGTTGGGAGATTTTTGATGACTGCTTCAATTTCCTCATTAGCGGTTATAGGTCTCTTCAGGTTTTCTATTTCTTCCTGGTTCAGCTTAGGTAGTTGATACATTTCTGGGAATGCATCCATTTCTTCAAGATTATCTAATTTGCTGGCCTAGAGTGGCTCATAATATGTTCTTATAATTGTTTGTATTTCTTTGGTGTTGGTTGTCATCTCTCCTCTTTCATTCATGATTATTTTTTTAATTTTTTTATAGTTATGTTAATCACCATATATTACATCATTAGTTTTTGGTGCAGTGCTCCATGATTCATTGTTTGTTCATAACACCCAGTGCTCCATGCAGAACGTGCCCTCCTCCATACCCATCACCAGGCTCACCCATCCCCCTACCCCCCTCCCCTCTAGAACCCTCAGTTTGTCTTTCAGAGTCCTTCATCTCTCATGGTTCGTCTCCCCCTCTGACATACTCCCCTTTTCTTCCTCTCCTGTTATCTTCTTCTTTTTCTTTTTTCTTAAAATATGGTGCGTTATTTGTTTCAGAAGGACAGAACTGTGATTCAACAGTCTTGCACAATTCACAGCGCTCACCGTAGCACATACCCTCCCCAATGTCTAGCACCCAGCCACCCCATCCCTCCCACCCCCAACCACTGCAGTAACACTCAGTTTCTCTCCTGAGATTAAGAATTCCTCATATCAGTGAGGTCATGTGATACATGTCTTTCTCTGATTAACTTATTTCACTCAGCATAACACCCTCCAGTTCCATCCACGTCGTTGCAAATGGCAAGATCTCATTCCTTTTGATGGCTGCATAATATTCCATTGTGTATCTATACCACCTCTTCTTTATCCATTCATCTGTCGATGGGCATCTTGGCTCTTTCCACAGTTTGGCTATGGTGGACATTGCTGCTATAAACATTGGGGTACACGTACCCCTTCGGGTCCCTACATTTGTATCTTTGTGGTAAATACCCAGTAGTGCAATTGCTGGATCGAACGGTAGCTCTAATTTCAACTGTTTGAGGAACCTCCATACTGTTTTCCAGAGGGGTTGCACCAGCTTGCGTTCCCACGAACAGTGTAGGAGGGTTCCCCTTTCTCCACATCCCCGCCAACATCTGCCGTTCCCTGACTTGTTCATTTTAGCCAATCTGACTGGTGTGAGGTGGTATCTCATTGAGGTTTTGATTTGGATTTCCCTGATGCCGAGCGATGTTGAGCACTTTTTCATGTGCCTGTTGGCCATGTGGATGTCTTCTTTGGAGAAATGTCTGTTCATGTCTTCTGCCCATTTCTTGATTGGATTACTTGTTCTTTGGGTGTTGAGTTTGATAAGTTCTTTATAGATTTTGGATACTAGCCCTTATTCTGATATGTCATTTGCAAATATTTTCTCCCATTCTGTCGGTTGTCTTTTGGTTTTGTGGACCGTTTCTTTTGCTGTGCAAAAGCTTTTTATCTGGATGAAATCCCAGTAGTTCATTTTTGCCCTGGCTTCCCGTGCCTTTGGCGATGTTTCTAGGAAGAAGTTGCTGCGGCTAAGGTCGAAAAGGTTGCTACCTGTGTTCTCCTTTAGGATTTGGATGGTCTCCTGTCTCACGTTTAGGTCTTTCAACCATTTGGAGTCGATTTTTGTGTGTGGTGTAAGGAAATGGTCCAGTTTCATTCTTCTGCATGTGGCTGTCCAATTTTCCCAACACCATTTGTTGAAGAGACTGTCTCTTTTCCACTGGACATTCTTTCCTGCTTTGTCAAAGATGAGTTGACCATAGAGTTGAGGGTCCATTTCTGGGCTCTCGATTCTGTTCCATTGATCAATGTGTCTGTTTTTGTGCCAGTACCATACTGTCTTGATGATGACAGCTTTGTAATAGAGCTGGAAGTCCGGAATTGCGATGCCGCCAGCTTTGCTTTTCTTTTTCAGTATTCCTCTGGCTATTCTGGGTCTCTTCTGGTTCCATACAAATTTTAGGATTATTTGTTCCATGTCTGTAAAAAAAGTGGATGGTATTTTGATGGGGATGGCATTGAATGTGTAGATTGCTCTAGGTAGCATTGACATCTTCACAATGTTGGTTCTCCCAATCCATGAGCATGGAACGTTTTTCCATTTCTTTGTGTCTTCTTCAATTGCTTTCATGGGTATTTTATAGTTTTCTGAGTACAGATCCTTTGCCTCTTTTGTTAGATTTATTCCTAGGTATCTAATGGTTTTGGGTGCAATTGTAAATGGGATCGACTCCTTGATTTGTCTCTCTTCTGTCTTGTTGTTGGTGTATAGGAATGCCACGGATTTCTGTGCATTGATTTTATATCCTGCCACTTGACTGAATTCCTGGATGAGTTCTAGCAGTTTTGGGGTGGAGTCTTTTGGGTTTTCCACATACAGTATCATATCATCTGCAAAGAGTGAGAGTTTGACTTCCTCTTTGCCGATTTGGATGCCTTTCGTTTCTTTTGGTTGTCTAACTGCTGTGGCTAGGACTTCTAATACTATGTTGAATAGCAGTGGTGAGAGTGGACATCCCTGCCGCGTTCCTGACCTTAGGGGAAGAGCTCTCAGCCTTTCCCCCTTGAGAATGATATTGGCTGTAGGTTATTCATAGATGGCTTTTATGATATTGAGGTATGTACCCTCTCTCCCTATACTCTGAAGAGTTTTGTTCAAGAAAGGATGCTGTACTTTGTCAAATGCTTTTTCTGCATCTAGTTACAGGATCATATGGTTCTTTTTCTTTTTTTTTATTAATGTATTGTATCACATTGATTGATTTGCAGATGTTGAACCAACCTTGCAGCCTAGGAGTAAATCCCACTTGGTCGTGGTGAATAATCCTTTTAATGCACTGTTGGATCCTATTGGCTGGCGTTTTGGTGAGAAGTTTTGCATCCATGTTCCTCAGGGATATGGACCTGTAATTTTCCTTTTTGATGGGGTCTTTGTTCGGTTTGGGGATCAAGGTAATGGCCTCATAAGACGAGTTTGGATGCTTTCCTTCCATTTCTATTTTTTGGAACAGTTTCAGAAGAATAGGTATTACTACTTCTTTAAATGGTTGGTGGAATTCCCCTGGGAAGCCATCTGGCCTTGGGCTCCTGTTTGTTGGGAGATTTTTGATGACTGCTTCAATTTCCTCATTAGCGGTTATAGGTCTCTTCAGGTTTTCTATTTCTTCCTGGTTCAGCTTAGGTAGTTGATACATTTCTGGGAATGCATCCATTTCTTCAAGATTATCTAATTTGCTGGCCTAGAGTGGCTCATAATATGTTCTTATAATTGTTTGTATTTCTTTGGTGTTGGTTGTCATCTCTCCTCTTTCATTCATGATTATTTTTTTAATTTTTTTATAGTTATGTTAATCGCCATATATTACATCATTAGTTTTTGGTGCAGTGTTCCATGATTCATTGTTTGTTCATAACACCCAGTGCTCCATGCAGAACGTGCCCTCCTCCATACCCATCACCAGGCTCACCCATCCCCCTACCCCCCTGCCGTCTAGAACCCTCAGTTTGTCTTTCAGAGTCCTTCATCTCTCATGGTTCGTCTCCCCCTCTGACATACTCCCCTTTTCTTCCTCTCCTGTTATCTTCTTCTTTTTCTTTTTTCTTAAAATATGGTGCGTTATTTGTTTCAGAAGGACAGAACTGTGATTCAACAGTCTTGCACAATTCACAGCGCTCACCGTAGCACATACCCTCCCCAATGTCTAGCACCCAGCCACCCCATCCCTCCCACCCCCAACCACTGCAGTAACACTCAGTTTCTCTCCTGAGATTAAGAATTCCTCATATCAGTGAGGTCATGTGATACATGTCTTTCTCTGATTGACTTATTTCACTCAGCATAACACCCTCCAGTTCCATCCACGTCGTTGCAAATGGCAAGATCTCATTCCTTTTGATGGCTGCATAATATTCCATTGTGTATCTATACCACCTCTTCTTTATCCATTCATCTGTCGATGGGCATCTTGGCTCTTTCCACAGTTTGGCTATGGTGGACATTGCTGCTATAAACATTGGGGTACACGTACCCCTTCGGGTCCCTACATTTGTATCTTTGTGGTAAATACCCAGTAGTGCAATTGCTGGATCGAACGGTAGCTCTAATTTCAACTGTTTGAGGAACCTCCATACTGTTTTCCAGAGGGGTTGCACCAGCTTGCGTTCCCACGAACAGTGTAGGAGGGTTCCCCTTTCTCCACATCCCCGCCAACATCTGCCGTTCCCTGACTTGTTCATTTTAGCCAATCTGACTGGTGTGAGGTGGTATCTCATTGAGGTTTTGATTTGGATTTCCCTGATGCCGAGCGATGTTGAGCACTTTTTCATGTGCCTGTTGGCCATGTGGATGTCTTCTTTGGAGAAATGTCTGTTCATGTCTTCTGCCCATTTCTTGATTGGATTACTTGTTCTTTGGGTGTTGAGTTTGATAAGTTCTTTATAGATTTTGGATACTAGCCCTTATTCTGATATGTCATTTGCAAATATTTTCTCCCATTCTGTCGGTTGTCTTTTGGTTTTGTGGACCGTTTCTTTTGCTGTGCAAAAGCTTTTTATCTGGATGAAATCCCAGTAGTTCATTTTTGCCCTGGCTTCCCGTGCCTTTGGCGATGTTTCTAGGAAGAAGTTGCTGCGGCTAAGGTCGAAAAGGTTGCTACCTGTGTTCTCCTTTAGGATTTGGATGGTCTCCTGTCTCACGTTTAGGTCTTTCAACCATTTGGAGTCGATTTTTGTGTGTGGTGTAAGGAAATGGTCCAGTTTCATTCTTCTGCATGTGGCTGTCCAATTTTCCCAACACCATTTGTTGAAGAGACTGTCTCTTTTCCACTGGACATTCTTTCCTGCTTTGTCAAAGATGAGTTGACCATAGAGTTGAGGGTCCATTTCTGGGCTCTCGATTCTGTTCCATTGATCAATGTGTCTGTTTTTGTGCCAGTACCATACTGTCTTGATGATGACAGCTTTGTAATAGAGCTGGAAGTCCGGAATTGCGATGCCGCCAGCTTTGCTTTTCTTTTTCAGTATTCCTCTGGCTATTCTGGGTCTCTTCTGGTTCCATACAAATTTTAGGATTATTTGTTCCATGTCTGTAAAAAAAGTGGATGGTATTTTGATGGGGATGGCATTGAATGTGTAGATTGCTCTAGGTAGCATTGACATCTTCACAATGTTGGTTCTCCCAATCCATGAGCATGGAACGTTTTTCCATTTCTTTGTGTCTTCTTCAATTGCTTTCATGGGTATTTTATAGTTTTCTGAGTACAGATCCTTTGCCTCTTTTGTTAGATTTATTCCTAGGTATCTAATGGTTTTGGGTGCAATTGTAAATGGGATCGACTCCTTGATTTGTCTCTCTTCTGTCTTGTTGTTGGTGTATAGGAATGCCACGGATTTCTGTGCATTGATTTTATATCCTGCCACTTGACTGAATTCCTGGATGAGTTCTAGCAGTTTTGGGGTGGAGTCTTTTGGGTTTTCCACATACAGTATCATATCATCTGCAAAGAGTGAGAGTTTGACTTCCTCTTTGCCGATTTGGATGCCTTTCGTTTCTTTTGGTTGTCTAACTGCTGTGGCTAGGACTTCTAATACTATGTTGAATAGCAGTGGTGAGAGTGGACATCCCTGCCGCGTTCCTGACCTTAGGGGAAGAGCTCTCAGCCTTTCCCCCTTGAGAATGATATTGGCTGTAGGTTATTCATAGATGGCTTTTATGATATTGAGGTATGTACCCTCTCTCCCTATACTCTGAAGAGTTTTGTTCAAGAAAGGATGCTGTACTTTGTCAAATGCTTTTTCTGCATCTAGTTACAGGATCATATGGTTCTTTTTCTTTTTTTTTATTAATGTATTGTATCACATTGATTGATTTGCAGATGTTGAACCAACCTTGCAGCCTAGGAGTAAATCCCACTTGGTCGTGGTGAATAATCCTTTTAATGCACTGTTGGATCCTATTGGCTGGCGTTTTGGTGAGAAGTTTTGCATCCATGTTCCTCAGGGATATGGACCTGTAATTTTCCTTTTTGATGGGGTCTTTGTTCGGTTTGGGGATCAAGGTAATGGCCTCATAAGACGAGTTTGGATGCTTTCCTTCCATTTCTATTTTTTGGAACAGTTTCAGAAGAATAGGTATTACTACTTCTTTAAATGGTTGGTGGAATTCCCCTGGGAAGCCATCTGGCCTTGGGCTCCTGTTTGTTGGGAGATTTTTGATGACTGCTTCAATTTCCTCATTAGCGGTTATAGGTCTCTTCAGGTTTTCTATTTCTTCCTGGTTCAGCTTAGGTAGTTGATACATTTCTGGGAATGCATCCATTTCTTCAAGATTATCTAATTTGCTGGCCTAGAGTGGCTCATAATATGTTCTTATAATTGTTTGTATTTCTTTGGTGTTGGTTGTCATCTCTCCTCTTTCATTCATGATTATTTTTTTAATTTTTTTATAGTTATGTTAATCGCCATATATTACATCATTAGTTTTTGGTGCAGTGTTCCATGATTCATTGTTTGTTCATAACACCCAGTGCTCCATGCAGAACGTGCCCTCCTCCATACCCATCACCAGGCTCACCCATCCCCCTACCCCCCTCCCGTCTAGAACCCTCAGTTTGTCTTTCAGAGTCCTTCATCTCTCATGGTTCGTCTCCCCCTCTGACATACTCCCCTTTTCTTCCTCTCCTGTTATCTTCTTCTTTTTCTTTTTTCTTAAAATATGGTGCGTTATTTGTTTCAGAAGGACAGAACTGTGATTCAACAGTCTTGCACAATTCACAGCGCTCACCGTAGCACATACCCTCCCCAATGTCTAGCACCCAGCCACCCCATCCCTCCCACCCCCAACCACTGCAGTAACACTCAGTTTCTCTCCTGAGATTAAGAATTCCTCATATCAGTGAGGTCATGTGATACATGTCTTTCTCTGATTGACTTATTTCACTCAGCATAACACCCTCCAGTTCCATCCACGTCGTTGCAAATGGCAAGATCTCATTCCTTTTGATGGCTGCATAATATTCCATTGTTTATCTATACCACCTCTTCTTTATCCATTCATCTGTCGATGGGCATCTTGGCTCTTTCCACAGTTTGGCTATGGTGGACATTGCTGCTATAAACATTGGGGTACACGTACCCCTTCGGGTCCCTACATTTGTATCTTTGTGGTAAATACCCAGTAGTGCTATTGCTGGATCGAACGGTAGCTCTAATTTCAACTGTTTGAGGAACCTCCATACTGTTTTCCAGAGGGGTTGCACCAGCTTGCATTCCCACCAACAGTGTAGGAGGGTTCCCCTTTCTCCACATCCCCGCCAACATCTGCCGTTCCCTGACTTGTTCATTTTAGCCAATCTGACTGGTGTGAGGTGGTATCTCATTGAGGTTTTGATTTGGATTTCCCTGATGCCGAGCGATGTTGAGCACTTTTTCATGTGCCTGTTGGCCATGTGGATGTCTTCTTTGGAGAAATGTCTGTTCATGTCTTCTGCCCATTTCTTGATTGGATTACTTGTTCTTTGGGTGTTGAGTTTGATAAGTTCTTTATAGATTTTGGATACTAGCCCTTATTCTGATATGTCATTTGCAAATATTTTCTCCCATTCTGTCGGTTGTCTTTTGGTTTTGTGGACCGTTTCTTTTGCTGTGCAAAAGCTTTTTATCTGGATGAAATCCCAGTAGTTCATTTTTGCCCTGGCTTCCCGTGCCTTTGGCGATGTTTCTAGGAAGAAGTTGCTGCGGCTAAGGTCGAAAAGGTTGCTACCTGTGTTCTCCTTTAGGATTTGGATGGTCTCCTGTCTCACGTTTAGGTCTTTCAACCATTTGGAGTCGATTTTTGTGTGTGGTGTAAGGAAATGGTCCAGTTTCATTCTTCTGCATGTGGCTGTCCAATTTTCCCAACACCATTTGTTGAAGAGACTGTCTCTTTTCCACTGGACATTCTTTCCTGCTTTGTCAAAGATGAGTTGACCATAGAGTTGAGGGTCCATTTCTGGGCTCTCGATTCTGTTCCATTGATCAATGTGTCTGTTTTTGTGCCAGTACCATACTGTCTTGATGATGACAGCTTTGTAATAGAGCTGGAAGTCCGGAATTGCGATGCCGCCAGCTTTGCTTTTCTTTTTCAGTATTCCTCTGGCTATTCTGGGTCTCTTCTGGTTCCATACAAATTTTAGGATTATTTGTTCCATGTCTGTGAAAAAAGTGGATGGTATTTTGATGGGGATGGCATTGAATGTGTAGATTGCTCTAGGTAGCATTGACATCTTCACAATGTTGATTCTCCCAATCCATGAGCATGGAACGTTTTTCCATTTCTTTGTGTCTTCTTCAATTGCTTTCATGGGTATTTTATAGTTTTCTGAGTACAGATCCTTTGCCTCTTTGGTTAGATTTATTCCTAGGTATCTAATGGTTTTGGGTGCAATTGTAAATGGGATCGACTCCTTGATTTGTCTCTCTTCTGTCTTGTTGTTGGTGTATAGGAATGCCACGGATTTCTGTGCATTGATTTTATATCCTGCCACTTGACTGAATTCCTGTATGAGTTCTAGCAGTTTTGGGGTGGAGTCTTTTGGGTTTTCCACGTACAGTATCATATCATCTGCAAAGAGTGAGAGTTTGACTTCCTCTTTGCCGATTTGGATGCCTTTCGTTTCTTTTGGTTGTCTAACTGCTGTGGCTAGGACTTCTAATACTATGTTGAATAGCAGTGGTGAGAGTGGACATCCCTGCCGCGTTCCTGACCTTAGGGGAAGAGCTCTCAGCCTTTCCCCCTTGAGAATGATATTGGCTGTAGGTTATTCATAGATGGCTTTTATGATATTGAGGTATGTACCCTCTCTCCCTATACTCTGAAGAGTTTTGTTCAAGAAAGGATGCTGTACTTTGTCAAATGCTTTTTCTGCATCTAGTTACAGGATCATATGGTTCTTTTTCTTTTTTTTTATTAATGTATTGTATCACATTGATTGATTTGCAGATGTTGAACCAACCTTGCAGCCTAGGAGTAAATCCCACTTGGTCGTGGTGAATAATCCTTTTAATGCACTGTTGGATCCTATTGGCTGGCGTTTTGGTGAGAAGTTTTGCATCCATGTTCCTCAGGGATATGGACCTGTAATTTTCCTTTTTGATGGGGTCTTTGTTCGGTTTGGGGATCAAGGTAATGGCCTCATAAGACGAGTTTGGATGCTTTCCTTCCATTTCTATTTTTTGGAACAGTTTCAGAAGAATAGGTATTACTACTTCTTTAAATGGTTGGTAGAATTCCCCTGGGAAGCCATCTGGCCTTGGGCTCCTGTTTGTTGGGAGATTTTTGATGACTGCTTCAATTTCCTCATTAGCGGTTATAGGTCTCTTCAGGTTTTCTATTTCTTCCTGGTTCAGCTTAGGTAGTTGATACATTTCTGGGAATGCATCCATTTCTTCAAGATTATCTAATTTGCTGGCCTAGAGTGGCTCATAATATGTTCTTATAATTGTTTGTATTTCTTTGGTGTTGGTTGTCATCTCTCCTCTTTCATTCATGATTATTTTTTTAATTTTTTTATAGTTATGTTAATCGCCATATATTACATCATTAGTTTTTGGTGCAGTGTTCCATGATTCATTGTTTGTTCATAACACCCAGTGCTCCATGCAGAACGTGCCCTCCTCCATACCCATCACCAGGCTCACCCATCCCCCTACCCCCCTCCCCTCTAGAACCCTCAGTTTGTCTTTCAGAGTCCTTCATCTCTCATGGTTCGTCTCCCCCTCTGACATACTCCCCTTTTCTTCCTCTCCTGTTATCTTCTTCTTTTTCTTTTTTCTTAAAATATGGTGCGTTATTTGTTTCAGAAGGACAGAACTGTGATTCAACAGTCTTGCACAATTCACAGCGCTCACCGTAGCACATACCCTCCCCAATGTCTAGCACCCAGCCACCCCATCCCTCCCACCCCCAACCACTGCAGTAACACTCAGTTTCTCTCCTGAGATTAAGAATTCCTCATATCAGTGAGGTCATGTGATACATGTCTTTCTCTGATTGACTTATTTCACTCAGCATAACACCCTCCAGTTCCATCCACGTCGTTGCAAATGGCAAGATCTCATTCCTTTTGATGGCTGCATAATATTCCATTGTGTATCTATACCACCTCTTCTTTATCCATTCATCTGTCGATGGGCATCTTGGCTCTTTCCACAGTTTGGCTATGGTGGACATTGCTGCTATAAACATTGGGGTACACGTACCCCTTCGGGTCCCTACATTTGTATCTTTGTGGTAAATACCCAGTAGTGCTATTGCTGGATCGAACGGTAGCTCTAATTTCAACTGTTTGAGGAACCTCCATACTGTTTTCCAGAGGGGTTGCACCAGCTTGCATTCCCACCAACAGTGTAGGAGGGTTCCCCTTTCTCCACATCCCCGCCAACATCTGCCGTTCCCTGACTTGTTCATTTTAGCCAATCGGACTGGTGTGAGGTGGTATCTCATTGAGGTTTTGATTTGGATTTCCCTGATGCCGAGCGATGTTGAGCACTTTTTCATGTGCCTGTTGGCCATGTGGATGTCTTCTTTGGAGAAATGTCTGTTCATGTCTTCTGCCCATTTCTTGATTGGATTACTTGTTCTTTGGGTGTTGAGTTTGATAAGTTCTTTATAGATTTTGGATACTAGCCCTTATTCTGATATGTCATTTGCAAATATTTTCTCCCATTCTGTCGGTTGTCTTTTGGTTTTGTGGACCGTTTCTTTTGCTGTGCAAAAGCTTTTTATCTGGATGAAATCCCAGTAGTTCATTTTTGCCCTGGCTTCCCGTGCCTTTGGCGATGTTTCTAGGAAGAAGTTGCTGCGGCTAAGGTCGAAAAGGTTGCTACCTGTGTTCTCCTTTAGGATTTGGATGGTCTCCTGTCTCACGTTTAGGTCTTTCAACCATTTGGAGTCGATTTTTGTGTGTGGTGTAAGGAAATGGTCCAGTTTCATTCTTCTGCATGTGGCTGTCCAATTTTCCCAACACCATTTGTTGAAGAGACTGTCTCTTTTCCACTGGACATTCTTTCCTGCTTTGTCAAAGATGAGTTGACCATAGAGTTGAGGGTCCATTTCTGGGCTCTCGATTCTGTTCCATTGATCAATGTGTCTGTTTTTGTGCCAGTACCATACTGTCTTGATGATGACAGCTTTGTAATAGAGCTGGAAGTCCGGAATTGCGATGCCGCCAGCTTTGCTTTTCTTTTTCAGTATTCCTCTGGCTATTCTGGGTCTCTTCTGGTTCCATACAAATTTTAGGATTATTTGTTCCATGTCTGTGAAAAAAGTGGATGGTATTTTGATGGGGATGGCATTGAATGTGTAGATTGCTCTAGGTAGCATTGACATCTTCACAATGTTGGTTCTCCCAATCCATGAGCATGGAACGTTTTTCCATTTCTTTGTGTCTTCTTCAATTGCTTTCATGGGTATTTTATAGTTTTCTGAGTACAGATCCTTTGCCTCTTTGGTTAGATTTATTCCTAGGTATCTAATGGTTTTGGGTGCAATTGTAAATGGGATCGACTCCTTGATTTGTCTCTCTTCTGTCTTGTTGTTGGTGTATAGGAATGCCACGGATTTCTGTGCATTGATTTTATATCCGGCCACTTGACTGAATTCCTGGATGAGTTCTAGCAGTTTTGGGGTGGAGTCTTTTGGGTTTTCCACATACAGTATCATATCATCTGCAAAGAGTGAGAGTTTGACTTCCTCTTTGCCGATTTGGATGCCTTTCGTTTCTTTTGGTTGTCTAACTGCTGTGGCTAGGACTTCTAATACTATGTTGAATAGCAGTGGTGAGAGTGGACATCCCTGCCGCGTTCCTGACCTTAGGGGAAGAGCTCTCAGCCTTTCCCCCTTGAGAATGATATTGGCTGTAGGTTATTCATAGATGGCTTTTATGATATTGAGGTATGTACCCTCTCTCCCTATACTCTGAAGAGTTTTGTTCAAGAAAGGATGCTGTACTTTGTCAAATGCTTTTTCTGCATCTAGTTACAGGATCATATGGTTCTTTTTCTTTTTTTTTATTAATGTATTGTATCACATTGATTGATTTGCAGATGTTGAACCAACCTTGCAGCCTAGGAGTAAATCCCACTTGGTCGTGGTGAATCATCCTTTTAATGCACTGTTGGATCCTATTGGCTGGCGTTTTGGTGAGAAGTTTTGCATCCATGTTCCTCAGGGATATGGACCTGTAATTTTCCTTTTTGATGGGGTCTTTGTTCGGTTTGGGGATCAAGGTAATGGCCTCAGAAGACGAGTTTGGATGCTTTCCTTCCATTTCTATTTTTTGGAACAGTTTCAGAAGAATAGGTATTACTACTTCTTTAAATGGTTGGTAGAATTCCCCTGGGAAGCCATCTGGCCTTGGGCTCCTGTTTGTTGGGAGATTTTTGATGACTGCTTCAATTTCCTCATTAGCGGTTATAGGTCTCTTCAGGTTTTCTATTTCTTCCTGGTTCAGCTTAGGTAGTTGATACATTTCTGGGAATGCATCCATTTCTTCAAGATTATCTAATTTGCTGGCCTAGAGTGGCTCATAATATGTTCTTATAATTGTTTGTATTTCTTTGGTGTTGGTTGTCATCTCTCCTCTTTCATTCATGATTATTTTTTTAATTTTTTTATAGTTATGTTAATCACCATATATTACATCATTAGTTTTTGGTGCAGTGCTCCATGATTCATTGTTTGTTCATAACACCCAGTGCTCCATGCAGAACGTGCCCTCCTCCATACCCATCACCAGGCTCACCCATCCCCCTACCCCCCTCCCCTCTAGAACCCTCAGTTTGTCTTTCAGAGTCCTTCATCTCTCATGGTTCGTCTCCCCCTCTGACATACTCCCCTTTTCTTCCTCTCCTGTTATCTTCTTCTTTTTCTTTTTTCTTAAAATATGGTGCGTTATTTGTTTCAGAAGGACAGAACTGTGATTCAACAGTCTTGCACAATTCACAGCGCTCACCGTAGCACATACCCTCCCCAATGTCTAGCACCCAGCCACCCCATCCCTCCCACCCCCAACCACTGCAGTAACACTCAGTTTCTCTCCTGAGATTAAGAATTCCTCATATCAGTGAGGTCATGTGATACATGTCTTTCTCTGATTGACTTATTTCACTCAGCATAACACCCTCCAGTTCCATCCACGTCGTTGCAAATGGCAAGATCTCATTCCTTTTGATGGCTGCATAATATTCCATTGTGTATCTATACCACCTCTTCTTTATCCATTCATCTGTCGATGGGCATCTTGGCTCTTTCCACAGTTTGGCTATGGTGGACATTGCTGCTATAAACATTGGGGTACACGTACCCCTTCGGGTCCCTACATTTGTATCTTTGTGGTAAATACCCAGTAGTGCAATTGCTGGATCGAACGGTAGCTCTAATTTCAACTGTTTGAGGAACCTCCATACTGTTTTCCAGAGGGGTTGCACCAGCTTGCATTCCCACCAACAGTGTAGGAGGGTTCCCCTTTCTCCACATCCCCGCCAACATCTGCCGTTCCCTGACTTGTTCATTTTAGCCAATCGGACTGGTGTGAGGTGGTATCTCATTGAGGTTTTGATTTGGATTTCCCTGATGCCGAGCGATGTTGAGCACTTTTTCATGTGCCTGTTGGCCATGTGGATGTCTTCTTTGGAGAAATGTCTGTTCATGTCTTCTGCCCATTTCTTGATTGGATTACTTGTTCTTTGGGTGTTGAGTTTGATAAGTTCTTTATAGATTTTGGATACTAGCCCTTATTCTGATATGTCATTTGCACATATTTTCTCCCATTCTGTCGGTTGTCTTTTGGTTTTGTGGACCGTTTCTTTTGCTGTGCAAAAGCTTTTTATCTGGATGAAATCCCAGTAGTTCATTTTTGCCCTGGCTTCCCGTGCCTTTGGCGATGTTTCTAGGAAGAAGTTGCTGCGGCTAAGGTCGAAAAGGTTGCTACCTGTGTTCTCCTTTAGGATTTGGATGGTCTCCTGTCTCACGTTTAGGTCTTTCAACCATTTGGAGTCGATTTTTGTGTGTGGTGTAAGGAAATGGTCCAGTTTCATTCTTCTGCATGTGGCTGTCCAATTTTCCCAACACCATTTGTTGAAGAGACTGTCTCTTTTCCACTGGACATTCTTTCCTGCTTTGTCAAAGATGAGTTGACCATAGAGTTGAGGGTCCATTTCTGGGCTCTCGATTCTGTTCCATTGATCAATGTGTCTGTTTTTGTGCCAGTACCATACTGTCTTGATGATGACAGCTTTGTAATAGAGCTGGAAGTCCGGAATTGCGATGCCGCCAGCTTTGCTTTTCTTTTTCAGTATTCCTCTGGCTATTCTGGGTCTCTTCTGGTTCCATACAAATTTTAGGATTATTTGTTCCATGTCTGTGAAAAAAGTGGATGGTATTTTGATGGGGATGGCATTGAATGTGTAGATTGCTCTAGGTAGCATTGACATCTTCACAATGTTGATTCTCCCAATCCATGAGCATGGAACGTTTTTCCATTTCTTTGTGTCTTCTTCAATTGCTTTCATGGGTATTTTATAGTTTTCTGAGTACAGATCCTTTGCCTCTTTGGTTAGATTTATTCCTAGGTATCTAATGGTTTTGGGTGCAATTGTAAATGGGATCGACTCCTTGATTTGTCTCTCTTCTGTCTTGTTGTTGGTGTATAGGAATGCCACGGATTTCTGTGCATTGATTTTATATCCGGCCACTTGACTGAATTCCTGGATGAGTTCTAGCAGTTTTGGGGTGGAGTCTTTTGGGTTTTCCACGTACAGTATCATATCATCTGCAAAGAGTGAGAGTTTGACTTCCTCTTTGCCGATTTGGATGCCTTTCGTTTCTTTTGGTTGTCTAATTGCTGTGGCTAGGACTTCTAATACTATGTTGAATAGCAGTGGTGAGAGTGGACATCCCTGCCGCGTTCCTGACCATAGGGGAAGAGCTCTCAGCCTTTCCCCCTTGAGAATGATATTGGCTGTAGGTTATTCATAGATGGCTTTTATGATATTGAGGTATGTACCCTCTCTCCCTATACTCTGAAGAGTTTTGTTCAAGAAAGGATGCTGTACTTTGTCAAATGCTTTTTCTGCATCTAGTTACAGGATCATATGGTTCTTTTTCTTCTTTTTTATTAATGTATTGTATCACATTGATTGATTTGCAGATGTTGAACCAACCTTGCAGCCTAGGAGTAAATCCCACTTGGTCGTGGTGAATAATCCTTTTAATGCACTGTTGGATCCTATTGGCTGGCGTTTTGGTGAGAAGTTTTGCATCCATGTTCCTCAGGGATATGGACCTGTAATTTTCCTTTTTGATGGGGTCTTTGTTCGGTTTGGGGATCAAGGTAATGGCCTCAGAAGACGAGTTTGGATGCTTTCCTTCCATTTCTATTTTTTGGAACAGTTTCAGAAGAATAGGTATTACTACTTCTTTAAATGGTTGGTGGAATTCCCCTGGGAAGCCATCTGGCCTTGGGCTCCTGTTTGTTGGGAGATTTTTGATGACTGCTTCAATTTCCTCATTAGCGGTTATAGGTCTCTTCAGGTTTTCTATTTCTTCCTGGTTCAGCTTAGGTAGTTGATACATTTCTGGGAATGCATCCATTTCTTCAAGATTATCTAATTTGCTGGCCTAGAGTGGCTCATAATATGTTCTTATAATTGTTTGTATTTCTTTGGTGTTGGTTGTCATCTCTCCTCTTTCATTCATGATTATTTTTTTAATTTTTTTATAGTTATGTTAATCGCCATATATTACATCATTAGTTTTTGGTGCAGTGCTCCATGATTCATTGTTTGTTCATAACACCCAGTGCTCCATGCAGAACGTGCCCTCCTCCATACCCATCACCAGGCTCACCCATCCCCCTACCCCCCTCCCCTCTAGAACCCTCAGTTTGTCTTTCAGAGTCCTTCATCTCTCATGGTTCGTCTCCCCCTCTGACATACTCCCCTTTTCTTCCTCTCCTGTTATCTTCTTCTTTTTCTTTTTTCTTAAAATATGGTGCGTTATTTGTTTCAGAAGGACAGAACTGTGATTCAACAGTCTTGCACAATTCACAGCGCTCACCGTAGCACATACCCTCCCCAATGTCTAGCACCCAGCCACCCCATCCCTCCCACCCCCAACCACTGCAGTAACACTCAGTTTCTCTCCTGAGATTAAGAATTCCTCATATCAGTGAGGTCATGTGATACATGTCTTTCTCTGATTGACTTATTTCACTCAGCATAACACCCTCCAGTTCCATCCACGTCGTTGCAAATGGCAAGATCTCATTCCTTTTGATGGCTGCATAATATTCCATTGTGTATCTATACCACCTCTTCTTTATCCATTCATCTGTCGATGGGCATCTTGGCTCTTTCCACAGTTTGGCTATGGTGGACATTGCTGCTATAAACATTGGGGTACACGTACCCCTTCGGGTCCCTACATTTGTATCTTTGTGGTAAATACCCAGTAGTGCAATTGCTGGATCGAACGGTAGCTCTAATTTCAACTGTTTGAGGAACCTCCATACTGTTTTCCAGAGGGGTTGCACCAGCTTGCATTCCCACGAACAGTGTAGGAGGGTTCCCCTTTCTCCACATCCCCGCCAACATCTGCCGTTCCCTGACTTGTTCATTTTAGCCAATCTGACTGGTGTGAGGTGGTATCTCATTGAGGTTTTGATTTGGATTTCCCTGATGCCGAGCGATGTTGAGCACTTTTTCATGTGCCTGTTGGCCATGTGGATGTCTTCTTTGGAGAAATGTCTGTTCATGTCTTCTGCCCATTTCTTGATTGGATTACTTGTTCTTTGGGTGTTGAGTTTGATAAGTTCTTTATAGATTTTGGATACTAGCCCTTATTCTGATATGTCATTTGCACATATTTTCTCCCATTCTGTCGGTTGTCTTTTGGTTTTGTGGACCGTTTCTTTTGCTGTGCAAAAGCTTTTTATCTGGATGAAATCCCAGTAGTTCATTTTTGCCCTGGCTTCCCGTGCCTTTGGCGATGTTTCTAGGAAGAAGTTGCTGCGGCTAAGGTCGAAAAGGTTGCTACCTGTGTTCTCCTTTAGGATTTGGATGGTCTCCTGTCTCACGTTTAGGTCTTTCAACCATTTGGAGTCGATTTTTGTGTGTGGTGTAAGGAAATGGTCCAGTTTCATTCTTCTGCATGTGGCTGTCCAATTTTCCCAACACCATTTGTTGAAGAGACTGTCTCTTTTCCACTGGACATTCTTTCCTGCTTTGTCAAAGATGAGTTGACCATAGAGTTGAGGGTCCATTTCTGGGCTCTCGATTCTGTTCCATTGATCAATGTGTCTGTTTTTGTGCCAGTACCATACTGTCTTGATGATGACAGCTTTGTAATAGAGCTGGAAGTCCGGAATTGCGATGCCGCCAGCTTTGCTTTTCTTTTTCAGTATTCCTCTGGCTATTCTGGGTCTCTTCTGGTTCCATACAAATTTTAGGATTATTTGTTCCATGTCTGTGAAAAAAGTGGATGGTATTTTGATGGGGATGGCATTGAATGTGTAGATTGCTCTAGGTAGCATTGACATCTTCACAATGTTGGTTCTCCCAATCCATGAGCATGGAACGTTTTTCCATTTCTTTGTGTCTTCTTCAATTGCTTTCATGGGTATTTTATAGTTTTCTGAGTACAGATCCTTTGCCTCTTTGGTTAGATTTATTCCTAGGTATCTAATGGTTTTGGGTGCAATTGTAAATGGGATCGACTCCTTGATTTGTCTCTCTTCTGTCTTGTTGTTGGTGTATAGGAATGCCACGGATTTCTGTGCATTGATTTTATATCCTGCCACTTGACTGAATTCCTGTATGAGTTCTAGCAGTTTTGGGGTGGAGTCTTTTGGGTTTTCCACGTACAGTATCATATCATCTGCAAAGAGTGAGAGTTTGACTTCCTCTTTGCCGATTTGGATGCCTTTCGTTTCTTTTGGTTGTCTAATTGCTGTGGCTAGGACTTCTAATACTATGTTGAATAGCAGTGGTGAGAGTGGACATCCCTGCCGCGTTCCTGACCATAGGGGAAGAGCTCTCAGCCTTTCCCCCTTGAGAATGATATTGGCTGTAGGTTATTCATAGATGGCTTTTATGATATTGAGGTATGTACCCTCTCTCCCTATACTCTGAAGAGTTTTGTTCAAGAAAGGATGCTGTACTTTGTCAAATGCTTTTTCTGCATCTAGTTACAGGATCATATGGTTCTTTTTCTTCTTTTTTATTAATGTATTGTATCACATTGATTGATTTGCAGATGTTGAACCAACCTTGCAGCCTAGGAGTAAATCCCACTTGGTCGTGGTGAATAATCCTTTTAATGCACTGTTGGATCCTATTGGCTGGCGTTTTGGTGAGAAGTTTTGCATCCATGTTCCTCAGGGATATGGACCTGTAATTTTCCTTTTTGATGGGGTCTTTGTTCGGTTTGGGGATCAAGGTAATGGCCTCAGAAGACGAGTTTGGATGCTTTCCTTCCATTTCTATTTTTTGGAACAGTTTCAGAAGAATAGGTATTACTACTTCTTTAAATGGTTGGTGGAATTCCCCTGGGAAGCCATCTGGCCTTGGGCTCCTGTTTGTTGGGAGATTTTTGATGACTGCTTCAATTTCCTCATTAGCGGTTATAGGTCTCTTCAGGTTTTCTATTTCTTCCTGGTTCAGCTTAGGTAGTTGATACATTTCTGGGAATGCATCCATTTCTTCAAGATTATCTAATTTGCTGGCCTAGAGTGGCTCATAATATGTTCTTATAATTGTTTGTATTTCTTTGGTGTTGGTTGTCATCTCTCCTCTTTCATTCATGATTATTTTTTTAATTTTTTTATAGTTATGTTAATCACCATATATTACATCATTAGTTTTTGGTGCAGTGCTCCATGATTCATTGTTTGTTCATAACACCCAGTGCTCCATGCAGAACGTGCCCTCCTCCATACCCATCACCAGGCTCACCCATCCCCCTACCCCCCTCCCCTCTAGAACCCTCAGTTTGTCTTTCAGAGTCCTTCATCTCTCATGGTTCGTCTCCCCCTCTGACATACTCCCCTTTTCTTCCTCTCCTGTTATCTTCTTCTTTTTCTTTTTTCTTAAAATATGGTGCGTTATTTGTTTCAGAAGGACAGAACTGTGATTCAACAGTCTTGCACAATTCACAGCGCTCACCGTAGCACATACCCTCCCCAATGTCTAGCACCCAGCCACCCCATCCCTCCCACCCCCAACCACTGCAGTAACACTCAGTTTCTCTCCTGAGATTAAGAATTCCTCATATCAGTGAGGTCATGTGATACATGTCTTTCTCTGATTGACTTATTTCACTCAGCATAACACCCTCCAGTTCCATCCACGTCGTTGCAAATGGCAAGATCTCATTCCTTTTGATGGCTGCATAATATTCCATTGTGTATCTATACCACCTCTTCTTTATCCATTCATCTGTCGATGGGCATCTTGGCTCTTTCCACAGTTTGGCTATGGTGGACATTGCTGCTATAAACATTGGGGTACACGTACCCCTTCGGGTCCCTACATTTGTATCTTTGTGGTAAATACCCAGTAGTGCAATTGCTGGATCGAACGGTAGCTCTAATTTCAACTGTTTGAGGAACCTCCATACTGTTTTCCAGAGGGGTTGCACCAGCTTGCATTCCCACGAACAGTGTAGGAGGGTTCCCCTTTCTCCACATCCCCGCCAACATCTGCCGTTCCCTGACTTGTTCATTTTAGCCAATCTGACTGGTGTGAGGTGGTATCTCATTGAGGTTTTGATTTGGATTTCCCTGATGCCGAGCGATGTTGAGCACTTTTTCATGTGCCTGTTGGCCATGTGGATGTCTTCTTTGGAGAAATGTCTGTTCATGTCTTCTGCCCATTTCTTGATTGGATTACTTGTTCTTTGGGTGTTGAGTTTGATAAGTTCTTTATAGATTTTGGATACTAGCCCTTATTCTGATATGTCATTTGCAAATATTTTCTCCCATTCTGTCGGTTGTCTTTTGGTTTTGTGGACCGTTTCTTTTGCTGTGCAAAAGCTTTTTATCTGGATGAAATCCCAGTAGTTCATTTTTGCCCTGGCTTCCCGTGCCTTTGGCGATGTTTCTAGGAAGAAGTTGCTGCGGCTAAGGTCGAAAAGGTTGCTACCTGTGTTCTCCTTTAGGATTTGGATGGTCTCCTGTCTCACGTTTAGGTCTTTCAACCATTTGGAGTCGATTTTTGTGTGTGGTGTAAGGAAATGGTCCAGTTTCATTCTTCTGCATGTGGCTGTCCAATTTTCCCAACACCATTTGTTGAAGAGACTGTCTCTTTTCCACTGGACATTCTTTCCTGCTTTGTCAAAGATGAGTTGACCATAGAGTTGAGGGTCCATTTCTGGGCTCTCGATTCTGTTCCATTGATCAATGTGTCTGTTTTTGTGCCAGTACCATACTGTCTTGATGATGACAGCTTTGTAATAGAGCTGGAAGTCCGGAATTGCGATGCCGCCAGCTTTGCTTTTCTTTTTCAGTATTCCTCTGGCTATTCTGGGTCTCTTCTGGTTCCATACAAATTTTAGGATTATTTGTTCCATGTCTGTAAAAAAAGTGGATGGTATTTTGATGGGGATGGCATTGAATGTGTAGATTGCTCTAGGTAGCATTGACATCTTCACAATGTTGGTTCTCCCAATCCATGAGCATGGAACGTTTTTCCATTTCTTTGTGTCTTCTTCAATTGCTTTCATGGGTATTTTATAGTTTTCTGAGTACAGATCCTTTGCCTCTTTTGTTAGATTTATTCCTAGGTATCTAATGGTTTTGGGTGCAATTGTAAATGGGATCGACTCCTTGATTTGTCTCTCTTCTGTCTTGTTGTTGGTGTATAGGAATGCCACGGATTTCTGTGCATTGATTTTATATCCTGCCACTTGACTGAATTCCTGGATGAGTTCTAGCAGTTTTGGGGTGGAGTCTTTTGGGTTTTCCACATACAGTATCATATCATCTGCAAAGAGTGAGAGTTTGACTTCCTCTTTGCCGAGTTGGATGCCTTTCGTTTCTTTTGGTTGTCTAACTGCTGTGGCTAGGACTTCTAATACTATGTTGAATAGCAGTGGTGAGAGTGGACATCCCTGCCGCGTTCCTGACCTTAGGGGAAGAGCTCTCAGCCTTTCCCCCTTGAGAATGATATTGGCTGTAGGTTATTCATAGATGGCTTTTATGATATTGAGGTATGTACCCTCTCTCCCTATACTCTGAAGAGTTTTGTTCAAGAAAGGATGCTGTACTTTGTCAAATGCTTTTTCTGCATCTAGTTACAGGATCATATGGTTCTTTTTCTTTTTTTTTATTAATGTATTGTATCACATTGATTGATTTGCAGATGTTGAACCAACCTTGCAGCCTAGGAGTAAATCCCACTTGGTCGTGGTGAATAATCCTTTTAATGCACTGTTGGATCCTATTGGCTGGCGTTTTGGTGAGAAGTTTTGCATCCATGTTCCTCAGGGATATGGACCTGTAATTTTCCTTTTTGATGGGGTCTTTGTTCGGTTTGGGGATCAAGGTAATGGCCTCATAAGACGAGTTTGGATGCTTTCCTTCCATTTCTATTTTTTGGAACAGTTTCAGAAGAATAGGTATTACTACTTCTTTAAATGGTTGGTGGAATTCCCCTGGGAAGCCATCTGGCCTTGGGCTCCTGTTTGTTGGGAGATTTTTGATGACTGCTTCAATTTCCTCATTAGCGGTTATAGGTCTCTTCAGGTTTTCTATTTCTTCCTGGTTCAGCTTAGGTAGTTGATACATTTCTGGGAATGCATCCATTTCTTCAAGATTATCTAATTTGCTGGCCTAGAGTGGCTCATAATATGTTCTTATAATTGTTTGTATTTCTTTGGTGTTGGTTGTCATCTCTCCTCTTTCATTCATGATTATTTTTTTAATTTTTTTATAGTTATGTTAATCGCCATATATTACATCATTAGTTTTTGGTGCAGTGTTCCATGATTCATTGTTTGTTCATAACACCCAGTGCTCCATGCAGAACGTGCCCTCCTCCATACCCATCACCAGGCTCACCCATCCCCCTACCCCCCTCCCGTCTAGAACCCTCAGTTTGTCTTTCAGAGTCCTTCATCTCTCATGGTTCGTCTCCCCCTCTGACATACTCCCCTTTTCTTCCTCTCCTGTTATCTTCTTCTTTTTCTTTTTTCTTAAAATATGGTGCGTTATTTGTTTCAGAAGGACAGAACTGTGATTCAACAGTCTTGCACAATTCACAGCGCTCACCGTAGCACATACCCTCCCCAATGTCTAGCACCCAGCCACCCCATCCCTCCCACCCCCAACCACTGCAGTAACACTCAGTTTCTCTCCTGAGATTAAGAATTCCTCATATCAGTGAGGTCATGTGATACACGTCTTTCTCTGATTGACTTATTTCACTCAGCATAACACCCTCCAGTTCCATCCACGTCGTTGCAAATGGCAAGATCTCATTCCTTTTGATGGCTGCATAATATTCCATTGTTTATCTATACCACCTCTTCTTTATCCATTCATCTGTCGATGGGCATCTTGGCTCTTTCCACAGTTTGGCTATGGTGGACATTGCTGCTATAAACATTGGGGTACACGTACCCCTTCGGGTCCCTACATTTGTATCTTTGTGGTAAATACCCAGTAGTGCTATTGCTGGATCGAACGGTAGCTCTAATTTCAACTGTTTGAGGAACCTCCATACTGTTTTCCAGAGGGGTTGCACCAGCTTGCATTCCCACCAACAGTGTAGGAGGGTTCCCCTTTCTCCACATCCCCGCCAACATCTGCCGTTCCCTGACTTGTTCATTTTAGCCAATCTGACTGGTGTGAGGTGGTATCTCATTGAGGTTTTGATTTGGATTTCCCTGATGCCGAGCGATGTTGAGCACTTTTTCATGTGCCTGTTGGCCATGTGGATGTCTTCTTTGGAGAAATGTCTGTTCATGTCTTCTGCCCATTTCTTGATTGGATTACTTGTTCTTTGGGTGTTGAGTTTGATAAGTTCTTTATAGATTTTGGATACTAGCCCTTATTCTGATATGTCATTTGCAAATATTTTCTCCCATTCTGTCGGTTGTCTTTTGGTTTTGTGGACCGTTTCTTTTGCTGTGCAAAAGCTTTTTATCTGGATGAAATCCCAGTAGTTCATTTTTGCCCTGGCTTCCCGTGCCTTTGGCGATGTTTCTAGGAAGAAGTTGCTGCGGCTAAGGTCGAAAAGGTTGCTACCTGTGTTCTCCTTTAGGATTTGGATGGTCTCCTGTCTCACGTTTAGGTCTTTCAACCATTTGGAGTCGATTTTTGTGTGTGGTGTAAGGAAATGGTCCAGTTTCATTCTTCTGCATGTGGCTGTCCAATTTTCCCAACACCATTTGTTGAAGAGACTGTCTCTTTTCCACTGGACATTCTTTCCTGCTTTGTCAAAGATGAGTTGACCATAGAGTTGAGGGTCCATTTCTGGGCTCTCGATTCTGTTCCATTGATCAATGTGTCTGTTTTTGTGCCAGTACCATACTGTCTTGATGATGACAGCTTTGTAATAGAGCTGGAAGTCCGGAATTGCGATGCCGCCAGCTTTGCTTTTCTTTTTCAGTATTCCTCTGGCTATTCTGGGTCTCTTCTGGTTCCATACAAATTTTAGGATTATTTGTTCCATGTCTGTGAAAAAAGTGGATGGTATTTTGATGGGGATGGCATTGAATGTGTAGATTGCTCTAGGTAGCATTGACATCTTCACAATGTTGATTCTCCCAATCCATGAGCATGGAACGTTTTTCCATTTCTTTGTGTCTTCTTCAATTGCTTTCATGGGTATTTTATAGTTTTCTGAGTACAGATCCTTTGCCTCTTTGGTTAGATTTATTCCTAGGTATCTAATGGTTTTGGGTGCAATTGTAAATGGGATCGACTCCTTGATTTGTCTCTCTTCTGTCTTGTTGTTGGTGTATAGGAATGCCACGGATTTCTGTGCATTGATTTTATATCCTGCCACTTGACTGAATTCCTGTATGAGTTCTAGCAGTTTTGGGGTGGAGTCTTTTGGGTTTTCCACGTACAGTATCATATCATCTGCAAAGAGTGAGAGTTTGACTTCCTCTTTGCCGATTTGGATGCCTTTCGTTTCTTTTGGTTGTCTAACTGCTGTGGCTAGGACTTCTAATACTATGTTGAATAGCAGTGGTGAGAGTGGACATCCCTGCCGCGTTCCTGACCTTAGGGGAAGAGCTCTCAGCCTTTCCCCCTTGAGAATGATATTGGCTGTAGGTTATTCATAGATGGCTTTTATGATATTGAGGTATGTACCCTCTCTCCCTATACTCTGAAGAGTTTTGTTCAAGAAAGGATGCTGTACTTTGTCAAATGCTTTTTCTGCATCTAGTTACAGGATCATATGGTTCTTTTTCTTTTTTTTTATTAATGTATTGTATCACATTGATTGATTTGCAGATGTTGAACCAACCTTGCAGCCTAGGAGTAAATCCCACTTGGTCGTGGTGAATAATCCTTTTAATGCACTGTTGGATCCTATTGGCTGGCGTTTTGGTGAGAAGTTTTGCATCCATGTTCCTCAGGGATATGGACCTGTAATTTTCCTTTTTGATGGGGTCTTTGTTCGGTTTGGGGATCAAGGTAATGGCCTCATAAGACGAGTTTGGATGCTTTCCTTCCATTTCTATTTTTTGGAACAGTTTCAGAAGAATAGGTATTACTACTTCTTTAAATGGTTGGTAGAATTCCCCTGGGAAGCCATCTGGCCTTGGGCTCCTGTTTGTTGGGAGATTTTTGATGACTGCTTCAATTTCCTCATTAGCGGTTATAGGTCTCTTCAGGTTTTCTATTTCTTCCTGGTTCAGCTTAGGTAGTTGATACATTTCTGGGAATGCATCCATTTCTTCAAGATTATCTAATTTGCTGGCCTAGAGTGGCTCATAATATGTTCTTATAATTGTTTGTATTTCTTTGGTGTTGGTTGTCATCTCTCCTCTTTCATTCATGATTATTTTTTTAATTTTTTTATAGTTATGTTAATCGCCATATATTACATCATTAGTTTTTGGTGCAGTGTTCCATGATTCATATTTTGTTCATAACACCCAGTGCTCCATGCAGAACGTGCCCTCCTCCATACCCATCACCAGGCTCACCCATCCCCCTACCCCCCTCCCCTCTAGAACCCTCAGTTTGTCTTTCAGAGTCCTTCATCTCTCATGGTTCGTCTCCCCCTCTGACATACTCCCCTTTTCTTCCTCTCCTGTTATCTTCTTCTTTTTCTTTTTTCTTAAAATATGGTGCGTTATTTGTTTCAGAAGGACAGAACTGTGATTCAACAGTCTTGCACAATTCACAGCGCTCACCGTAGCACATACCCTCCCCAATGTCTAGCACCCAGCCACCCCATCCCTCCCACCCCCAACCACTGCAGTAACACTCAGTTTCTCTCCTGAGATTAAGAATTCCTCATATCAGTGAGGTCATGTGATACATGTCTTTCTCTGATTGACTTATTTCACTCAGCATAACACCCTCCAGTTCCATCCACGTCGTTGCAAATGGCAAGATCTCATTCCTTTTGATGGCTGCATAATATTCCATTGTGTATCTATACCACCTCTTCTTTATCCATTCATCTGTCGATGGGCATCTTGGCTCTTTCCACAGTTTGGCTATGGTGGACATTGCTGCTATAAACATTGGGGTACACGTACCCCTTCGGGTCCCTACATTTGTATCTTTGTGGTAAATACCCAGTAGTGCTATTGCTGGATCGAACGGTAGCTCTAATTTCAACTGTTTGAGGAACCTCCATACTGTTTTCCAGAGGGGTTGCACCAGCTTGCATTCCCACCAACAGTGTAGGAGGGTTCCCCTTTCTCCACATCCCCGCCAACATCTGCCGTTCCCTGACTTGTTCATTTTAGCCAATCGGACTGGTGTGAGGTGGTATCTCATTGAGGTTTTGATTTGGATTTCCCTGATGCCGAGCGATGTTGAGCACTTTTTCATGTGCCTGTTGGCCATGTGGATGTCTTCTTTGGAGAAATGTCTGTTCATGTCTTCTGCCCATTTCTTGATTGGATTACTTGTTCTTTGGGTGTTGAGTTTGATAAGTTCTTTATAGATTTTGGATACTAGCCCTTATTCTGATATGTCATTTGCAAATATTTTCTCCCATTCTGTCGGTTGTCTTTTGGTTTTGTGGACCGTTTCTTTTGCTGTGCAAAAGCTTTTTATCTGGATGAAATCCCAGTAGTTCATTTTTGCCCTGGCTTCCCGTGCCTTTGGCGATGTTTCTAGGAAGAAGTTGCTGCGGCTAAGGTCGAAAAGGTTGCTACCTGTGTTCTCCTTTAGGATTTGGATGGTCTCCTGTCTCACGTTTAGGTCTTTCAACCATTTGGAGTCGATTTTTGTGTGTGGTGTAAGGAAATGGTCCAGTTTCATTCTTCTGCATGTGGCTGTCCAATTTTCCCAACACCATTTGTTGAAGAGACTGTCTCTTTTCCACTGGACATTCTTTCCTGCTTTGTCAAAGATGAGTTGACCATAGAGTTGAGGGTCCATTTCTGGGCTCTCGATTCTGTTCCATTGATCAATGTGTCTGTTTTTGTGCCAGTACCATACTGTCTTGATGATGACAGCTTTGTAATAGAGCTGGAAGTCCGGAATTGCGATGCCGCCAGCTTTGCTTTTCTTTTTCAGTATTCCTCTGGCTATTCTGGGTCTCTTCTGGTTCCATACAAATTTTAGGATTATTTGTTCCATGTCTGTGAAAAAAGTGGATGGTATTTTGATGGGGATGGCATTGAATGTGTAGATTGCTCTAGGTAGCATTGACATCTTCACAATGTTGGTTCTCCCAATCCATGAGCATGGAACGTTTTTCCATTTCTTTGTGTCTTCTTCAATTGCTTTCATGGGTATTTTATAGTTTTCTGAGTACAGATCCTTTGCCTCTTTGGTTAGATTTATTCCTAGGTATCTAATGGTTTTGGGTGCAATTGTAAATGGGATCGACTCCTTGATTTGTCTCTCTTCTGTCTTGTTGTTGGTGTATAGGAATGCCACGGATTTCTGTGCATTGATTTTATATCCGGCCACTTGACTGAATTCCTGGATGAGTTCTAGCAGTTTTGGGGTGGAGTCTTTTGGGTTTTCCACATACAGTATCATATCATCTGCAAAGAGTGAGAGTTTGACTTCCTCTTTGCCGATTTGGATGCCTTTCGTTTCTTTTGGTTGTCTAACTGCTGTGGCTAGGACTTCTAATACTATGTTGAATAGCAGTGGTGAGAGTGGACATCCCTGCCGCGTTCCTGACCTTAGGGGAAGAGCTCTCAGCCTTTCCCCCTTGAGAATGATATTGGCTGTAGGTTATTCATAGATGGCTTTTATGATATTGAGGTATGTACCCTCTCTCCCTATACTCTGAAGAGTTTTGTTCAAGAAAGGATGCTGTACTTTGTCAAATGCTTTTTCTGCATCTAGTTACAGGATCATATGGTTCTTTTTCTTTTTTTTTATTAATGTATTGTATCACATTGATTGATTTGCAGATGTTGAACCAACCTTGCAGCCTAGGAGTAAATCCCACTTGGTCGTGGTGAATCATCCTTTTAATGCACTGTTGGATCCTATTGGCTGGCGTTTTGGTGAGAAGTTTTGCATCCATGTTCCTCAGGGATATGGACCTGTAATTTTCCTTTTTGATGGGGTCTTTGTTCGGTTTGGGGATCAAGGTAATGGCCTCAGAAGACGAGTTTGGATGCTTTCCTTCCATTTCTATTTTTTGGAACAGTTTCAGAAGAATAGGTATTACTACTTCTTTAAATGGTTGGTAGAATTCCCCTGGGAAGCCATCTGGCCTTGGGCTCCTGTTTGTTGGGAGATTTTTGATGACTGCTTCAATTTCCTCATTAGCGGTTATAGGTCTCTTCAGGTTTTCTATTTCTTCCTGGTTCAGCTTAGGTAGTTGATACATTTCTGGGAATGCATCCATTTCTTCAAGATTATCTAATTTGCTGGCCTAGAGTGGCTCATAATATGTTCTTATAATTGTTTGTATTTCTTTGGTGTTGGTTGTCATCTCTCCTCTTTCATTCATGATTATTTTTTTAATTTTTTTATAGTTATGTTAATCACCATATATTACATCATTAGTTTTTGGTGCAGTGCTCCATGATTCATTGTTTGTTCATAACACCCAGTGCTCCATGCAGAACGTGCCCTCCTCCATACCCATCACCAGGCTCACCCATCCCCCTACCCCCCTCCCCTCTAGAACCCTCAGTTTGTCTTTCAGAGTCCTTCATCTCTCATGGTTCGTCTCCCCCTCTGACATACTCCCCTTTTCTTCCTCTCCTGTTATCTTCTTCTTTTTCTTTTTTCTTAAAATATGGTGCGTTATTTGTTTCAGAAGGACAGAACTGTGATTCAACAGTCTTGCACAATTCACAGCGCTCACCGTAGCACATACCCTCCCCAATGTCTAGCACCCAGCCACCCCATCCCTCCCACCCCCAACCACTGCAGTAACACTCAGTTTCTCTCCTGAGATTAAGAATTCCTCATATCAGTGAGGTCATGTGATACATGTCTTTCTCTGATTGACTTATTTCACTCAGCATAACACCCTCCAGTTCCATCCACGTCGTTGCAAATGGCAAGATCTCATTCCTTTTGATGGCTGCATAATATTCCATTGTGTATCTATACCACCTCTTCTTTATCCATTCATCTGTCGATGGGCATCTTGGCTCTTTCCACAGTTTGGCTATGGTGGACATTGCTGCTATAAACATTGGGGTACACGTACCCCTTCGGGTCCCTACATTTGTATCTTTGTGGTAAATACCCAGTAGTGCAATTGCTGGATCGAACGGTAGCTCTAATTTCAACTGTTTGAGGAACCTCCATACTGTTTTCCAGAGGGGTTGCACCAGCTTGCATTCCCACCAACAGTGTAGGAGGGTTCCCCTTTCTCCACATCCCCGCCAACATCTGCCGTTCCCTGACTTGTTCATTTTAGCCAATCGGACTGGTGTGAGGTGGTATCTCATTGAGGTTTTGATTTGGATTTCCCTGATGCCGAGCGATGTTGAGCACTTTTTCATGTGCCTGTTGGCCATGTGGATGTCTTCTTTGGAGAAATGTCTGTTCATGTCTTCTGCCCATTTCTTGATTGGATTACTTGTTCTTTGGGTGTTGAGTTTGATAAGTTCTTTATAGATTTTGGATACTAGCCCTTATTCTGATATGTCATTTGCACATATTTTCTCCCATTCTGTCGGTTGTCTTTTGGTTTTGTGGACCGTTTCTTTTGCTGTGCAAAAGCTTTTTATCTGGATGAAATCCCAGTAGTTCATTTTTGCCCTGGCTTCCCGTGCCTTTGGCGATGTTTCTAGGAAGAAGTTGCTGCGGCTAAGGTCGAAAAGGTTGCTACCTGTGTTCTCCTTTAGGATTTGGATGGTCTCCTGTCTCACGTTTAGGTCTTTCAACCATTTGGAGTCGATTTTTGTGTGTGGTGTAAGGAAATGGTCCAGTTTCATTCTTCTGCATGTGGCTGTCCAATTTTCCCAACACCATTTGTTGAAGAGACTGTCTCTTTTCCACTGGACATTCTTTCCTGCTTTGTCAAAGATGAGTTGACCATAGAGTTGAGGGTCCATTTCTGGGCTCTCGATTCTGTTCCATTGATCAATGTGTCTGTTTTTGTGCCAGTACCATACTGTCTTGATGATGACAGCTTTGTAATAGAGCTGGAAGTCCGGAATTGCGATGCCGCCAGCTTTGCTTTTCTTTTTCAGTATTCCTCTGGCTATTCTGGGTCTCTTCTGGTTCCATACAAATTTTAGGATTATTTGTTCCATGTCTGTGAAAAAAGTGGATG
Source organism: Eumetopias jubatus (assembly GCF_037043125.1). Classification (NCBI taxonomy): domain Eukaryota; kingdom Metazoa; phylum Chordata; class Mammalia; order Carnivora; family Otariidae; genus Eumetopias; species Eumetopias jubatus. Next base: position 157,300,056 of record NW_028274807.1, read on the forward strand.
GTATTTTGATGGGGATGGCATTGAATGTGTAGATTGCTCTAGGTAGCATTGACATCTTCACAATGTTGATTCTCCCAATCCATGAGCATGGAACGTTTTTCCATTTCTTTGTGTCTTCTTCAATTGCTTTCATGGGTATTTTATAGTTTTCTGAGTACAGATCCTTTGCCTCTTTGGTTAGATTTATTCCTAGGTATCTAATGGTTTTGGGTGCAATTGTAAATGGGATCGACTCCTTGATTTGTCTCTCTTCTGTCTTGTTGTTGGTGTATAGGAATGCCACGGATTTCTGTGCATTGATTTTATATCCGGCCACTTGACTGAATTCCTGGATGAGTTCTAGCAGTTTTGGGGTGGAGTCTTTTGGGTTTTCCACGTACAGTATCATATCATCTGCAAAGAGTGAGAGTTTGACTTCCTCTTTGCCGATTTGGATGCCTTTCGTTTCTTTTGGTTGTCTAATTGCTGTGGCTAGGACTTCTAATACTATGTTGAATAGCAGTGGTGAGAGTGGACATCCCTGCCGCGTTCCTGACCATAGGGGAAGAGCTCTCAGCCTTTCCCCCTTGAGAATGATATTGGCTGTAGGTTATTCATAGATGGCTTTTATGATATTGAGGTATGTACCCTCTCTCCCTATACTCTGAAGAGTTTTGTTCAAGAAAGGATGCTGTACTTTGTCAAATGCTTTTTCTGCATCTAGTTACAGGATCATATGGTTCTTTTTCTTCTTTTTTATTAATGTATTGTATCACATTGATTGATTTGCAGATGTTGAACCAACCTTGCAGCCTAGGAGTAAATCCCACTTGGTCGTGGTGAATAATCCTTTTAATGCACTGTTGGATCCTATTGGCTGGCGTTTTGGTGAGAAGTTTTGCATCCATGTTCCTCAGGGATATGGACCTGTAATTTTCCTTTTTGATGGGGTCTTTGTTCGGTTTGGGGATCAAGGTAATGGCCTCAGAAGACGAGTTTGGATGCTTTCCTTCCATTTCTATTTTTTGGAACAGTTTCAGAAGAATAGGTATTACTACTTCTTTAAATGGTTGGTGGAATTCCCCTGGGAAGCCATCTGGCCTTGGGCTCCTGTTTGTTGGGAGATTTTTGATGACTGCTTCAATTTCCTCATTAGCGGTTATAGGTCTCTTCAGGTTTTCTATTTCTTCCTGGTTCAGCTTAGGTAGTTGATACATTTCTGGGAATGCATCCATTTCTTCAAGATTATCTAATTTGCTGGCCTAGAGTGGCTCATAATATGTTCTTATAATTGTTTGTATTTCTTTGGTGTTGGTTGTCATCTCTCCTCTTTCATTCATGATTATTTTTTTAATTTTTTTATAGTTATGTTAATCGCCATATATTACATCATTAGTTTTTGGTGCAGTGCTCCATGATTCATTGTTTGTTCATAACACCCAGTGCTCCATGCAGAACGTGCCCTCCTCCATACCCATCACCAGGCTCACCCATCCCCCTACCCCCCTCCCCTCTAGAACCCTCAGTTTGTCTTTCAGAGTCCTTCATCTCTCATGGTTCGTCTCCCCCTCTGACATACTCCCCTTTTCTTCCTCTCCTGTTATCTTCTTCTTTTTCTTTTTTCTTAAAATATGGTGCGTTATTTGTTTCAGAAGGACAGAACTGTGATTCAACAGTCTTGCACAATTCACAGCGCTCACCGTAGCACATACCCTCCCCAATGTCTAGCACCCAGCCACCCCATCCCTCCCACCCCCAACCACTGCAGTAACACTCAGTTTCTCTCCTGAGATTAAGAATTCCTCATATCAGTGAGGTCATGTGATACATGTCTTTCTCTGATTGACTTATTTCACTCAGCATAACACCCTCCAGTTCCATCCACGTCGTTGCAAATGGCAAGATCTCATTCCTTTTGATGGCTGCATAATATTCCATTGTGTATCTATACCACCTCTTCTTTATCCATTCATCTGTCGATGGGCATCTTGGCTCTTTCCACAGTTTGGCTATGGTGGACATTGCTGCTATAAACATTGGGGTACACGTACCCCTTCGGGTCCCTACATTTGTATCTTTGTGGTAAATACCCAGTAGTGCAATTGCTGGATCGAACGGTAGCTCTAATTTCAACTGTTTGAGGAACCTCCATACTGTTTTCCAGAGGGGTTGCACCAGCTTGCATTCCCACGAACAGTGTAGGAGGGTTCCCCTTTCTCCACATCCCCGCCAACATCTGCCGTTCCCTGACTTGTTCATTTTAGCCAATCTGACTGGTGTGAGGTGGTATCTCATTGAGGTTTTGATTTGGATTTCCCTGATGCCGAGCGATGTTGAGCACTTTTTCATGTGCCTGTTGGCCATGTGGATGTCTTCTTTGGAGAAATGTCTGTTCATGTCTTCTGCCCATTTCTTGATTGGATTACTTGTTCTTTGGGTGTTGAGTTTGATAAGTTCTTTATAGATTTTGGATACTAGCCCTTATTCTGATATGTCATTTGCAAATATTTTCTCCCATTCTGTCGGTTGTCTTTTGGTTTTGTGGACCGTTTCTTTTGCTGTGCAAAAGCTTTTTATCTGGATGAAATCCCAGTAGTTCATTTTTGCCCTGGCTTCCCGTGCCTTTGGCGATGTTTCTAGGAAGAAGTTGCTGCGGCTAAGGTCGAAAAGGTTGCTACCTGTGTTCTCCTTTAGGATTTGGATGGTCTCCTGTCTCACGTTTAGGTCTTTCAACCATTTGGAGTCGATTTTTGTGTGTGGTGTAAGGAAATGGTCCAGTTTCATTCTTCTGCATGTGGCTGTCCAATTTTCCCAACACCATTTGTTGAAGAGACTGTCTCTTTTCCACTGGACATTCTTTCCTGCTTTGTCAAAGATGAGTTGACCATAGAGTTGAGGGTCCATTTCTGGGCTCTCGATTCTGTTCCATTGATCAATGTGTCTGTTTTTGTGCCAGTACCATACTGTCTTGATGATGACAGCTTTGTAATAGAGCTGGAAGTCCGGAATTGCGATGCCGCCAGCTTTGCTTTTCTTTTTCAGTATTCCTCTGGCTATTCTGGGTCTCTTCTGGTTCCATACAAATTTTAGGATTATTTGTTCCATGTCTGTAAAAAAAGTGGATGGTATTTTGATGGGGATGGCATTGAATGTGTAGATTGCTCTAGGTAGCATTGACATCTTCACAATGTTGGTTCTCCCAATCCATGAGCATGGAACGTTTTTCCATTTCTTTGTGTCTTCTTCAATTGCTTTCATGGGTATTTTATAGTTTTCTGAGTACAGATCCTTTGCCTCTTTTGTTAGATTTATTCCTAGGTATCTAATGGTTTTGGGTGCAATTGTAAATGGGATCGACTCCTTGATTTGTCTCTCTTCTGTCTTGTTGTTGGTGTATAGGAATGCCACGGATTTCTGTGCATTGATTTTATATCCTGCCACTTGACTGAATTCCTGGATGAGTTCTAGCAGTTTTGGGGTGGAGTCTTTTGGGTTTTCCACATACAGTATCATATCATCTGCAAAGAGTGAGAGTTTGACTTCCTCTTTGCCGATTTGGATGCCTTTCGTTTCTTTTGGTTGTCTAACTGCTGTGGCTAGGACTTCTAATACTATGTTGAATAGCAGTGGTGAGAGTGGACATCCCTGCCGCGTTCCTGACCTTAGGGGAAGAGCTCTCAGCCTTTCCCCCTTGAGAATGATATTGGCTGTAGGTTATTCATAGATGGCTTTTATGATATTGAGGTATGTACCCTCTCTCCCTATACTCTGAAGAGTTTTGTTCAAGAAAGGATGCTGTACTTTGTCAAATGCTTTTTCTGCATCTAGTTACAGGATCATATGGTTCTTTTTCTTTTTTTTTATTAATGTATTGTATCACATTGATTGATTTGCAGATGTTGAACCAACCTTGCAGCCTAGGAGTAAATCCCACTTGGTCGTGGTGAATAATCCTTTTAATGCACTGTTGGATCCTATTGGCTGGCGTTTTGGTGAGAAGTTTTGCATCCATGTTCCTCAGGGATATGGACCTGTAATTTTCCTTTTTGATGGGGTCTTTGTTCGGTTTGGGGATCAAGGTAATGGCCTCATAAGACGAGTTTGGATGCTTTCCTTCCATTTCTATTTTTTGGAACAGTTTCAGAAGAATAGGTATTACTACTTCTTTAAATGGTTGGTGGAATTCCCCTGGGAAGCCATCTGGCCTTGGGCTCCTGTTTGTTGGGAGATTTTTGATGACTGCTTCAATTTCCTCATTAGCGGTTATAGGTCTCTTCAGGTTTTCTATTTCTTCCTGGTTCAGCTTAGGTAGTTGATACATTTCTGGGAATGCATCCATTTCTTCAAGATTATCTAATTTGCTGGCCTAGAGTGGCTCATAATATGTTCTTATAATTGTTTGTATTTCTTTGGTGTTGGTTGTCATCTCTCCTCTTTCATTCATGATTATTTTTTTAATTTTTTTATAGTTATGTTAATCGCCATATATTACATCATTAGTTTTTGGTGCAGTGTTCCATGATTCATTGTTTGTTCATAACACCCAGTGCTCCATGCAGAACGTGCCCTCCTCCATACCCATCACCAGGCTCACCCATCCCCCTACCCCCCTCCCGTCTAGAACCCTCAGTTTGTCTTTCAGAGTCCTTCATCTCTCATGGTTCGTCTCCCCCTCTGACATACTCCCCTTTTCTTCCTCTCCTGTTATCTTCTTCTTTTTCTTTTTTCTTAAAATATGGTGCGTTATTTGTTTCAGAAGGACAGAACTGTGATTCAACAGTCTTGCACAATTCACAGCGCTCACCGTAGCACATACCCTCCCCAATGTCTAGCACCCAGCCACCCCATCCCTCCCACCCCCAACCACTGCAGTAACACTCAGTTTCTCTCCTGAGATTAAGAATTCCTCATATCAGTGAGGTCATGTGATACATGTCTTTCTCTGATTGACTTATTTCACTCAGCATAACACCCTCCAGTTCCATCCACGTCGTTGCAAATGGCAAGATCTCATTCCTTTTGATGGCTGCATAATATTCCATTGTTTATCTATACCACCTCTTCTTTATCCATTCATCTGTCGATGGGCATCTTGGCTCTTTCCACAGTTTGGCTATGGTGGACATTGCTGCTATAAACATTGGGGTACACGTACCCCTTCGGGTCCCTACATTTGTATCTTTGTGGTAAATACCCAGTAGTGCTATTGCTGGATCGAACGGTAGCTCTAATTTCAACTGTTTGAGGAACCTCCATACTGTTTTCCAGAGGGGTTGCACCAGCTTGCATTCCCACCAACAGTGTAGGAGGGTTCCCCTTTCTCCACATCCCCGCCAACATCTGCCGTTCCCTGACTTGTTCATTTTAGCCAATCTGACTGGTGTGAGGTGGTATCTCATTGAGGTTTTGATTTGGATTTCCCTGATGCCGAGCGATGTTGAGCACTTTTTCATGTGCCTGTTGGCCATGTGGATGTCTTCTTTGGAGAAATGTCTGTTCATGTCTTCTGCCCATTTCTTGATTGGATTACTTGTTCTTTGGGTGTTGAGTTTGATAAGTTCTTTATAGATTTTGGATACTAGCCCTTATTCTGATATGTCATTTGCAAATATTTTCTCCCATTCTGTCGGTTGTCTTTTGGTTTTGTGGACCGTTTCTTTTGCTGTGCAAAAGCTTTTTATCTGGATGAAATCCCAGTAGTTCATTTTTGCCCTGGCTTCCCGTGCCTTTGGCGATGTTTCTAGGAAGAAGTTGCTGCGGCTAAGGTCGAAAAGGTTGCTACCTGTGTTCTCCTTTAGGATTTGGATGGTCTCCTGTCTCACGTTTAGGTCTTTCAACCATTTGGAGTCGATTTTTGTGTGTGGTGTAAGGAAATGGTCCAGTTTCATTCTTCTGCATGTGGCTGTCCAATTTTCCCAACACCATTTGTTGAAGAGACTGTCTCTTTTCCACTGGACATTCTTTCCTGCTTTGTCAAAGATGAGTTGACCATAGAGTTGAGGGTCCATTTCTGGGCTCTCGATTCTGTTCCATTGATCAATGTGTCTGTTTTTGTGCCAGTACCATACTGTCTTGATGATGACAGCTTTGTAATAGAGCTGGAAGTCCGGAATTGCGATGCCGCCAGCTTTGCTTTTCTTTTTCAGTATTCCTCTGGCTATTCTGGGTCTCTTCTGGTTCCATACAAATTTTAGGATTATTTGTTCCATGTCTGTGAAAAAAGTGGATGGTATTTTGATGGGGATGGCATTGAATGTGTAGATTGCTCTAGGTAGCATTGACATCTTCACAATGTTGATTCTCCCAATCCATGAGCATGGAACGTTTTTCCATTTCTTTGTGTCTTCTTCAATTGCTTTCATGGGTATTTTATAGTTTTCTGAGTACAGATCCTTTGCCTCTTTGGTTAGATTTATTCCTAGGTATCTAATGGTTTTGGGTGCAATTGTAAATGGGATCGACTCCTTGATTTGTCTCTCTTCTGTCTTGTTGTTGGTGTATAGGAATGCCACGGATTTCTGTGCATTGATTTTATATCCTGCCACTTGACTGAATTCCTGTATGAGTTCTAGCAGTTTTGGGGTGGAGTCTTTTGGGTTTTCCACGTACAGTATCATATCATCTGCAAAGAGTGAGAGTTTGACTTCCTCTTTGCCGATTTGGATGCCTTTCGTTTCTTTTGGTTGTCTAACTGCTGTGGCTAGGACTTCTAATACTATGTTGAATAGCAGTGGTGAGAGTGGACATCCCTGCCGCGTTCCTGACCTTAGGGGAAGAGCTCTCAGCCTTTCCCCCTTGAGAATGATATTGGCTGTAGGTTATTCATAGATGGCTTTTATGATATTGAGGTATGTACCCTCTCTCCCTATACTCTGAAGAGTTTTGTTCAAGAAAGGATGCTGTACTTTGTCAAATGCTTTTTCTGCATCTAGTTACAGGATCATATGGTTCTTTTTCTTTTTTTTTATTAATGTATTGTATCACATTGATTGATTTGCAGATGTTGAACCAACCTTGCAGCCTAGGAGTAAATCCCACTTGGTCGTGGTGAATAATCCTTTTAATGCACTGTTGGATCCTATTGGCTGGCGTTTTGGTGAGAAGTTTTGCATCCATGTTCCTCAGGGATATGGACCTGTAATTTTCCTTTTTGATGGGGTCTTTGTTCGGTTTGGGGATCAAGGTAATGGCCTCATAAGACGAGTTTGGATGCTTTCCTTCCATTTCTATTTTTTGGAACAGTTTCAGAAGAATAGGTATTACTACTTCTTTAAATGGTTGGTAGAATTCCCCTGGGAAGCCATCTGGCCTTGGGCTCCTGTTTGTTGGGAGATTTTTGATGACTGCTTCAATTTCCTCATTAGCGGTTATAGGTCTCTTCAGGTTTTCTATTTCTTCCTGGTTCAGCTTAGGTAGTTGATACATTTCTGGGAATGCATCCATTTCTTCAAGATTATCTAATTTGCTGGCCTAGAGTGGCTCATAATATGTTCTTATAATTGTTTGTATTTCTTTGGTGTTGGTTGTCATCTCTCCTCTTTCATTCATGATTATTTTTTTAATTTTTTTATAGTTATGTTAATCGCCATATATTACATCATTAGTTTTTGGTGCAGTGTTCCATGATTCATTGTTTGTTCATAACACCCAGTGCTCCATGCAGAACGTGCCCTCCTCCATACCCATCACCAGGCTCACCCATCCCCCTACCCCCCTCCCCTCTAGAACCCTCAGTTTGTCTTTCAGAGTCCTTCATCTCTCATGGTTCGTCTCCCCCTCTGACATACTCCCCTTTTCTTCCTCTCCTGTTATCTTCTTCTTTTTCTTTTTTCTTAAAATATGGTGCGTTATTTGTTTCAGAAGGACAGAACTGTGATTCAACAGTCTTGCACAATTCACAGCGCTCACCGTAGCACATACCCTCCCCAATGTCTAGCACCCAGCCACCCCATCCCTCCCACCCCCAACCACTGCAGTAACACTCAGTTTCTCTCCTGAGATTAAGAATTCCTCATATCAGTGAGGTCATGTGATACATGTCTTTCTCTGATTGACTTATTTCACTCAGCATAACACCCTCCAGTTCCATCCACGTCGTTGCAAATGGCAAGATCTCATTCCTTTTGATGGCTGCATAATATTCCATTGTGTATCTATACCACCTCTTCTTTATCCATTCATCTGTCGATGGGCATCTTGGCTCTTTCCACAGTTTGGCTATGGTGGACATTGCTGCTATAAACATTGGGGTACACGTACCCCTTCGGGTCCCTACATTTGTATCTTTGTGGTAAATACCCAGTAGTGCTATTGCTGGATCGAACGGTAGCTCTAATTTCAACTGTTTGAGGAACCTCCATACTGTTTTCCAGAGGGGTTGCACCAGCTTGCATTCCCACCAACAGTGTAGGAGGGTTCCCCTTTCTCCACATCCCCGCCAACATCTGCCGTTCCCTGACTTGTTCATTTTAGCCAATCGGACTGGTGTGAGGTGGTATCTCATTGAGGTTTTGATTTGGATTTCCCTGATGCCGAGCGATGTTGAGCACTTTTTCATGTGCCTGTTGGCCATGTGGATGTCTTCTTTGGAGAAATGTCTGTTCATGTCTTCTGCCCATTTCTTGATTGGATTACTTGTTCTTTGGGTGTTGAGTTTGATAAGTTCTTTATAGATTTTGGATACTAGCCCTTATTCTGATATGTCATTTGCAAATATTTTCTCCCATTCTGTCGGTTGTCTTTTGGTTTTGTGGACCGTTTCTTTTGCTGTGCAAAAGCTTTTTATCTGGATGAAATCCCAGTAGTTCATTTTTGCCCTGGCTTCCCGTGCCTTTGGCGATGTTTCTAGGAAGAAGTTGCTGCGGCTAAGGTCGAAAAGGTTGCTACCTGTGTTCTCCTTTAGGATTTGGATGGTCTCCTGTCTCACGTTTAGGTCTTTCAACCATTTGGAGTCGATTTTTGTGTGTGGTGTAAGGAAATGGTCCAGTTTCATTCTTCTGCATGTGGCTGTCCAATTTTCCCAACACCATTTGTTGAAGAGACTGTCTCTTTTCCACTGGACATTCTTTCCTGCTTTGTCAAAGATGAGTTGACCATAGAGTTGAGGGTCCATTTCTGGGCTCTCGATTCTGTTCCATTGATCAATGTGTCTGTTTTTGTGCCAGTACCATACTGTCTTGATGATGACAGCTTTGTAATAGAGCTGGAAGTCCGGAATTGCGATGCCGCCAGCTTTGCTTTTCTTTTTCAGTATTCCTCTGGCTATTCTGGGTCTCTTCTGGTTCCATACAAATTTTAGGATTATTTGTTCCATGTCTGTGAAAAAAGTGCATGGTATTTTGATGGGGATGGCATTGAATGTGTAGATTGCTCTAGGTAGCATTGACATCTTCACAATGTTGGTTCTCCCAATCCATGAGCATGGAACGTTTTTCCATTTCTTTGTGTCTTCTTCAATTGCTTTCATGGGTATTTTATAGTTTTCTGAGTACAGATCCTTTGCCTCTTTGGTTAGATTTATTCCTAGGTATCTAATGGTTTTGGGTGCAATTGTAAATGGGATCGACTCCTTGATTTGTCTCTCTTCTGTCTTGTTGTTGGTGTATAGGAATGCCACGGATTTCTGTGCATTGATTTTATATCCGGCCACTTGACTGAATTCCTGGATGAGTTCTAGCAGTTTTGGGGTGGAGTCTTTTGGGTTTTCCACATACAGTATCATATCATCTGCAAAGAGTGAGAGTTTGACTTCCTCTTTGCCGATTTGGATGCCTTTCGTTTCTTTTGGTTGTCTAACTGCTGTGGCTAGGACTTCTAATACTATGTTGAATAGCAGTGGTGAGAGTGGACATCCCTGCCGCGTTCCTGACCTTAGGGGAAGAGCTCTCAGCCTTTCCCCCTTGAGAATGATATTGGCTGTAGGTTATTCATAGATGGCTTTTATGATATTGAGGTATGTACCCTCTCTCCCTATACTCTGAAGAGTTTTGTTCAAGAAAGGATGCTGTACTTTGTCAAATGCTTTTTCTGCATCTAGTTACAGGATCATATGGTTCTTTTTCTTTTTTTTTTATTAATGTATTGTATCACATTGATTGATTTGCAGATGTTGAACCAACCTTGCAGCCTAGGAGTAAATCCCACTTGGTCGTGGTGAATAATCCTTTTAATGCACTGTTGGATCCTATTGGCTGGCGTTTTGGTGAGAAGTTTTGCATCCATGTTCCTCAGGGATATGGACCTGTAATTTTCCTTTTTGATGGGGTCTTTGTTCGGTTTGGGGATCAAGGTAATGGCCTCATAAGACGAGTTTGGATGCTTTCCTTCCATTTCTATTTTTTGGAACAGTTTCAGAAGAATAGGTATTACTACTTCTTTAAATGGTTGGTGGAATTCCCCTGGGAAGCCATCTGGCCTTGGGCTCCTGTTTGTTGGGAGATTTTTGATGACTGCTTCAATTTCCTCATTAGCGGTTATAGGTCTCTTCAGGTTTTCTATTTCTTCCTGGTTCAGCTTAGGTAGTTGATACATTTCTGGGAATGCATCCATTTCTTCAAGATTATCTAATTTGCTGGCCTAGAGTGGCTCATAATATGTTCTTATAATTGTTTGTATTTCTTTGGTGTTGGTTGTCATCTCTCCTCTTTCATTCATGATTATTTTTTTAATTTTTTTATAGTTATGTTAATCACCATATATTACATCATTAGTTTTTGGTGCAGTGTTCCATGATTCATTGTTTGTTCATAACACCCAGTGCTCCATGCAGAACGTGCCCTCCTCCATACCCATCACCAGGCTCACCCATCCCCCTACCCCCCTCCCCTCTAGAACCCTCAGTTTGTCTTTCAGAGTCCTTCATCTCTCATGGTTCGTCTCCCCCTCTGACATACTCCCCTTTTCTTCCTCTCCTGTTATCTTCTTCTTTTTCTTTTTTCTTAAAATATGGTGCGTTATTTGTTTCAGAAGGACAGAACTGTGATTCAACAGTCTTGCACAATTCACAGCGCTCACCGTAGCACATACCCTCCCCAATGTCTAGCACCCAGCCACCCCATCCCTCCCACCCCCAACCACTGCAGTAACACTCAGTTTCTCTCCTGAGATTAAGAATTCCTCATATCAGTGAGGTCATGTGATACATGTCTTTCTCTGATTGACTTATTTCACTCAGCATAACACCCTCCAGTTCCATCCACGTCGTTGCAAATGGCAAGATCTCATTCCTTTTGATGGCTGCATAATATTCCATTGTGTATCTATACCACCTCTTCTTTATCCATTCATCTGTCGATGGGCATCTTGGCTCTTTCCACAGTTTGGCTATGGTGGACATTGCTGCTATAAACATTGGGGTACACGTACCCCTTCGGGTCCCTACATTTGTATCTTTGTGGTAAATACCCAGTAGTGCAATTGCTGGATCGAACGGTAGCTCTAATTTCAACTGTTTGAGGAACCTCCATACTGTTTTCCAGAGGGGTTGCACCAGCTTGCATTCCCACCAACAGTGTAGGAGGGTTCCCCTTTCTCCACATCCCCGCCAACATCTGCCGTTCCCTGACTTGTTCATTTTAGCCAATCGGACTGGTGTGAGGTGGTATCTCATTGAGGTTTTGATTTGGATTTCCCTGATGCCGAGCGATGTTGAGCACTTTTTCATGTGCCTGTTGGCCATGTGGATGTCTTCTTTGGAGAAATGTCTGTTCATGTCTTCTGCCCATTTCTTGATTGGATTACTTGTTCTTTGGGTGTTGAGTTTGATAAGTTCTTTATAGATTTTGGATACTAGCCCTTATTCTGATATGTCATTTGCAAATATTTTCTCCCATTCTGTCGGTTGTCTTTTGGTTTTGTGGACCGTTTCTTTTGCTGTGCAAAAGCTTTTTATCTGGATGAAATCCCAGTAGTTCATTTTTGCCCTGGCTTCCCGTGCCTTTGGCGATGTTTCTAGGAAGAAGTTGCTGCGGCTAAGGTCGAAAAGGTTGCTACCTGTGTTCTCCTTTAGGATTTGGATGGTCTCCTGTCTCACGTTTAGGTCTTTCAACCATTTGGAGTCGATTTTTGTGTGTGGTGTAAGGAAATGGTCCAGTTTCATTCTTCTGCATGTGGCTGTCCAATTTTCCCAACACCATTTGTTGAAGAGACTGTCTCTTTTCCACTGGACATTCTTTCCTGCTTTGTCAAAGATGAGTTGACCATAGAGTTGAGGGTCCATTTCTGGGCTCTCGATTCTGTTCCATTGATCAATGTGTCTGTTTTTGTGCCAGTACCATACTGTCTTGATGATGACAGCTTTGTAATAGAGCTGGAAGTCCGGAATTGCGATGCCGCCAGCTTTGCTTTTCTTTTTCAGTATTCCTCTGGCTATTCTGGGTCTCTTCTGGTTCCATACAAATTTTAGGATTATTTGTTCCATGTCTGTGAAAAAAGTGGATGGTATTTTGATGGGGATGGCATTGAATGTGTAGATTGCTCTAGGTAGCATTGACATCTTCACAATGTTGATTCTCCCAATCCATGAGCATGGAACGTTTTTCCATTTCTTTGTGTCTTCTTCAATTGCTTTCATGGGTATTTTATAGTTTTCTGAGTACAGATCCTTTGCCTCTTTGGTTAGATTTATTCCTAGGTATCTAATGGTTTTGGGTGCAATTGTAAATGGGATCGACTCCTTGATTTGTCTCTCTTCTGTCTTGTTGTTGGTGTATAGGAATGCCACGGATTTCTGTGCATTGATTTTATATCCGGCCACTTGACTGAATTCCTGGATGAGTTCTAGCAGTTTTGGGGTGGAGTCTTTTGGGTTTTCCACATACAGTATCATATCATCTGCAAAGAGTGAGAGTTTGACTTCCTCTTTGCCGATTTGGATGCCTTTCGTTTCTTTTGGTTGTCTAATTGCTGTGGCTAGGACTTCTAATACTATGTTGAATAGCAGTGGTGAGAGTGGACATCCCTGCCGCGTTCCTGACCTTAGGGGAAGAGCTCTCAGCCTTTCCCCCTTGAGAATGATATTGGCTGTAGGTTATTCATAGATGGCTTTTATGATATTGAGGTATGTACCCTCTCTCCCTATACTCTGAAGAGTTTTGTTCAAGAAAGGATGCTGTACTTTGTCAAATGCTTTTTCTGCATCTAGTTACAGGATCATATGGTTCTTTTTCTTTTTTTTTTTATTAATGTATTGTATCACATTGATTGATTTGCAGATGTTGAACCAACCTTGCAGCCTAGGAGTAAATCCCACTTGGTCGTGGTGAATAATCCTTTTAATGCACTGTTGGATCCTATTGGCTGGCGTTTTGGTGAGAAGTTTTGCATCCATGTTCCTCAGGGATATGGACCTGTAATTTTCCTTTTTGATGGGGTCTTTGTTCGGTTTGGGGATCAAGGTAATGGCCTCATAAGACGAGTTTGGATGCTTTCTTTCCATTTCTATTTTTTGGAACAGTTTCAGAAGAATAGGTATTACTACTTCTTTAAATGGTTGGTAGAATTCCCCTGGGAAGCCATCTGGCCTTGGGCTCCTGTTTGTTGGGAGATTTTTGATGACTGCTTCAATTTCCTCATTAGCGGTTATAGGTCTCTTCAGGTTTTCTATTTCTTCCTGGTTCAGCTTAGGTAGTTGATACATTTCTGGGAATGCATCCATTTCTTCAAGATTATCTAATTTGCTGGCCTAGAGTGGCTCATAATATGTTCTTATAATTGTTTGTATTTCTTTGGTGTTGGTTGTCATCTCTCCTCTTTCATTCATGATTATTTTTTTAATTTTTTTATAGTTATGTTAATCGCCATATATTACATCATTAGTTTTTGGTGCAGTGTTCCATGATTCATTGTTTGTTCATAACACCCAGTGCTCCATGCAGAACGTGCCCTCCTCCATACCCATCACCAGGCTCACCCATCCCCCTACCCCCCTCCCCTCTAGAACCCTCAGTTTGTCTTTCAGAGTCCTTCATCTCTCATGGTTCGTCTCCCCCTCTGACATACTCCCCTTTTCTTCCTCTCCTGTTATCTTCTTCTTTTTCTTTTTTCTTAAAATATGGTGCGTTATTTGTTTCAGAAGGACAGAACTGTGATTCAACAGTCTTGCACAATTCACAGCGCTCACCGTAGCACATACCCTCCCCAATGTCTAGCACCCAGCCACCCCATCCCTCCCACCCCCAACCACTGCAGTAACACTCCGTTTCTCTCCTGAGATTAAGAATTCCTCATATCAGTGAGGTCATGTGATACATGTCTTTCTCTGATTGACTTATTTCACTCAGCATAACACCCTCCAGTTCCATCCACGTCGTTGCAAATGGCAAGATCTCATTCCTTTTGATGGCTGCATAATATTCCATTGTGTATCTATACCACCTCTTCTTTATCCATTCATCTGTCGATGGGCATCTTGGCTCTTTCCACAGTTTGGCTATGGTGGACATTGCTGCTATAAACATTGGGGTACACGTACCCCTTCGGGTCCCTACATTTGTACCTTTGTGGTAAATACCCAGTAGTGCAATTGCTGGATCGAACGGTAGCTCTAATTTCAACTGTTTGAGGAACCTCCATACTGTTTTCCAGAGGGTTTGCACCAGCTTGCATTCCCACCAACAGTGTAGGAGGGTTCCCCTTTCTCCACATCCCCGCCAACATCTGCCGTTCCCTGACTTGTTCATTTTGCCAATCGGACTGGTGTGAGGTGGTATCTCATTGAGGTTTTGATTTGGATTTCCCTGATGCCGAGCGATGTTGAGCACTTTTTCATGTGCCTGTTGGCCATGTGGATGTCTTCTTTGGAGAAATGTCTGTTCATGTCTTCTGCCCATTTCTTGATTGGATTACTTGTTCTTTGGGTGTTGAGTTTGATAAGTTCTTTATAGATTTTGGATACTAGCCCTTATTCTGATATGTCATTTGCAAATATTTTCTCCCATTCTGTCGGTTGTCTTTTGGTTTTGTGGACCGTTTCTTTTGCTGTGCAAAAGCTTTTTATCTGGATGAAATCCCAGTAGTTCATTTTTGCCCTGGCTTCCCGTGCCTTTGGCGATGTTTCTAGGAAGAAGTTGCTGCGGCTAAGGTCGAAAAGGTTGCTACCTGTGTTCTCCTTTAGGATTTGGATGGTCTCCTGTCTCACGTTTAGGTCTTTCAACCATTTGGAGTCGATTTTTGTGTGTGGTGTAAGGAAATGGTCCAGTTTCATTCTTCTGCATGTGGCTGTCCAATTTTCCCAACACCATTTGTTGAAGAGACTGTCTCTTTTCCACTGGACATTCTTTCCTGCTTTGTCAAAGATGAGTTGACCATAGAGTTGAGGGTCCATTTCTGGGCTCTCGATTCTGTTCCATTGATCAATGTGTCTGTTTTTGTGCCAGTACCATACTGTCTTGATGATGACAGCTTTGTAATAGAGCTGGAAGTCCGGAATTGCGATGCCGCCAGCTTTGCTTTTCTTTTTCAGTATTCCTCTGGCTATTCTGGGTCTCTTCTGGTTCCATACAAATTTTAGGATTATTTGTTCCATGTCTGTGAAAAAAGTGGATGGTATTTTGATGGGGATGGCATTGAATGTGTAGATTGCTCTAGGTAGCATTGACATCTTCACAATGTTGATTCTCCCAATCCATGAGCATGGAACGTTTTTCCATTTCTTTGTGTCTTCTTCAATTGCTTTCATGGGTATTTTATAGTTTTCTGAGTACAGATCCTTTGCCTCTTTGGTTAGATTTATTCCTAGGTATCTAATGGTTTTGGGTGCAATTGTAAATGGGATCGACTCCTTGATTTGTCTCTCTTCTGTCTTGTTGTTGGTGTATAGGAATGCCACGGATTTCTGTGCATTGATTTTATATCCGGCCACTTGACTGAATTCCTGGATGAGTTCTAGCAGTTTTGGGGTGGAGTCTTTTGGGTTTTCCACATACAGTATCATATCATCTGCAAAGAGTGAGAGTTTGACTTCCTCTTTGCCGATTTGGATGCCTTTCGTTTCTTTTGGTTGTCTAACTGCTGTGGCTAGGACTTCTAATACTATGTTGAATAGCAGTGGTGAGAGTGGACATCCCTGCCGCGTTCCTGACCTTAGGGGAAGAGCTCTCAGCCTTTCCCCCTTGAGAATGATATTGGCTGTAGGTTATTCATAGATGGCTTTTATGATATTGAGGTATGTACCCTCTCTCCCTATACTCTGAAGAGTTTTGTTCAAGAAAGGATGCTGTACTTTGTCAAATGCTTTTTCTGCATCTAGTTACAGGATCATATGGTTCTTTTTCTTTTTTTTTTATTAATGTATTGTATCACATTGATTGATTTGCAGATGTTGAACCAACCTTGCAGCCTAGGAGTAAATCCCACTTGGTCGTGGTGAATAATCCTTTTAATGCACTGTTGGATCCTATTGGCTGGCGTTTTGGTGAGAAGTTTTGCATCCATGTTCCTCAGGGATATGGACCTGTAATTTTCCTTTTTGATGGGGTCTTTGTTCGGTTTGGGGATCAAGGTAATGGCCTCATAAGACGAGTTTGGATGCTTTCCTTCCATTTCTATTTTTTGGAACAGTTTCAGAAGAATAGGTATTACTACTTCTTTAAATGGTTGGTAGAATTCCCCTGGGAAGCCATCTGGCCTTGGGCTCCTGTTTGTTGGGAGATTTTTGATGACTGCTTCAATTTCCTCATTAGCGGTTATAGGTCTCTTCAGGTTTTCTATTTCTTCCTGGTTCAGCTTAGGTAGTTGATACATTTCTGGGAATGCATCCATTTCTTCAAGATTATCTAATTTGCTGGCCTAGAGTGGCTCATAATATGTTCTTATAATTGTTTGTATTTCTTTGGTGTTGGTTGTCATCTCTCCTCTTTCATTCATGATTATTTTTTTAATTTTTTTATAGTTATGTTAATCGCCATATATTACATCATTAGTTTTTGGTGCAGTGTTCCATGATTCATTGTTTGTTCATAACACCCAGTGCTCCATGCAGAACGTGCCCTCCTCCATACCCATCACCAGGCTCACCCATCCCCCTACCCCCCTCCCCTCTAGAACCCTCAGTTTGTCTTTCAGAGTCCTTCATCTCTCATGGTTCGTCTCCCCCTCTGACATACTCCCCTTTTCTTCCTCTCCTGTTATCTTCTTCTTTTTCTTTTTTCTTAAAATATGGTGCGTTATTTGTTTCAGAAGGACAGAACTGTGATTCAACAGTCTTGCACAATTCACAGCGCTCACCGTAGCACATACCCTCCCCAATGTCTAGCACCCAGCCACCCCATCCCTCCCACCCCCAACCACTGCAGTAACACTCCGTTTCTCTCCTGAGATTAAGAATTCCTCATATCAGTGAGGTCATGTGATACATGTCTTTCTCTGATTGACTTATTTCACTCAGCATAACACCCTCCAGTTCCATCCACGTCGTTGCAAATGGCAAGATCTCATTCCTTTTGATGGCTGCATAATATTCCATTGTGTATCTATACCACCTCTTCTTTATCCATTCATCTGTCGATGGGCATCTTGGCTCTTTCCACAGTTTGGCTATGGTGGACATTGCTGCTATAAACATTGGGGTACACGTACCCCTTCGGGTCCCTACATTTGTACCTTTGTGGTAAATACCCAGTAGTGCAATTGCTGGATCGAACGGTAGCTCTAATTTCAACTGTTTGAGGAACCTCCATACTGTTTTCCAGAGGGTTTGCACCAGCTTGCATTCCCACCAACAGTGTAGGAGGGTTCCCCTTTCTCCACATCCCCGCCAACATCTGCCGTTCCCTGACTTGTTCATTTTGCCAATCGGACTGGTGTGAGGTGGTATCTCATTGAGGTTTTGATTTGGATTTCCCTGATGCCGAGCGATGTTGAGCACTTTTTCATGTGCCTGTTGGCCATGTGGATGTCTTCTTTGGAGAAATGTCTGTTCATGTCTTCTGCCCATTTCTTGATTGGATTACTTGTTCTTTGGGTGTTGAGTTTGATAAGTTCTTTATAGATTTTGGATACTAGCCCTTATTCTGATATGTCATTTGCAAATATTTTCTCCCATTCTGTCGGTTGTCTTTTGGTTTTGTGGACCGTTTCTTTTGCTGTGCAAAAGCTTTTTATCTGGATGAAATCCCAGTAGTTCATTTTTGCCCTGGCTTCCCGTGCCTTTGGCGATGTTTCTAGGAAGAAGTTGCTGCGGCTAAGGTCGAAAAGGTTGCTACCTGTGTTCTCCTTTAGGATTTGGATGGTCTCCTGTCTCACGTTTAGGTCTTTCAACCATTTGGAGTCGATTTTTGTGTGTGGTGTAAGGAAATGGTCCAGTTTCATTCTTCTGCATGTGGCTGTCCAATTTTCCCAACACCATTTGTTGAAGAGACTGTCTCTTTTCCACTGGACATTCTTTCCTGCTTTGTCAAAGATGAGTTGACCATAGAGTTGAGGGTCCATTTCTGGGCTCTCGATTCTGTTCCATTGATCAATGTGTCTGTTTTTGTGCCAGTACCATACTGTCTTGATGATGACAGCTTTGTAATAGAGCTGGAAGTCCGGAATTGCGATGCCGCCAGCTTTGCTTTTCTTTTTCAGTATTCCTCTGGCTATTCTGGGTCTCTTCTGGTTCCATACAAATTTTAGGATTATTTGTTCCATGTCTGTGAAAAAAGTGGATGGTATTTTGATGGGGATGGCATTGAATGTGTAGATTGCTCTAGGTAGCATTGACATCTTCACAATGTTGATTCTCCCAATCCATGAGCATGGAACGTTTTTCCATTTCTTTGTGTCTTCTTCAATTGCTTTCATGGGTATTTTATAGTTTTCTGAGTACAGATCCTTTGCCTCTTTGGTTAGATTTATTCCTAGGTATCTAATGGTTTTGGGTGCAATTGTAAATGGGATCGACTCCTTGATTTGTCTCTCTTCTGTCTTGTTGTTGGTGTATAGGAATGCCACGGATTTCTGTGCATTGATTTTATATCCGGCCACTTGACTGAATTCCTGGATGAGTTCTAGCAGTTTTGGGGTGGAGTCTTTTGGGTTTTCCACATACAGTATCATATCATCTGCAAAGAGTGAGAGTTTGACTTCCTCTTTGCCGATTT
Source organism: Eumetopias jubatus (assembly GCF_037043125.1). Taxonomy (NCBI): domain Eukaryota; kingdom Metazoa; phylum Chordata; class Mammalia; order Carnivora; family Otariidae; genus Eumetopias; species Eumetopias jubatus. The sequence continues at coordinate 157,319,114 of NW_028274807.1, forward strand.
GGATGCCTTTCGTTTCTTTTGGTTGTCTAATTGCTGTGGCTAGGACTTCTAATACTATGTTGAATAGCAGTGGTGAGAGTGGACATCCCTGCCGCGTTCCTGACCTTAGGGGAAGAGCTCTCAGCCTTTCCCCCTTGAGAATGATATTGGCTGTAGGTTATTCATAGATGGCTTTTATGATATTGAGGTATGTACCCTCTCTCCCTATACTCTGAAGAGTTTTGTTCAAGAAAGGATGCTGTACTTTGTCAAATGCTTTTTCTGCATCTAGTTACAGGATCATATGGTTCTTTTTCTTTTTTTTTTATTAATGTATTGTATCACATTGATTGATTTGCAGATGTTGAACCAACCTTGCAGCCTAGGAGTAAATCCCACTTGGTCGTGGTGAATAATCCTTTTAATGCACTGTTGGATCCTATTGGCTGGCGTTTTGGTGAGAAGTTTTGCATCCATGTTCCTCAGGGATATGGACCTGTAATTTTCCTTTTTGATGGGGTCTTTGTTCGGTTTGGGGATCAAGGTAATGGCCTCATAAGACGAGTTTGGATGCTTTCCTTCCATTTCTATTTTTTGGAACAGTTTCAGAAGAATAGGTATTACTACTTCTTTAAATGGTTGGTAGAATTCCCCTGGGAAGCCATCTGGCCTTGGGCTCCTGTTTGTTGGGAGATTTTTGATGACTGCTTCAATTTCCTCATTAGCGGTTATAGGTCTCTTCAGGTTTTCTATTTCTTCCTGGTTCAGCTTAGGTAGTTGATACATTTCTGGGAATGCATCCATTTCTTCAAGATTATCTAATTTGCTGGCCTAGAGTGGCTCATAATATGTTCTTATAATTGTTTGTATTTCTTTGGTGTTGGTTGTCATCTCTCCTCTTTCATTCATGATTATTTTTTTAATTTTTTTATAGTTATGTTAATCACCATATATTACATCATTAGTTTTTGGTGCAGTGTTCCATGATTCATTGTTTGTTCATAACACCCAGTGCTCCATGCAGAACGTGCCCTCCTCCATACCCATCACCAGGCTCACCCATCCCCCTACCCCCCTCCCCTCTAGAACCCTCAGTTTGTCTTTCAGAGTCCTTCATCTCTCATGGTTCGTCTCCCCCTCTGACATACTCCCCTTTTCTTCCTCTCCTGTTATCTTCTTCTTTTTCTTTTTTCTTAAAATATGGTGCGTTATTTGTTTCAGAAGGACAGAACTGTGATTCAACAGTCTTGCACAATTCACAGCGCTCACCGTAGCACATACCCTCCCCAATGTCTAGCACCCAGCCACCCCATCCCTCCCACCCCCAACCACTGCAGTAACACTCCGTTTCTCTCCTGAGATTAAGAATTCCTCATATCAGTGAGGTCATGTGATACATGTCTTTCTCTGATTGACTTATTTCACTCAGCATAACACCCTCCAGTTCCATCCACGTCGTTGCAAATGGCAAGATCTCATTCCTTTTGATGGCTGCATAATATTCCATTGTGTATCTATACCACCTCTTCTTTATCCATTCATCTGTCGATGGGCATCTTGGCTCTTTCCACAGTTTGGCTATGGTGGACATTGCTGCTATAAACATTGGGGTACACGTACCCCTTCGGGTCCCTACATTTGTATCTTTGTGGTAAATACCCAGTAGTGCAATTGCTGGATCGAACGGTAGCTCTAATTTCAACTGTTTGAGGAACCTCCATACTGTTTTCCAGAGGGGTTGCACCAGCTTGCATTCCCACCAACAGTGTAGGAGGGTTCCCCTTTCTCCACATCCCCGCCAACATCTGCCGTTCCCTGACTTGTTCATTTTAGCCAATCGGACTGGTGTGAGGTGGTATCTCATTGAGGTTTTGATTTGGATTTCCCTGATGCCGAGCGATGTTGAGCACTTTTTCATGTGCCTGTTGGCCATGTGGATGTCTTCTTTGGAGAAATGTCTGTTCATGTCTTCTGCCCATTTCTTGATTGGATTACTTGTTCTTTGGGTGTTGAGTTTGATAAGTTCTTTATAGATTTTGGATACTAGCCCTTATTCTGATATGTCATTTGCAAATATTTTCTCCCATTCTGTCGGTTGTCTTTTGGTTTTGTGGACCGTTTCTTTTGCTGTGCAAAAGCTTTTTATCTGGATGAAATCCCAGTAGTTCATTTTTGCCCTGGCTTCCCGTGCCTTTGGCGATGTTTCTAGGAAGAAGTTGCTGCGGCTAAGGTCGAAAAGGTTGCTACCTGTGTTCTCCTTTAGGATTTGGATGGTCTCCTGTCTCACGTTTAGGTCTTTCAACCATTTGGAGTCGATTTTTGTGTGTGGTGTAAGGAAATGGTCCAGTTTCATTCTTCTGCATGTGGCTGTCCAATTTTCCCAACACCATTTGTTGAAGAGACTGTCTCTTTTCCACTGGACATTCTTTCCTGCTTTGTCAAAGATGAGTTGACCATAGAGTTGAGGGTCCATTTCTGGGCTCTCGATTCTGTTCCATTGATCAATGTGTCTGTTTTTGTGCCAGTACCATACTGTCTTGATGATGACAGCTTTGTAATAGAGCTGGAAGTCCGGAATTGCGATGCCGCCAGCTTTGCTTTTCTTTTTCAGTATTCCTCTGGCTATTCTGGGTCTCTTCTGGTTCCATACAAATTTTAGGATTATTTGTTCCATGTCTGTGAAAAAAGTGCATGGTATTTTGATGGGGATGGCATTGAATGTGTAGATTGCTCTAGGTAGCATTGACATCTTCACAATGTTGATTCTCCCAATCCATGAGCATGGAACGTTTTTCCATTTCTTTGTGTCTTCTTCAATTGCTTTCATGGGTATTTTATAGTTTTCTGAGTACAGATCCTTTGCCTCTTTGGTTAGATTTATTCCTAGGTATCTAATGGTTTTGGGTGCAATTGTAAATGGGATCGACTCCTTGATTTGTCTCTCTTCTGTCTTGTTGTTGGTGTATAGGAATGCCACGGATTTCTGTGCATTGATTTTATATCCGGCCACTTGACTGAATTCCTGGATGAGTTCTAGCAGTTTTGGGGTGGAGTCTTTTGGGTTTTCCACATACAGTATCATATCATCTGCAAAGAGTGAGAGTTTGACTTCCTCTTTGCCGATTTGGATGCCTTTCGTTTCTTTTGGTTGTCTAACTGCTGTGGCTAGGACTTCTAATACTATGTTGAATAGCAGTGGTGAGAGTGGACATCCCTGCCGCGTTCCTGACCTTAGGGGAAGAGCTATCAGCCTTTCCCCCTTGAGAATGATATTGGCTGTAGGTTATTCATAGATGGCTTTTATGATATTGAGGTATGTACCCTCTCTCCCTATACTCTGAAGAGTTTTGTTCAAGAAAGGATGCTGTACTTTGTCAAATGCTTTTTCTGCATCTAGTTACAGGATCATATGGTTCTTTTTCTTTTTTTTTTATTAATGTATTGTATCACATTGATTGATTTGCAGATGTTGAACCAACCTTGCAGCCTAGGAGTAAATCCCACTTGGTCGTGGTGAATAATCCTTTTAATGCACTGTTGGATCCTATTGGCTGGCGTTTTGGTGAGAAGTTTTGCATCCATGTTCCTCAGGGATATGGACCTGTAATTTTCCTTTTTGATGGGGTCTTTGTTCGGTTTGGGGATCAAGGTAATGGCCTCATAAGACGAGTTTGGATGCTTTCCTTCCATTTCTATTTTTTGGAACAGTTTCAGAAGAATAGGTATTACTACTTCTTTAAATGGTTGGTGGAATTCCCCTGGGAAGCCATCTGGCCTTGGGCTCCTGTTTGTTGGGAGATTTTTGATGACTGCTTCAATTTCCTCATTAGCGGTTATAGGTCTCTTCAGGTTTTCTATTTCTTCCTGGTTCAGCTTAGGTAGTTGATACATTTCTGGGAATGCATCCATTTCTTCAAGATTATCTAATTTGCTGGCCTAGAGTGGCTCATAATATGTTCTTATAATTGTTTGTATTTCTTTGGTGTTGGTTGTCATCTCTCCTCTTTCATTCATGATTATTTTTTTAATTTTTTTATAGTTATGTTAATCACCATATATTACATCATTAGTTTTTGGTGCAGTGTTCCATGATTCATTGTTGTTCATAACACCCAGTGCTCCATGCAGAACGTGCCCTCCTCCATACCCATCACCAGGCTCACCCATCCCCCTACCCCCCTCCCCTCTAGAACCCTCAGTTTGTCTTTCAGAGTCCTTCATCTCTCATGGTTCGTCTCCCCCTCTGACATACTCCCCTTTTCTTCCTCTCCTGTTATCTTCTTCTTTTTCTTTTTTCTTAAAATATGGTGCGTTATTTGTTTCAGAAGGACAGAACTGTGATTCAACAGTCTTGCACAATTCACAGCGCTCACCGTAGCACATACCCTCCCCAATGTCTAGCACCCAGCCACCCCATCCCTCCCACCCCCAACCACTGCAGTAACACTCCGTTTCTCTCCTGAGATTAAGAATTCCTCATATCAGTGAGGTCATGTGATACATGTCTTTCTCTGATTGACTTATTTCACTCAGCATAACACCCTCCAGTTCCATCCACGTCGTTGCAAATGGCAAGATCTCATTCCTTTTGATGGCTGCATAATATTCCATTGTGTATCTATACCACCTCTTCTTTATCCATTCATCTGTCGATGGGCATCTTGGCTCTTTCCACAGTTTGGCTATGGTGGACATTGCTGCTATAAACATTGGGGTACACGTACCCCTTCGGGTCCCTACATTTGTACCTTTGTGGTAAATACCCAGTAGTGCAATTGCTGGATCGAACGGTAGCTCTAATTTCAACTGTTTGAGGAACCTCCATACTGTTTTCCAGAGGGGTTGCACCAGCTTGCATTCCCACCAACAGTGTAGGAGGGTTCCCCTTTCTCCACATCCCCGCCAACATCTGCCGTTCCCTGACTTGTTCATTTTAGCCAATCGGACTGGTGTGAGGTGGTATCTCATTGAGGTTTTGATTTGGATTTCCCTGATGCCGAGCGATGTTGAGCACTTTTTCATGTGCCTGTTGGCCATGTGGATGTCTTCTTTGGAGAAATGTCTGTTCATGTCTTCTGCCCATTTCTTGATTGGATTACTTGTTCTTTGGGTGTTGAGTTTGATAAGTTCTTTATAGATTTTGGATACTAGCCCTTATTCTGATATGTCATTTGCAAATATTTTCTCCCATTCTGTCGGTTGTCTTTTGGTTTTGTGGACCGTTTCTTTTGCTGTGCAAAAGCTTTTTATCTGGATGAAATCCCAGTAGTTCATTTTTGCCCTGGCTTCCCGTGCCTTTGGCGATGTTTCTAGGAAGAAGTTGCTGCGGCTAAGGTCGAAAAGGTTGCTACCTGTGTTCTCCTTTAGGATTTGGATGGTCTCCTGTCTCACGTTTAGGTCTTTCAACCATTTGGAGTCGATTTTTGTGTGTGGTGTAAGGAAATGGTCCAGTTTCATTCTTCTGCATGTGGCTGTCCAATTTTCCCAACACCATTTGTTGAAGAGACTGTCTCTTTTCCACTGGACATTCTTTCCTGCTTTGTCAAAGATGAGTTGACCATAGAGTTGAGGGTCCATTTCTGGGCTCTCGATTCTGTTCCATTGATCAATGTGTCTGTTTTTGTGCCAGTACCATACTGTCTTGATGATGACAGCTTTGTAATAGAGCTGGAAGTCCGGAATTGCGATGCCGCCAGCTTTGCTTTTCTTTTTCAGTATTCCTCTGGCTATTCTGGGTCTCTTCTGGTTCCATACAAATTTTAGGATTATTTGTTCCATGTCTGTGAAAAAAGTGGATGGTATTTTGATGGGGATGGCATTGAATGTGTAGATTGCTCTAGGTAGCATTGACATCTTCACAATGTTGATTCTCCCAATCCATGAGCATGGAACGTTTTTCCATTTCTTTGTGTCTTCTTCAATTGCTTTCATGGGTATTTTATAGTTTTCTGAGTACAGATCCTTTGCCTCTTTGGTTAGATTTATTCCTAGGTATCTAATGGTTTTGGGTGCAATTGTAAATGGGATCGACTCCTTGATTTGTCTCTCTTCTGTCTTGTTGTTGGTGTATAGGAATGCCACGGATTTCTGTGCATTGATTTTATATCCGGCCACTTGACTGAATTCCTGGATGAGTTCTAGCAGTTTTGGGGTGGAGTCTTTTGGGTTTTCCACATACAGTATCATATCATCTGCAAAGAGTGAGAGTTTGACTTCCTCTTTGCCGATTTGGATGCCTTTCGTTTCTTTTGGTTGTCTAATTGCTGTGGCTAGGACTTCTAATACTATGTTGAATAGCAGTGGTGAGAGTGGACATCCCTGCCGCGTTCCTGACCTTAGGGGAAGAGCTCTCAGCCTTTCCCCCTTGAGAATGATATTGGCTGTAGGTTATTCATAGATGGCTTTTATGATATTGAGGTATGTACCCTCTCTCCCTATACTCTGAAGAGTTTTGTTCAAGAAAGGATGCTGTACTTTGTCAAATGCTTTTTCTGCATCTAGTTACAGGATCATATGGTTCTTTTTCTTTTTTTTTTTATTAATGTATTGTATCACATTGATTGATTTGCAGATGTTGAACCAACCTTGCAGCCTAGGAGTAAATCCCACTTGGTCGTGGTGAATAATCCTTTTAATGCACTGTTGGATCCTATTGGCTGGCGTTTTGGTGAGAAGTTTTGCATCCATGTTCCTCAGGGATATGGACCTGTAATTTTCCTTTTTGATGGGGTCTTTGTTCGGTTTGGGGATCAAGGTAATGGCCTCATAAGACGAGTTTGGATGCTTTCCTTCCATTTCTATTTTTTGGAACAGTTTCAGAAGAATAGGTATTACTACTTCTTTAAATGGTTGGTAGAATTCCCCTGGGAAGCCATCTGGCCTTGGGCTCCTGTTTGTTGGGAGATTTTTGATGACTGCTTCAATTTCCTCATTAGCGGTTATAGGTCTCTTCAGGTTTTCTATTTCTTCCTGGTTCAGCTTAGGTAGTTGATACATTTCTGGGAATGCATCCATTTCTTCAAGATTATCTAATTTGCTGGCCTAGAGTGGCTCATAATATGTTCTTATAATTGTTTGTATTTCTTTGGTGTTGGTTGTCATCTCTCCTCTTTCATTCATGATTATTTTTTTAATTTTTTTATAGTTATGTTAATCGCCATATATTACATCATTAGTTTTTGGTGCAGTGTTCCATGATTCATTGTTTGTTCATAACACCCAGTGCTCCATGCAGAACGTGCCCTCCTCCATACCCATCACCAGGCTCACCCATCCCCCTACCCCCCTCCCCTCTAGAACCCTCAGTTTGTCTTTCAGAGTCCTTCATCTCTCATGGTTCGTCTCCCCCTCTGACATACTCCCCTTTTCTTCCTCTCCTGTTATCTTCTTCTTTTTCTTTTTTCTTAAAATATGGTGCGTTATTTGTTTCAGAAGGACAGAACTGTGATTCAACAGTCTTGCACAATTCACAACGCTCACCGTAGCACATACCCTCCCCAATGTCTAGCACCCAGCCACCCCATCCCTCCCACCCCCAACCACTGCAGTAACACTCCGTTTCTCTCCTGAGATTAAGAATTCCTCATATCAGTGAGGTCATGTGATACATGTCTTTCTCTGATTGACTTATTTCACTCAGCATAACACCCTCCAGTTCCATCCACGTCGTTGCAAATGGCAAGATCTCATTCCTTTTGATGGCTGCATAATATTCCATTGTGTATCTATACCACCTCTTCTTTATCCATTCATCTGTCGATGGGCATCTTGGCTCTTTCCACAGTTTGGCTATGGTGGACATTGCTGCTATAAACATTGGGGTACACGTACCCCTTCGGGTCCCTACATTTGTACCTTTGTGGTAAATACCCAGTAGTGCAATTGCTGGATCGAACGGTAGCTCTAATTTCAACTGTTTGAGGAACCTCCATACTGTTTTCCAGAGGGTTTGCACCAGCTTGCATTCCCACCAACAGTGTAGGAGGGTTCCCCTTTCTCCACATCCCCGCCAACATCTGCCGTTCCCTGACTTGTTCATTTTGCCAATCGGACTGGTGTGAGGTGGTATCTCATTGAGGTTTTGATTTGGATTTCCCTGATGCCGAGCGATGTTGAGCACTTTTTCATGTGCCTGTTGGCCATGTGGATGTCTTCTTTGGAGAAATGTCTGTTCATGTCTTCTGCCCATTTCTTGATTGGATTACTTGTTCTTTGGGTGTTGAGTTTGATAAGTTCTTTATAGATTTTGGATACTAGCCCTTATTCTGATATGTCATTTGCAAATATTTTCTCCCATTCTGTCGGTTGTCTTTTGGTTTTGTGGACCGTTTCTTTTGCTGTGCAAAAGCTTTTTATCTGGATGAAATCCCAGTAGTTCATTTTTGCCCTGGCTTCCCGTGCCTTTGGCGATGTTTCTAGGAAGAAGTTGCTGCGGCTAAGGTCGAAAAGGTTGCTACCTGTGTTCTCCTTTAGGATTTGGATGGTCTCCTGTCTCACGTTTAGGTCTTTCAACCATTTGGAGTCGATTTTTGTGTGTGGTGTAAGGAAATGGTCCAGTTTCATTCTTCTGCATGTGGCTGTCCAATTTTCCCAACACCATTTGTTGAAGAGACTGTCTCTTTTCCACTGGACATTCTTTCCTGCTTTGTCAAAGATGAGTTGACCATAGAGTTGAGGGTCCATTTCTGGGCTCTCGATTCTGTTCCATTGATCAATGTGTCTGTTTTTGTGCCAGTACCATACTGTCTTGATGATGACAGCTTTGTAATAGAGCTGGAAGTCCGGAATTGCGATGCCGCCAGCTTTGCTTTTCTTTTTCAGTATTCCTCTGGCTATTCTGGGTCTCTTCTGGTTCCATACAAATTTTAGGATTATTTGTTCCATGTCTGTGAAAAAAGTGGATGGTATTTTGATGGGGATGGCATTGAATGTGTAGATTGCTCTAGGTAGCATTGACATCTTCACAATGTTGATTCTCCCAATCCATGAGCATGGAACGTTTTTCCATTTCTTTGTGTCTTCTTCAATTGCTTTCATGGGTATTTTATAGTTTTCTGAGTACAGATCCTTTGCCTCTTTGGTTAGATTTATTCCTAGGTATCTAATGGTTTTGGGTGCAATTGTAAATGGGATCGACTCCTTGATTTGTCTCTCTTCTGTCTTGTTGTTGGTGTATAGGAATGCCACGGATTTCTGTGCATTGATTTTATATCCGGCCACTTGACTGAATTCCTGGATGAGTTCTAGCAGTTTTGGGGTGGAGTCTTTTGGGTTTTCCACATACAGTATCATATCATCTGCAAAGAGTGAGAGTTTGACTTCCTCTTTGCCGATTTGGATGCCTTTCGTTTCTTTTGGTTGTCTAATTGCTGTGGCTAGGACTTCTAATACTATGTTGAATAGCAGTGGTGAGAGTGGACATCCCTGCCGCGTTCCTGACCTTAGGGGAAGAGCTCTCAGCCTTTCCCCCTTGAGAATGATATTGGCTGTAGGTTATTCATAGATGGCTTTTATGATATTGAGGTATGTACCCTCTCTCCCTATACTCTGAAGAGTTTTGTTCAAGAAAGGATGCTGTACTTTGTCAAATGCTTTTTCTGCATCTAGTTACAGGATCATATGGTTCTTTTTCTTTTTTTTTTATTAATGTATTGTATCACATTGATTGATTTGCAGATGTTGAACCAACCTTGCAGCCTAGGAGTAAATCCCACTTGGTCGGTTTGAATAATCCTTTTAATGCACTGTTGGATCCTATTGGCTGGCGTTTTGGTGAGAAGTTTTGCATCCATGTTCCTCAGGGATATGGACCTGTAATTTTCCTTTTTGATGGGGTCTTTGTTCGGTTTGGGGATCAAGGTAATGGCCTCATAAGACGAGTTTGGATGCTTTCCTTCCATTTCTATTTTTTGGAACAGTTTCAGAAGAATAGGTATTACTACTTCTTTAAATGGTTGGTAGAATTCCCCTGGGAAGCCATCTGGCCTTGGGCTCCTGTTTGTTGGGAGATTTTTGATGACTGCTTCAATTTCCTCATTAGCGGTTATAGGTCTCTTCAGGTTTTCTATTTCTTCCTGGTTCAGCTTAGGTAGTTGATACATTTCTGGGAATGCATCCATTTCTTCAAGATTATCTAATTTGCTGGCCTAGAGTGGCTCATAATATGTTCTTATAATTGTTTGTATTTCTTTGGTGTTGGTTGTCATCTCTCCTCTTTCATTCATGATTATTTTTTTAATTTTTTTATAGTTATGTTAATCACCATATATTACATCATTAGTTTTTGGTGCAGTGTTCCATGATTCATTGTTTGTTCATAACACCCAGTGCTCCATGCAGAACGTGCCCTCCTCCATACCCATCACCAGGCTCACCCATCCCCCTACCCCCCTCCCCTCTAGAACCCTCAGTTTGTCTTTCAGAGTCCTTCATCTCTCATGGTTCGTCTCCCCCTCTGACATACTCCCCTTTTCTTCCTCTCCTGTTATCTTCTTCTTTTTCTTTTTTCTTAAAATATGGTGCGTTATTTGTTTCAGAAGGACAGAACTGTGATTCAACAGTCTTGCACAATTCACAGCGCTCACCGTAGCACATACCCTCCCCAATGTCTAGCACCCAGCCACCCCATCCCTCCCACCCCCAACCACTGCAGTAACACTCCGTTTCTCTCCTGAGATTAAGAATTCCTCATATCAGTGAGGTCATGTGATACATGTCTTTCTCTGATTGACTTATTTCACTCAGCATAACACCCTCCAGTTCCATCCACGTCGTTGCAAATGGCAAGATCTCATTCCTTTTGATGGCTGCATAATATTCCATTGTGTATCTATACCACCTCTTCTTTATCCATTCATCTGTCGATGGGCATCTTGGCTCTTTCCACAGTTTGGCTATGGTGGACATTGCTGCTATAAACATTGGGGTACACGTACCCCTTCGGGTCCCTACATTTGTATCTTTGTGGTAAATACCCAGTAGTGCAATTGCTGGATCGAACGGTAGCTCTAATTTCAACTGTTTGAGGAACCTCCATACTGTTTTCCAGAGGGGTTGCACCAGCTTGCATTCCCACCAACAGTGTAGGAGGGTTCCCCTTTCTCCACATCCCCGCCAACATCTGCCGTTCCCTGACTTGTTCATTTTAGCCAATCGGACTGGTGTGAGGTGGTATCTCATTGAGGTTTTGATTTGGATTTCCCTGATGCCGAGCGATGTTGAGCACTTTTTCATGTGCCTGTTGGCCATGTGGATGTCTTCTTTGGAGAAATGTCTGTTCATGTCTTCTGCCCATTTCTTGATTGGATTACTTGTTCTTTGGGTGTTGAGTTTGATAAGTTCTTTATAGATTTTGGATACTAGCCCTTATTCTGATATGTCATTTGCAAATATTTTCTCCCATTCTGTCGGTTGTCTTTTGGTTTTGTGGACCGTTTCTTTTGCTGTGCAAAAGCTTTTTATCTGGATGAAATCCCAGTAGTTCATTTTTGCCCTGGCTTCCCGTGCCTTTGGCGATGTTTCTAGGAAGAAGTTGCTGCGGCTAAGGTCGAAAAGGTTGCTACCTGTGTTCTCCTTTAGGATTTGGATGGTCTCCTGTCTCACGTTTAGGTCTTTCAACCATTTGGAGTCGATTTTTGTGTGTGGTGTAAGGAAATGGTCCAGTTTCATTCTTCTGCATGTGGCTGTCCAATTTTCCCAACACCATTTGTTGAAGAGACTGTCTCTTTTCCACTGGACATTCTTTCCTGCTTTGTCAAAGATGAGTTGACCATAGAGTTGAGGGTCCATTTCTGGGCTCTCGATTCTGTTCCATTGATCAATGTGTCTGTTTTTGTGCCAGTACCATACTGTCTTGATGATGACAGCTTTGTAATAGAGCTGGAAGTCCGGAATTGCGATGCCGCCAGCTTTGCTTTTCTTTTTCAGTATTCCTCTGGCTATTCTGGGTCTCTTCTGGTTCCATACAAATTTTAGGATTATTTGTTCCATGTCTGTGAAAAAAGTGCATGGTATTTTGATGGGGATGGCATTGAATGTGTAGATTGCTCTAGGTAGCATTGACATCTTCACAATGTTGATTCTCCCAATCCATGAGCATGGAACGTTTTTCCATTTCTTTGTGTCTTCTTCAATTGCTTTCATGGGTATTTTATAGTTTTCTGAGTACAGATCCTTTGCCTCTTTGGTTAGATTTATTCCTAGGTATCTAATGGTTTTGGGTGCAATTGTAAATGGGATCGACTCCTTGATTTGTCTCTCTTCTGTCTTGTTGTTGGTGTATAGGAATGCCACGGATTTCTGTGCATTGATTTTATATCCGGCCACTTGACTGAATTCCTGGATGAGTTCTAGCAGTTTTGGGGTGGAGTCTTTTGGGTTTTCCACATACAGTATCATATCATCTGCAAAGAGTGAGAGTTTGACTTCCTCTTTGCCGATTTGGATGCCTTTCGTTTCTTTTGGTTGTCTAACTGCTGTGGCTAGGACTTCTAATACTATGTTGAATAGCAGTGGTGAGAGTGGACATCCCTGCCGCGTTCCTGACCTTAGGGGAAGAGCTCTCAGCCTTTCCCCCTTGAGAATGATATTGGCTGTAGGTTATTCATAGATGGCTTTTATGATATTGAGGTATGTACCCTCTCTCCCTATACTCTGAAGAGTTTTGTTCAAGAAAGGATGCTGTACTTTGTCAAATGCTTTTTCTGCATCTAGTTACAGGATCATATGGTTCTTTTTCTTTTTTTTTTATTAATGTATTGTATCACATTGATTGATTTGCAGATGTTGAACCAACCTTGCAGCCTAGGAGTAAATCCCACTTGGTCGTGGTGAATAATCCTTTTAATGCACTGTTGGATCCTATTGGCTGGCGTTTTGGTGAGAAGTTTTGCATCCATGTTCCTCAGGGATATGGACCTGTAATTTTCCTTTTTGATGGGGTCTTTGTTCGGTTTGGGGATCAAGGTAATGGCCTCATAAGACGAGTTTGGATGCTTTCCTTCCATTTCTATTTTTTGGAACAGTTTCAGAAGAATAGGTATTACTACTTCTTTAAATGGTTGGTGGAATTCCCCTGGGAAGCCATCTGGCCTTGGGCTCCTGTTTGTTGGGAGATTTTTGATGACTGCTTCAATTTCCTCATTAGCGGTTATAGGTCTCTTCAGGTTTTCTATTTCTTCCTGGTTCAGCTTAGGTAGTTGATACATTTCTGGGAATGCATCCATTTCTTCAAGATTATCTAATTTGCTGGCCTAGAGTGGCTCATAATATGTTCTTATAATTGTTTGTATTTCTTTGGTGTTGGTTGTCATCTCTCCTCTTTCATTCATGATTATTTTTTTAATTTTTTTATAGTTATGTTAATCACCATATATTACATCATTAGTTTTTGGTGCAGTGTTCCATGATTCATTGTTTGTTCATAACACCCAGTGCTCCATGCAGAACGTGCCCTCCTCCATACCCATCACCAGGCTCACCCATCCCCCTACCCCCCTCCCCTCTAGAACCCTCAGTTTGTCTTTCAGAGTCCTTCATCTCTCATGGTTCGTCTCCCCCTCTGACATACTCCCCTTTTCTTCCTCTCCTGTTATCTTCTTCTTTTTCTTTTTTCTTAAAATATGGTGCGTTATTTGTTTCAGAAGGACAGAACTGTGATTCAACAGTCTTGCACAATTCACAGCGCTCACCGTAGCACATACCCTCCCCAATGTCTAGCACCCAGCCACCCCATCCCTCCCACCCCCAACCACTGCAGTAACACTCAGTTTCTCTCCTGAGATTAAGAATTCCTCATATCAGTGAGGTCATGTGATACATGTCTTTCTCTGATTGACTTATTTCACTCAGCATAACACCCTCCAGTTCCATCCACGTCGTTGCAAATGGCAAGATCTCATTCCTTTTGATGGCTGCATAATATTCCATTGTGTATCTATACCACCTCTTCTTTATCCATTCATCTGTCGATGGGCATCTTGGCTCTTTCCACAGTTTGGCTATGGTGGACATTGCTGCTATAAACATTGGGGTACACGTACCCCTTCGGGTCCCTACATTTGTATCTTTGTGGTAAATACCCAGTAGTGCAATTGCTGGATCGAACGGTAGCTCTAATTTCAACTGTTTGAGGAACCTCCATACTGTTTTCCAGAGGGGTTGCACCAGCTTGCATTCCCACCAACAGTGTAGGAGGGTTCCCCTTTCTCCACATCCCCGCCAACATCTGCCGTTCCCTGACTTGTTCATTTTAGCCAATCGGACTGGTGTGAGGTGGTATCTCATTGAGGTTTTGATTTGGATTTCCCTGATGCCGAGCGATGTTGAGCACTTTTTCATGTGCCTGTTGGCCATGTGGATGTCTTCTTTGGAGAAATGTCTGTTCATGTCTTCTGCCCATTTCTTGATTGGATTACTTGTTCTTTGGGTGTTGAGTTTGATAAGTTCTTTATAGATTTTGGATACTAGCCCTTATTCTGATATGTCATTTGCAAATATTTTCTCCCATTCTGTCGGTTGTCTTTTGGTTTTGTGGACCGTTTCTTTTGCTGTGCAAAAGCTTTTTATCTGGATGAAATCCCAGTAGTTCATTTTTGCCCTGGCTTCCCGTGCCTTTGGCGATGTTTCTAGGAAGAAGTTGCTGCGGCTAAGGTCGAAAAGGTTGCTACCTGTGTTCTCCTTTAGGATTTGGATGGTCTCCTGTCTCACGTTTAGGTCTTTCAACCATTTGGAGTCGATTTTTGTGTGTGGTGTAAGGAAATGGTCCAGTTTCATTCTTCTGCATGTGGCTGTCCAATTTTCCCAACACCATTTGTTGAAGAGACTGTCTCTTTTCCACTGGACATTCTTTCCTGCTTTGTCAAAGATGAGTTGACCATAGAGTTGAGGGTCCATTTCTGGGCTCTCGATTCTGTTCCATTGATCAATGTGTCTGTTTTTGTGCCAGTACCATACTGTCTTGATGATGACAGCTTTGTAATAGAGCTGGAAGTCCGGAATTGCGATGCCGCCAGCTTTGCTTTTCTTTTTCAGTATTCCTCTGGCTATTCTGGGTCTCTTCTGGTTCCATACAAATTTTAGGATTATTTGTTCCATGTCTGTGAAAAAAGTGGATGGTATTTTGATGGGGATGGCATTGAATGTGTAGATTGCTCTAGGTAGCATTGACATCTTCACAATGTTGATTCTCCCAATCCATGAGCATGGAACGTTTTTCCATTTCTTTGTGTCTTCTTCAATTGCTTTCATGGGTATTTTATAGTTTTCTGAGTACAGATCCTTTGCCTCTTTGGTTAGATTTATTCCTAGGTATCTAATGGTTTTGGGTGCAATTGTAAATGGGATCGACTCCTTGATTTGTCTCTCTTCTGTCTTGTTGTTGGTGTATAGGAATGCCACGGATTTCTGTGCATTGATTTTATATCCGGCCACTTGACTGAATTCCTGGATGAGTTCTAGCAGTTTTGGGGTGGAGTCTTTTGGGTTTTCCACATACAGTATCATATCATCTGCAAAGAGTGAGAGTTTGACTTCCTCTTTGCCGATTTGGATGCCTTTCGTTTCTTTTGGTTGTCTAATTGCTGTGGCTAGGACTTCTAATACTATGTTGAATAGCAGTGGTGAGAGTGGACATCCCTGCCGCGTTCCTGACCTTAGGGGAAGAGCTCTCAGCCTTTCCCCCTTGAGAATGATATTGGCTGTAGGTTATTCATAGATGGCTTTTATGATATTGAGGTATGTACCCTCTCTCCCTATACTCTGAAGAGTTTTGTTCAAGAAAGGATGCTGTACTTTGTCAAATGCTTTTTCTGCATCTAGTTACAGGATCATATGGTTCTTTTTCTTTTTTTTTTATTAATGTATTGTATCACATTGATTGATTTGCAGATGTTGAACCAACCTTGCAGCCTAGGAGTAAATCCCACTTGGTCGTGGTGAATAATCCTTTTAATGCACTGTTGGATCCTATTGGCTGGCGTTTTGGTGAGAAGTTTTGCATCCATGTTCCTCAGGGATATGGACCTGTAATTTTCCTTTTTGATGGGGTCTTTGTTCGGTTTGGGGATCAAGGTAATGGCCTCATAAGACGAGTTTGGATGCTTTCCTTCCATTTCTATTTTTTGGAACAGTTTCAGAAGAATAGGTATTACTACTTCTTTAAATGGTTGGTAGAATTCCCCTGGGAAGCCATCTGGCCTTGGGCTCCTGTTTGTTGGGAGATTTTTGATGACTGCTTCAATTTCCTCATTAGCGGTTATAGGTCTCTTCAGGTTTTCTATTTCTTCCTGGTTCAGCTTAGGTAGTTGATACATTTCTGGGAATGCATCCATTTCTTCAAGATTATCTAATTTGCTGGCCTAGAGTGGCTCATAATATGTTCTTATAATTGTTTGTATTTCTTTGGTGTTGGTTGTCATCTCTCCTCTTTCATTCATGATTATTTTTTTAATTTTTTTATAGTTATGTTAATCGCCATATATTACATCATTAGTTTTTGGTGCAGTGTTCCATGATTCATTGTTTGTTCATAACACCCAGTGCTCCATGCAGAACGTGCCCTCCTCCATACCCATCACCAGGCTCACCCATCCCCCTACCCCCCTCCCCTCTAGAACCCTCAGTTTGTCTTTCAGAGTCCTTCATCTCTCATGGTTCGTCTCCCCCTCTGACATACTCCCCTTTTCTTCCTCTCCTGTTATCTTCTTCTTTTTCTTTTTTCTTAAAATATGGTGCGTTATTTGTTTCAGAAGGACAGAACTGTGATTCAACAGTCTTGCACAATTCACAACGCTCACCGTAGCACATACCCTCCCCAATGTCTAGCACCCAGCCACCCCATCCCTCCCACCCCCAACCACTGCAGTAACACTCCGTTTCTCTCCTGAGATTAAGAATTCCTCATATCAGTGAGGTCATGTGATACATGTCTTTCTCTGATTGACTTATTTCACTCAGCATAACACCCTCCAGTTCCATCCACGTCGTTGCAAATGGCAAGATCTCATTCCTTTTGATGGCTGCATAATATTCCATTGTGTATCTATACCACCTCTTCTTTATCCATTCATCTGTCGATGGGCATCTTGGCTCTTTCCACAGTTTGGCTATGGTGGACATTGCTGCTATAAACATTGGGGTACACGTACCCCTTCGGGTCCCTACATTTGTACCTTTGTGGTAAATACCCAGTAGTGCAATTGCTGGATCGAACGGTAGCTCTAATTTCAACTGTTTGAGGAACCTCCATACTGTTTTCCAGAGGGTTTGCACCAGCTTGCATTCCCACCAACAGTGTAGGAGGGTTCCCCTTTCTCCACATCCCCGCCAACATCTGCCGTTCCCTGACTTGTTCATTTTGCCAATCGGACTGGTGTGAGGTGGTATCTCATTGAGGTTTTGATTTGGATTTCCCTGATGCCGAGCGATGTTGAGCACTTTTTCATGTGCCTGTTGGCCATGTGGATGTCTTCTTTGGAGAAATGTCTGTTCATGTCTTCTGCCCATTTCTTGATTGGATTACTTGTTCTTTGGGTGTTGAGTTTGATAAGTTCTTTATAGATTTTGGATACTAGCCCTTATTCTGATATGTCATTTGCAAATATTTTCTCCCATTCTGTCGGTTGTCTTTTGGTTTTGTGGACCGTTTCTTTTGCTGTGCAAAAGCTTTTTATCTGGATGAAATCCCAGTAGTTCATTTTTGCCCTGGCTTCCCGTGCCTTTGGCGATGTTTCTAGGAAGAAGTTGCTGCGGCTAAGGTCGAAAAGGTTGCTACCTGTGTTCTCCTTTAGGATTTGGATGGTCTCCTGTCTCACGTTTAGGTCTTTCAACCATTTGGAGTCGATTTTTGTGTGTGGTGTAAGGAAATGGTCCAGTTTCATTCTTCTGCATGTGGCTGTCCAATTTTCCCAACACCATTTGTTGAAGAGACTGTCTCTTTTCCACTGGACATTCTTTCCTGCTTTGTCAAAGATGAGTTGACCATAGAGTTGAGGGTCCATTTCTGGGCTCTCGATTCTGTTCCATTGATCAATGTGTCTGTTTTTGTGCCAGTACCATACTGTCTTGATGATGACAGCTTTGTAATAGAGCTGGAAGTCCGGAATTGCGATGCCGCCAGCTTTGCTTTTCTTTTTCAGTATTCCTCTGGCTATTCTGGGTCTCTTCTGGTTCCATACAAATTTTAGGATTATTTGTTCCATGTCTGTGAAAAAAGTGGATGGTATTTTGATGGGGATTGCATTGAATGTGTAGATTGCTCTAGGTAGCATTGACATCTTCACAATGTTGATTCTCCCAATCCATGAGCATGGAACGTTTTTCCATTTCTTTGTGTCTTCTTCAATTGCTTTCATGGGTATTTTATAGTTTTCTGAGTACAGATCCTTTGCCTCTTTGGTTAGATTTATTCCTAGGTATCTAATGGTTTTGGGTGCAATTGTAAATGGGATCGACTCCTTGATTTGTCTCTCTTCTGTCTTGTTGTTGGTGTATAGGAATGCCACGGATTTCTGTGCATTGATTTTATATCCTGCCACTTGACTGAATTCCTGTATGAGTTCTAGCAGTTTTGGGGTGGAGTCTTTTGGGTTTTCCACATACAGTATCATATCATCTGCAAAGAGTGAGAGTTTGACTTCCTCTTTGCCGATTTGGATGCCTTTCGTTTCTTTTGGTTGTCTAATTGCTGTGGCTAGGACTTCTAATACTATGTTGAATAGCAGTGGTGAGAGTGGACATCCCTGCCGCGTTCCTGACCTTAGGGGAAGAGCTCTCAGCCTTTCCCCCTTGAGAATGATATTGGCTGTAGGTTATTCATAGATGGCTTTTATGATATTGAGGTATGTACCCTCTCTCCCTATACTCTGAAGAGTTTTGTTCAAGAAAGGATGCTGTACTTTGTCAAATGCTTTTTCTGCATCTAGTTACAGGATCATATGGTTCTTTTTCTTTTTTTTTATTAATGTATTGTATCACATTGATTGATTTGCAGATGTTGAACCAACCTTGCAGCCTAGGAGTAAATCCCACTTGGTCGTGGTGAATAATCCTTTTAATGCACTGTTGGATCCTATTGGCTGGCGTTTTGGTGAGAAGTTTTGCATCCATGTTCCTCAGGGATATGGACCTGTAATTTTCCTTTTTGATGGGGTCTTTGTTCGGTTTGGGGATCAAGGTAATGGCCTCATAAGACGAGTTTGGATGCTTTCCTTCCATTTCTATTTTTTGGAACAGTTTCAGAAGAATAGGTATTACTACTTCTTTAAATGGTTGGTGGAATTCCCCTGGGAAGCCATCTGGCCTTGGGCTCCTGTTTGTTGGGAGATTTTTGATGACTGCTTCAATTTCCTCATTAGCGGTTATAGGTCTCTTCAGGTTTTCTATTTCTTCCTGGTTCAGCTTAGGTAGTTGATACATTTCTGGGAATGCATCCATTTCTTCAAGATTATCTAATTTGCTGGCCTAGAGTGGCTCATAATATGTTCTTATAATTGTTTGTATTTCTTTGGTGTTGGTTGTCATCTCTCCTCTTTCATTCATGATTATTTTTTTAATTTTTTTATAGTTATGTTAATCACCATATATTACATCATTAGTTTTTGGTGCAGTGCTCCATGATTCATTGTTTGTTCATAACACCCAGTGCTCCATGCAGAACGTGCCCTCCTCCATACCCATCACCAGGCTCACCCATCCCCCTACCCCCCTCCCCTCTAGAACCCTCAGTTTGTCTTTCAGAGTCCTTCATCTCTCATGGTTCGTCTCCCCCTCTGACATACTCCCCTTTTCTTCCTCTCCTGTTATCTTCTTCTTTTTCTTTTTTCTTAAAATATGGTGCGTTATTTGTTTCAGAAGTACAGAACTGTGATTCAACAGTCTTGCACAATTCACAGCGCTCACCGTAGCACATACCCTCCCCCATGTCTAGCACCCAGCCACCTCATCCCTCCCACCCCCAACCACTGCAGTAACACTCAGTTTCTCTCCTGAGATTAAGAATTCCTCATATCAGTGAGGTCATGTGATACATGTCTTTCTCTGATTGACTTATTTCACTCAGCATAACACCCTCCAGTTCCATCCACGTCGTTGCAAATGGCAAGATCTCATTCCTTTTGATGGCTGCATAATATTCCATTGTGTATCTATACCACCTCTTCTTTATCCATTCATGTCGATGGGCATCTTGGCTCTTTCCACAGTTTGGCTATGGTGGACATTGCTGCTATAAACATTGGGGTACACGTACCCCTTCGGGTCCCTACATTTGTATCTTTGTGGTAAATACCCAGTAGTGCAATTGCTGGATCGAACGGTAGCTCTAATTTCAACTGTTTGAGGAACCTCCATACTGTTTTCCAGAGGGGTTGCACCAGCTTGCATTCCCACCAACAGTGTAGGAGGGTTCCCCTTTCTCCACATCCCCGCCAACATCTGCCGTTCCCTGACTTGTTCATTTTAGCCAATCTGACTGGTGTGAGGTGGTATCTCATTGAGGTTTTGATTTGGATTTCCCTGATGCCGAGCGATGTTGAGCACTTTTTCATGTGCCTGTTGGCCATGTGGATGTCTTCTTTGGAGAAATGTCTGTTCATGTCTTCTGCCCATTTCTTGATTGGATTACTTGTTCTTTGGGTGTTGAGTTTGATAAGTTCTTTATAGATTTTGGATACTAGCCCTTATTCTGATATGTCATTTGCAAATATTTTCTCCCATTCTGTCGGTTGTCTTTTGGTTTTGTGGACCGTTTCTTTTGCTGTGCAAAAGCTTTTTATCTGGATGAAATCCCAGTAGTTCATTTTTGCCCTGGCTTCCCGTGCCTTTGGCGATGTTTCTAGGAAGAAGTTGCTGCGGCTAAGGTCGAAAAGGTTGCTACCTGTGTTCTCCTTTAGGATTTGGATGGTCTCCTGTCTCACGTTTAGGTCTTTCAACCATTTGGAGTCGATTTTTGTGTGTGGTGTAAGGAAATGGTCCAGTTTCATTCTTCTGCATGTGGCTGTCCAATTTTCCCAACACCATTTGTTGAAGAGACTGTCTCTTTTCCACTGGACATTCTTTCCTGCTTTGTCAAAGATGAGTTGACCATAGAGTTGAGGGTCCATTTCTGGGCTCTCGATTCTGTTCCATTGATCAATGTGTCTGTTTTTGTGCCAGTACCATACTGTCTTGATGATGACAGCTTTGTAATAGAGCTGGAAGTCCGGAATTGCGATGCCGCCAGCTTTGCTTTTCTTTTTCAGTATTCCTCTGGCTATTCTGGGTCTCTTCTGGTTCCATACAAATTTTAGGATTATTTGTTCCATGTCTGTGAAAAAAGTGGATGGTATTTTGATGGGGATGGCATTGAATGTGTAGATTGCTCTAGGTAGCATTGACATCTTCACAATGTTGATTCTCCCAATCCATGAGCATGGAACGTTTTTCCATTTCTTTGTGTCTTCTTCAATTGCTTTCATGGGTATTTTATAGTTTTCTGAGTACAGATCCTTTGCCTCTTTGGTTAGATTTATTCCTAGGTATCTAATGGTTTTGGGTGCAATTGTAAATGGGATCGACTCCTTGATTTGTCTCTCTTCTGTCTTGTTGTTGGTGTATAGGAATGCCACGGATTTCTGTGCATTGATTTTATATCCTGCCACTTGACTGAATTCCTGTATGAGTTCTAGCAGTTTTGGGGTGGAGTCTTTTGGGTTTTCCACATACAGTATCATATCATCTGCAAAGAGTGAGAGTTTGACTTCCTCTTTGCCGATTTGGATGCCTTTCGTTTCTTTTGGTTGTCTAATTGCTGTGGCTAGGACTTCTAATACTATGTTGAATAGCAGTGGTGAGAGTGGACATCCCTGCCGCGTTCCGGACCTTAGGGGAAGAGCTCTCAGCCTTTCCCCCTTGAGAATGATATTGGCTGTAGGTTATTCATAGATGGCTTTTATGATATTGAGGTATGTACCCTCTCTCCCTATACTCTGAAGAGTTTTGTTCAAGAAAGGATGCTGTACTTTGTCAAATGCTTTTTCTGCATCTAGTTACAGGATCATATGGTTCTTTTTCTTTTTTTTTTTATTAATGTATTGTATCACATTGATTGATTTGCAGATGTTGAACCAACCTTGCAGCCTAGGAGTAAATCCCACTTGGTCGTGGTGAATAATCCTTTTAATGCACTGTTGGATCCTATTGGCTGGCGTTTTGGTGAGAAGTTTTGCATCCATGTTCCTCAGGGATATGGACCTGTAATTTTCCTTTTTGATGGGGTCTTTGTTCGGTTTGGGGATCAAGGTAATGGCCTCATAAGACGAGTTTGGATGCTTTCCTTCCATTTCTATTTTTTGGAACAGTTTCAGAAGAATAGGTATTACTACTTCTTTAAATGGTTGGTAGAATTCCCCTGGGAAGCCATCTGGCCTTGGGCTCCTGTTTGTTGGGAGATTTTTGATGACTGCTTCAATTTCCTCATTAGCGGTTATAGGTCTCTTCAGGTTTTCTATTTCTTCCTGGTTCAGCTTAGGTAGTTGATACATTTCTGGGAATGCATCCATTTCTTCAAGATTATCTAATTTGCTGGCCTAGAGTGGCTCATAATATGTTCTTATAATTGTTTGTATTTCTTTGGTGTTGGTTGTCATCTCTCCTCTTTCATTCATGATTATTTTTTTAATTTTTTTATAGTTATGTTAATCGCCATATATTACATCATTAGTTTTTGGTGCAGTGTTCCATGATTCATTGTTTGTTCATAACACCCAGTGCTCCATGCAGAACGTGCCCTCCTCCATACCCATCACCAGGCTCACCCATCCCCCTACCCCCCTCCCCTCTAGAACCCTCAGTTTGTCTTTCAGAGTCCTTCATCTCTCATGGTTCGTCTCCCCCTCTGACATACTCCCCTTTTCTTCCTCTCCTGTTATCTTCTTCTTTTTCTTTTTTCTTAAAATATGGTGCGTTATTTGTTTCAGAAGGACAGAACTGTGATTCAACAGTCTTGCACAATTCACAACGCTCACCGTAGCACATACCCTCCCCAATGTCTAGCACCCAGCCACCCCATCCCTCCCACCCCCAACCACTGCAGTAACACTCCGTTTCTCTCCTGAGATTAAGAATTCCTCATATCAGTGAGGTCATGTGATACATGTCTTTCTCTGATTGACTTATTTCACTCAGCATAACACCCTCCAGTTCCATCCACGTCGTTGCAAATGGCAAGATCTCATTCCTTTTGATGGCTGCATAATATTCCATTGTGTATCTATACCACCTCTTCTTTATCCATTCATCTGTCGATGGGCATCTTGGCTCTTTCCACAGTTTGGCTATGGTGGACATTGCTGCTATAAACATTGGGGTACACGTACCCCTTCGGGTCCCTACATTTGTACCTTTGTGGTAAATACCCAGTAGTGCAATTGCTGGATCGAACGGTAGCTCTAATTTCAACTGTTTGAGGAACCTCCATACTGTTTTCCAGAGGGTTTGCACCAGCTTGCATTCCCACCAACAGTGTAGGAGGGTTCCCCTTTCTCCACATCCCCGCCAACATCTGCCGTTCCCTGACTTGTTCATTTTGCCAATCGGACTGGTGTGAGGTGGTATCTCATTGAGGTTTTGATTTGGATTTCCCTGATGCCGAGCGATGTTGAGCACTTTTTCATGTGCCTGTTGGCCATGTGGATGTCTTCTTTGGAGAAATGTCTGTTCATGTCTTCTGCCCATTTCTTGATTGGATTACTTGTTCTTTGGGTGTTGAGTTTGATAAGTTCTTTATAGATTTTGGATACTAGCCCTTATTCTGATATGTCATTTGCAAATATTTTCTCCCATTCTGTCGGTTGTCTTTTGGTTTTGTGGACCGTTTCTTTTGCTGTGCAAAAGCTTTTTATCTGGATGAAATCCCAGTAGTTCATTTTTGCCCTGGCTTCCCGTGCCTTTGGCGATGTTTCTAGGAAGAAGTTGCTGCGGCTAAGGTCGAAAAGGTTGCTACCTGTGTTCTCCTTTAGGATTTGGATGGTCTCCTGTCTCACGTTTAGGTCTTTCAACCATTTGGAGTCGATTTTTGTGTGTGGTGTAAGGAAATGGTCCAGTTTCATTCTTCTGCATGTGGCTGTCCAATTTTCCCAACACCATTTGTTGAAGAGACTGTCTCTTTTCCACTGGACATTCTTTCCTGCTTTGTCAAAGATGAGTTGACCATAGAGTTGAGGGTCCATTTCTGGGCTCTCGATTCTGTTCCATTGATCAATGTGTCTGTTTTTGTGCCAGTACCATACTGTCTTGATGATGACAGCTTTGTAATAGAGCTGGAAGTCCGGAATTGCGATGCCGCCAGCTTTGCTTTTCTTTTTCAGTATTCCTCTGGCTATTCTGGGTCTCTTCTGGTTCCATACAAATTTTAGGATTATTTGTTCCATGTCTGTGAAAAAAGTGGATGGTATTTTGATGGGGATTGCATTGAATGTGTAGATTGCTCTAGGTAGCATTGACATCTTCACAATGTTGATTCTC
This sequence comes from Eumetopias jubatus, assembly GCF_037043125.1. Taxonomy (NCBI): domain Eukaryota; kingdom Metazoa; phylum Chordata; class Mammalia; order Carnivora; family Otariidae; genus Eumetopias; species Eumetopias jubatus. Next base: position 157,343,591 of record NW_028274807.1, read on the forward strand.
CCAATCCATGAGCATGGAACGTTTTTCCATTTCTTTGTGTCTTCTTCAATTGCTTTCATGGGTATTTTATAGTTTTCTGAGTACAGATCCTTTGCCTCTTTGGTTAGATTTATTCCTAGGTATCTAATGGTTTTGGGTGCAATTGTAAATGGGATCGACTCCTTGATTTGTCTCTCTTCTGTCTTGTTGTTGGTGTATAGGAATGCCACGGATTTCTGTGCATTGATTTTATATCCTGCCACTTGACTGAATTCCTGTATGAGTTCTAGCAGTTTTGGGGTGGAGTCTTTTGGGTTTTCCACATACAGTATCATATCATCTGCAAAGAGTGAGAGTTTGACTTCCTCTTTGCCGATTTGGATGCCTTTCGTTTCTTTTGGTTGTCTAATTGCTGTGGCTAGGACTTCTAATACTATGTTGAATAGCAGTGGTGAGAGTGGACATCCCTGCCGCGTTCCTGACCTTAGGGGAAGAGCTCTCAGCCTTTCCCCCTTGAGAATGATATTGGCTGTAGGTTATTCATAGATGGCTTTTATGATATTGAGGTATGTACCCTCTCTCCCTATACTCTGAAGAGTTTTGTTCAAGAAAGGATGCTGTACTTTGTCAAATGCTTTTTCTGCATCTAGTTACAGGATCATATGGTTCTTTTTCTTTTTTTTTATTAATGTATTGTATCACATTGATTGATTTGCAGATGTTGAACCAACCTTGCAGCCTAGGAGTAAATCCCACTTGGTCGTGGTGAATAATCCTTTTAATGCACTGTTGGATCCTATTGGCTGGCGTTTTGGTGAGAAGTTTTGCATCCATGTTCCTCAGGGATATGGACCTGTAATTTTCCTTTTTGATGGGGTCTTTGTTCGGTTTGGGGATCAAGGTAATGGCCTCATAAGACGAGTTTGGATGCTTTCCTTCCATTTCTATTTTTTGGAACAGTTTCAGAAGAATAGGTATTACTACTTCTTTAAATGGTTGGTGGAATTCCCCTGGGAAGCCATCTGGCCTTGGGCTCCTGTTTGTTGGGAGATTTTTGATGACTGCTTCAATTTCCTCATTAGCGGTTATAGGTCTCTTCAGGTTTTCTATTTCTTCCTGGTTCAGCTTAGGTAGTTGATACATTTCTGGGAATGCATCCATTTCTTCAAGATTATCTAATTTGCTGGCCTAGAGTGGCTCATAATATGTTCTTATAATTGTTTGTATTTCTTTGGTGTTGGTTGTCATCTCTCCTCTTTCATTCATGATTATTTTTTTAATTTTTTTATAGTTATGTTAATCACCATATATTACATCATTAGTTTTTGGTGCAGTGCTCCATGATTCATTGTTTGTTCATAACACCCAGTGCTCCATGCAGAACGTGCCCTCCTCCATACCCATCACCAGGCTCACCCATCCCCCTACCCCCCTCCCCTCTAGAACCCTCAGTTTGTCTTTCAGAGTCCTTCATCTCTCATGGTTCGTCTCCCCCTCTGACATACTCCCCTTTTCTTCCTCTCCTGTTATCTTCTTCTTTTTCTTTTTTCTTAAAATATGGTGCGTTATTTGTTTCAGAAGTACAGAACTGTGATTCAACAGTCTTGCACAATTCACAGCGCTCACCGTAGCACATACCCTCCCCAATGTCTAGCACCCAGCCACCCCATCCCTCCCACCCCCAACCACTGCAGTAACACTCAGTTTCTCTCCTGAGATTAAGAATTCCTCATATCAGTGAGGTCATGTGATACATGTCTTTCTCTGATTGACTTATTTCACTCAGCATAACACCCTCCAGTTCCATCCACGTCGTTGCAAATGGCAAGATCTCATTCCTTTTGATGGCTGCATAATATTCCATTGTGTATCTATACCACCTCTTCTTTATCCATTCATGTCGATGGGCATCTTGGCTCTTTCCACAGTTTGGCTATGGTGGACATTGCTGCTATAAACATTGGGGTACACGTACCCCTTCGGGTCCCTACATTTGTATCTTTGTGGTAAATACCCAGTAGTGCAATTGCTGGATCGAACGGTAGCTCTAATTTCAACTGTTTGAGGAACCTCCATACTGTTTTCCAGAGGGGTTGCACCAGCTTGCATTCCCACCAACAGTGTAGGAGGGTTCCCCTTTCTCCACATCCCCGCCAACATCTGCCGTTCCCTGACTTGTTCATTTTAGCCAATCGGACTGGTGTGAGGTGGTATCTCATTGAGGTTTTGATTTGGATTTCCCTGATGCCGAGCGATGTTGAGCACTTTTTCATGTGCCTGTTGGCCATGTGGATGTCTTCTTTGGAGAAATGTCTGTTCATGTCTTCTGCCCATTTCTTGATTGGATTACTTGTTCTTTGGGTGTTGAGTTTGATAAGTTCTTTATAGATTTTGGATACTAGCCCTTATTCTGATATGTCATTTGCAAATATTTTCTCCCATTCTGTCGGTTGTCTTTTGGTTTTGTGGACCGTTTCTTTTGCTGTGCAAAAGCTTTTTATCTGGATGAAATCCCAGTAGTTCATTTTTGCCCTGGCTTCCCGTGCCTTTGGCGATGTTTCTAGGAAGAAGTTGCTGCGGCTAAGGTCGAAAAGGTTGCTACCTGTGTTCTCCTTTAGGATTTGGATGGTCTCCTGTCTCACGTTTAGGTCTTTCAACCATTTGGAGTCGATTTTTGTGTGTGGTGTAAGGAAATGGTCCAGTTTCATTCTTCTGCATGTGGCTGTCCAATTTTCCCAACACCATTTGTTGAAGAGACTGTCTCTTTTCCACTGGACATTCTTTCCTGCTTTGTCAAAGATGAGTTGACCATAGAGTTGAGGGTCCATTTCTGGGCTCTCGATTCTGTTCCATTGATCAATGTGTCTGTTTTTGTGCCAGTACCATACTGTCTTGATGATGACAGCTTTGTAATAGAGCTGGAAGTCCGGAATTGCGATGCCGCCAGCTTTGCTTTTCTTTTTCAGTATTCCTCTGGCTATTCTGGGTCTCTTCTGGTTCCATACAAATTTTAGGATTATTTGTTCCATGTCTGTGAAAAAAGTGGATGGTATTTTGATGGGGATGGCATTGAATGTGTAGATTGCTCTAGGTAGCATTGACATCTTCACAATGTTGATTCTCCCAATCCATGAGCATGGAACGTTTTTCCATTTCTTTGTGTCTTCTTCAATTGCTTTCATGGGTATTTTATAGTTTTCTGAGTACAGATCCTTTGCCTCTTTGGTTAGATTTATTCCTAGGTATCTAATGGTTTTGGGTGCAATTGTAAATGGGATCGACTCCTTGATTTGTCTCTCTTCTGTCTTGTTGTTGGTGTATAGGAATGCCACGGATTTCTGTGCATTGATTTTATATCCTGCCACTTGACTGAATTCCTGTATGAGTTCTAGCAGTTTTGGGGTGGAGTCTTTTGGGTTTTCCACATACAGTATCATATCATCTGCAAAGAGTGAGAGTTTGACTTCCTCTTTGCCGATTTGGATGCCTTTCGTTTCTTTTGGTTGTCTAATTGCTGTGGCTAGGACTTCTAATACTATGTTGAATAGCAGTGGTGAGAGTGGACATCCCTGCCGCGTTCCGGACCTTAGGGGAAGAGCTCTCAGCCTTTCCCCCTTGAGAATGATATTGGCTGTAGGTTATTCATAGATGGCTTTTATGATATTGAGGTATGTACCCTCTCTCCCTATACTCTGAAGAGTTTTGTTCAAGAAAGGATGCTGTACTTTGTCAAATGCTTTTTCTGCATCTAGTTACAGGATCATATGGTTCTTTTTCTTTTTTTTTTATTAATGTATTGTATCACATTGATTGATTTGCAGATGTTGAACCAACCTTGCAGCCTAGGAGTAAATCCCACTTGGTCGTGGTGAATAATCCTTTTAATGCACTGTTGGATCCTATTGGCTGGCGTTTTGGTGAGAAGTTTTGCATCCATGTTCCTCAGGGATATGGACCTGTAATTTTCCTTTTTGATGGGGTCTTTGTTCGGTTTGGGGATCAAGGTAATGGCCTCATAAGACGAGTTTGGATGCTTTCCTTCCATTTCTATTTTTTGGAACAGTTTCAGAAGAATAGGTATTACTACTTCTTTAAATGGTTGGTAGAATTCCCCTGGGAAGCCATCTGGCCTTGGGCTCCTGTTTGTTGGGAGATTTTTGATGACTGCTTCAATTTCCTCATTAGCGGTTATAGGTCTCTTCAGGTTTTCTATTTCTTCCTGGTTCAGCTTAGGTAGTTGATACATTTCTGGGAATGCATCCATTTCTTCAAGATTATCTAATTTGCTGGCCTAGAGTGGCTCATAATATGTTCTTATAATTGTTTGTATTTCTTTGGTGTTGGTTGTCATCTCTCCTCTTTCATTCATGATTATTTTTTTAATTTTTTTATAGTTATGTTAATCACCATATATTACATCATTAGTTTTTGGTGCAGTGCTCCATGATTCATTGTTTGTTCATAACACCCAGTGCTCCATGCAGAACGTGCCCTCCTCCATACCCATCACCAGGCTCACCCATCCCCCTACCCCCCTCCCCTCTAGAACCCTCAGTTTGTCTTTCAGAGTCCTTCATCTCTCATGGTTCGTCTCCCCCTCTGACATACTCCCCTTTTCTTCCTCTCCTGTTATCTTCTTCTTTTTCTTTTTTCTTAAAATATGGTGCGTTATTTGTTTCAGAAGGACAGAACTGTGATTCAACAGTCTTGCACAATTCACAGCGCTCACCGTAGCACATACCCTCCCCAATGTCTAGCACCCAGCCACCCCATCCCTCCCACCCCCAACCACTGCAGTAACACTCCGTTTCTCTCCTGAGATTAAGAATTCCTCATATCAGTGAGGTCATGTGATACATGTCTTTCTCTGATTGACTTATTTCACTCAGCATAACACCCTCCAGTTCCATCCACGTCGTTGCAAATGGCAAGATCTCATTCCTTTTGATGGCTGCATAATATTCCATTGTGTATCTATACCACCTCTTCTTTATCCATTCATCTGTCGATGGGCATCTTGGCTCTTTCCACAGTTTGGCTATGGTGGACATTGCTGCTATAAACATTGGGGTACACGTACCCCTTCGGGTCCCTACATTTGTATCTTTGTGGTAAATACCCAGTAGTGCAATTGCTGGATCGAACGGTAGCTCTAATTTCAACTGTTTGAGGAACCTCCATACTGTTTTCCAGAGGGGTTGCACCAGCTTGCATTCCCACCAACAGTGTAGGAGGGTTCCCCTTTCTCCACATCCCCGCCAACATCTGCCGTTCCCTGACTTGTTCATTTTAGCCAATCGGACTGGTGTGAGGTGGTATCTCATTGAGGTTTTGATTTGGATTTCCCTGATGCCGAGCGATGTTGAGCACTTTTTCATGTGCCTGTTGGCCATGTGGATGTCTTCTTTGGAGAAATGTCTGTTCATGTCTTCTGCCCATTTCTTGATTGGATTACTTGTTCTTTGGGTGTTGAGTTTGATAAGTTCTTTATAGATTTTGGATACTAGCCCTTATTCTGATATGTCATTTGCACATATTTTCTCCCATTCTGTCGGTTGTCTTTTGGTTTTGTGGACCGTTTCTTTTGCTGTGCAAAAGCTTTTTATCTGGATGAAATCCCAGTAGTTCATTTTTGCCCTGGCTTCCCGTGCCTTTGGCGATGTTTCTAGGAAGAAGTTGCTGCGGCTAAGGTCGAAAAGGTTGCTACCTGTGTTCTCCTTTAGGATTTGGATGGTCTCCTGTCTCACGTTTAGGTCTTTCAACCATTTGGAGTCGATTTTTGTGTGTGGTGTAAGGAAATGGTCCAGTTTCATTCTTCTGCATGTGGCTGTCCAATTTTCCCAACACCATTTGTTGAAGAGACTGTCTCTTTTCCACTGGACATTCTTTCCTGCTTTGTCAAAGATGAGTTGACCATAGAGTTGAGGGTCCATTTCTGGGCTCTCGATTCTGTTCCATTGATCAATGTGTCTGTTTTTGTGCCAGTACCATACTGTCTTGATGATGACAGCTTTGTAATAGAGCTGGAAGTCCGGAATTGCGATGCCGCCAGCTTTGCTTTTCTTTTTCAGTATTCCTCTGGCTATTCTGGGTCTCTTCTGGTTCCATACAAATTTTAGGATTATTTGTTCCATGTCTGTGAAAAAAGTGGATGGTATTTTGATGGGGATGGCATTGAATGTGTAGATTGCTCTAGGTAGCATTGACATCTTCACAATGTTGATTCTCCCAATCCATGAGCATGGAACGTTTTTCCATTTCTTTGTGTCTTCTTCAATTGCTTTCATGGGTATTTTATAGTTTTCTGAGTACAGATCCTTTGCCTCTTTGGTTAGATTTATTCCTAGGTATCTAATGGTTTTGGGTGCAATTGTAAATGGGATCGACTCCTTGATTTGTCTCTCTTCTGTCTTGTTGTTGGTGTATAGGAATGCCACGGATTTCTGTGCATTGATTTTATATCCTGCCACTTGACTGAATTCCTGGATGAGTTCTAGCAGTTTTGGGGTGGAGTCTTTTGGGTTTTCCACATACAGTATCATATCATCTGCAAAGAGTGAGAGTTTGACTTCCTCTTTGCCGATTTGGATGCCTTTCGTTTCTTTTGGTTGTCTAACTGCTGTGGCTAGGACTTCTAATACTATGTTGAATAGCAGTGGTGAGAGTGGACATCCCTGCCGCGTTCCTGACCTTAGGGGAAGAGCTCTCAGCCTTTCCCCCTTGAGAATGATATTGGCTGTAGGTTATTCATAGATGGCTTTTATGATATTGAGGTATGTACCCTCTCTCCCTATACTCTGAAGAGTTTTGTTCAAGAAAGGATGCTGTACTTTGTCAAATGCTTTTTCTGCATCTAGTTACAGGATCATATGGTTCTTTTTCTTTTTTTTTATTAATGTATTGTATCACATTGATTGATTTGCAGATGTTGAACCAACCTTGCAGCCTAGGAGTAAATCCCACTTGGTCGTGGTGAATAATCCTTTTAATGCACTGTTGGATCCTATTGGCTGGCGTTTTGGTGAGAAGTTTTGCATCCATGTTCCTCAGGGATATGGACCTGTAATTTTCCTTTTTGATGGGGTCTTTGTTCGGTTTGGGGATCAAGGTAATGGCCTCATAAGACGAGTTTGGATGCTTTCCTTCCATTTCTATTTTTTGGAACAGTTTCAGAAGAATAGGTATTACTACTTCTTTAAATGGTTGGTGGAATTCCCCTGGGAAGCCATCTGGCCTTGGGCTCCTGTTTGTTGGGAGATTTTTGATGACTGCTTCAATTTCCTCATTAGCGGTTATAGGTCTCTTCAGGTTTTCTATTTCTTCCTGGTTCAGCTTAGGTAGTTGATACATTTCTGGGAATGCATCCATTTCTTCAAGATTATCTAATTTGCTGGCCTAGAGTGGCTCATAATATGTTCTTATAATTGTTTGTATTTCTTTGGTGTTGGTTGTCATCTCTCCTCTTTCATTCATGATTATTTTTTTAATTTTTTTATAGTTATGTTAATCGCCATATATTACATCATTAGTTTTTGGTGCAGTGTTCCATGATTCATTGTTTGTTCATAACACCCAGTGCTCCATGCAGAACGTGCCCTCCTCCATACCCATCACCAGGCTCACCCATCCCCCTACCCCCCTCCCCTCTAGAACCCTCAGTTTGTCTTTCAGAGTCCTTCATCTCTCATGGTTCGTCTCCCCCTCTGACATACTCCCCTTTTCTTCCTCTCCTGTTATCTTCTTCTTTTTCTTTTTTCTTAAAATATGGTGCGTTATTTGTTTCAGAAGGACAGAACTGTGATTCAACCGTCTTGCACAATTCACAGCGCTCACCGTAGCACATACCCTCCCCAATGTCTAGCACCCAGCCACCCCATCCCTCCCACCCCCAACCACTGCAGTAACACTCAGTTTCTCTCCTGAGATTAAGAATTCCTCATATCAGTGAGGTCATGTGATACATGTCTTTCTCTGATTGACTTATTTCACTCAGCATAACACCCTCCAGTTCCATCCACGTCGTTGCAAATGGCAAGATCTCATTCCTTTTGATGGCTGCATAATATTCCATTGTGTATCTATACCACCTCTTCTTTATCCATTCATCTGTCGATGGGCATCTTGGCTCTTTCCACAGTTTGGCTATGGTGGACATTGCTGCTATAAACATTGGGGTACACGTACCCCTTCGGGTCCCTACATTTGTATCTTTGTGGTAAATACCCAGTAGTGCTATTGCTGGATCGAACGGTAGCTCTAATTTCAACTGTTTGAGGAACCTCCATACTGTTTTCCAGAGGGGTTGCACCAGCTTGCATTCCCACCAACAGTGTAGGAGGGTTCCCCTTTCTCCACATCCCCGCCAACATCTGCCGTTCCCTGACTTGTTCATTTTAGCCAATCTGACTGGTGTGAGGTGGTATCTCATTGAGGTTTTGATTTGGATTTCCCTGATGCCGAGCGATGTTGAGCACTTTTTCATGTGCCTGTTGGCCATGTGGATGTCTTCTTTGGAGAAATGTCTGTTCATGTCTTCTGCCCATTTCTTGATTGGATTACTTGTTCTTTGGGTGTTGAGTTTGATAAGTTCTTTATAGATTTTGGATACTAGCCCTTATTCTGATATGTCATTTGCAAATATTTTCTCCCATTCTGTCGGTTGTCTTTTGGTTTTGTGGACCGTTTCTTTTGCTGTGCAAAAGCTTTTTATCTGGATGAAATCCCAGTAGTTCATTTTTGCCCTGGCTTCCCGTGCCTTTGGCGATGTTTCTAGGAAGAAGTTGCTGCGGCTAAGGTCGAAAAGGTTGCTACCTGTGTTCTCCTTTAGGATTTGGATGGTCTCCTGTCTCACGTTTAGGTCTTTCAACCATTTGGAGTCGATTTTTGTGTGTGGTGTAAGGAAATGGTCCAGTTTCATTCTTCTGCATGTGGCTGTCCAATTTTCCCAACACCATTTGTTGAAGAGACTGTCTCTTTTCCACTGGACATTCTTTCCTGCTTTGTCAAAGATGAGTTGACCATAGAGTTGAGGGTCCATTTCTGGGCTCTCGATTCTGTTCCATTGATCAATGTGTCTGTTTTTGTGCCAGTACCATACTGTCTTGATGATGACAGCTTTGTAATAGAGCTGGAAGTCCGGAATTGCGATGCCGCCAGCTTTGCTTTTCTTTTTCAGTATTCCTCTGGCTATTCTGGGTCTCTTCTGGTTCCATACAAATTTTAGGATTATTTGTTCCATGTCTGTGAAAAAAGTGGATGGTATTTTGATGGGGATGGCATTGAATGTGTAGATTGCTCTAGGTAGCATTGACATCTTCACAATGTTGATTCTCCCAATCCATGAGCATGGAACGTTTTTCCATTTCTTTGTGTCTTCTTCAATTGCTTTCATGGGTATTTTATAGTTTTCTGAGTACAGATCCTTTGCCTCTTTGGTTAGATTTATTCCTAGGTATCTAATGGTTTTGGGTGCAATTGTAAATGGGATCGACTCCTTGATTTGTCTCTCTTCTGTCTTGTTGTTGGTGTATAGGAATGCCACGGATTTCTGTGCATTGATTTTATATCCTGCCACTTGACTGAATTCCTGTATGAGTTCTAGCAGTTTTGGGGTGGAGTCTTTTGGGTTTTCCACATACAGTATCATATCATCTGCAAAGAGTGAGAGTTTGACTTCCTCTTTGCCGATTTGGATGCCTTTCGTTTCTTTTGGTTGTCTAATTGCTGTGGCTAGGACTTCTAATACTATGTTGAATAGCAGTGGTGAGAGTGGACATCCCTGCCGCCTTCCTGACCTTAGGGGAAGAGCTCTCAGCCTTTCCCCCTTGAGAATGATATTGGCTGTAGGTTATTCATAGATGGCTTTTATGATATTGAGGTATGTACCCTCTCTCCCTATACTCTGAAGAGTTTTGTTCAAGAAAGGATGCTGTACTTTGTCAAATGCTTTTTCTGCATCTAGTTACAGGATCATATGGTTCTTTTTCTTTTTTTTTATTAATGTATTGTATCACATTGATTGATTTGCAGATGTTGAACCAACCTTGCAGCCTAGGAGTAAATCCCACTTGGTCGTGGTGAATAATCCTTTTAATGCACTGTTGGATCCTATTGGCTGGCGTTTTGGTGAGAAGTTTTGCATCCATGTTCCTCAGGGATATGGACCTGTAATTTTCCTTTTTGATGGGGTCTTTGTTCGGTTTGGGGATCAAGGTAATGGCCTCATAAGACGAGTTTGGATGCTTTCCTTCCATTTCTATTTTTTGGAACAGTTTCAGAAGAATAGGTATTACTACTTCTTTAAATGGTTGGTAGAATTCCCCTGGGAAGCCATCTGGCCTTGGGCACCTGTTTGTTGGGAGATTTTTGATGACTGCTTCAATTTCCTCATTAGCGGTTATAGGTCTCTTCAGGTTTTCTATTTCTTCCTGGTTCAGCTTAGGTAGTTGATACATTTCTGGGAATGCATCCATTTCTTCAAGATTATCTAATTTGCTGGCCTAGAGTGGCTCATAATATGTTCTTATAATTGTTTGTATTTCTTTGGTGTTGGTTGTCATCTCTCCTCTTTCATTCATGATTATTTTTTTAATTTTTTTATAGTTATGTTAATCACCATATATTACATCATTAGTTTTTGGTGCAGTGCTCCATGATTCATTGTTTGTTCATAACACCCAGTGCTCCATGCAGAACGTGCCCTCCTCCATACCCATCACCAGGCTCACCCATCCCCCTACCCCCCTCCCCTCTAGAACCCTCAGTTTGTCTTTCAGAGTCCTTCATCTCTCATGGTTCGTCTCCCCCTCTGACATACTCCCCTTTTCTTCCTCTCCTGTTATCTTCTTCTTTTTCTTTTTTCTTAAAATATGGTGCGTTATTTGTTTCAGAAGGACAGAACTGTGATTCAACAGTCTTGCACAATTCACAGCGCTCACCGTAGCACATACCCTCCCCAATGTCTAGCACCCAGCCACCCCATCCCTCCCACCCCCAACCACTGCAGTAACACTCCGTTTCTCTCCTGAGATTAAGAATTCCTCATATCAGTGAGGTCATGTGATACATGTCTTTCTCTGATTGACTTATTTCACTCAGCATAACACCCTCCAGTTCCATCCACGTCGTTGCAAATGGCAAGATCTCATTCCTTTTGATGGCTGCATAATATTCCATTGTGTATCTATACCACCTCTTCTTTATCCATTCATGTCGATGGGCATCTTGGCTCTTTCCACAGTTTGGCTATGGTGGACATTGCTGCTATAAACATTGGGGTACACGTACCCCTTCGGGTCCCTACATTTGTATCTTTGTGGTAAATACCCAGTAGTGCAATTGCTGGATCGAACGGTAGCTCTAATTTCAACTGTTTGAGGAACCTCCATACTGTTTTCCAGAGGGGTTGCACCAGCTTGCATTCCCACCAACAGTGTAGGAGGGTTCCCCTTTCTCCACATCCCCGCCAACATCTGCCGTTCCCTGACTTGTTCATTTTAGCCAATCGGACTGGTGTGAGGTGGTATCTCATTGAGGTTTTGATTTGGATTTCCCTGATGCCGAGCGATGTTGAGCACTTTTTCATGTGCCTGTTGGCCATGTGGATGTCTTCTTTGGAGAAATGTCTGTTCATGTCTTCTGCCCATTTCTTGATTGGATTACTTGTTCTTTGGGTGTTGAGTTTGATAAGTTCTTTATAGATTTTGGATACTAGCCCTTATTCTGATATGTCATTTGCACATATTTTCTCCCATTCTGTCGGTTGTCTTTTGGTTTTGTGGACCGTTTCTTTTGCTGTGCAAAAGCTTTTTATCTGGATGAAATCCCAGTAGTTCATTTTTGCCCTGGCTTCCCGTGCCTTTGGCGATGTTTCTAGGAAGAAGTTGCTGCGGCTAAGGTCGAAAAGGTTGCTACCTGTGTTCTCCTTTAGGATTTGGATGGTCTCCTGTCTCACGTTTAGGTCTTTCAACCATTTGGAGTCGATTTTTGTGTGTGGTGTAAGGAAATGGTCCAGTTTCATTCTTCTGCATGTGGCTGTCCAATTTTCCCAACACCATTTGTTGAAGAGACTGTCTCTTTTCCACTGGACATTCTTTCCTGCTTTGTCAAAGATGAGTTGACCATAGAGTTGAGGGTCCATTTCTGGGCTCTCGATTCTGTTCCATTGATCAATGTGTCTGTTTTTGTGCCAGTACCATACTGTCTTGATGATGACAGCTTTGTAATAGAGCTGGAAGTCCGGAATTGCGGTGCCGCCAGCTTTGCTTTTCTTTTTCAGTATTCCTCTGGCTATTCTGGGTCTCTTCTGGTTCCATACAAATTTTAGGATTATTTGTTCCATGTCTGTGAAAAAAGTGGATGGTATTTTGATGGGGATTGCATTGAATGTGTAGATTGCTCTAGGTAGCATTGACATCTTCACAATGTTGATTCTCCCAATCCATGAGCATGGAACGTTTTTCCATTTCTTTGTGTCTTCTTCAATTGCTTTCATGGGTATTTTATAGTTTTCTGAGTACAGATCCTTTGCCTCTTTGGTTAGATTTATTCCTAGGTATCTAATGGTTTTGGGTGCAATTGTAAATGGGATCGACTCCTTGATTTGTCTCTCTTCTGTCTTGTTGTTGGTGTATAGGAATGCCACGGATTTCTGTGCATTGATTTTATATCCTGCCACTTGACTGAATTCCTGGATGAGTTCTAGCAGTTTTGGGGTGGAGTCTTTTGGGTTTTCCACATACAGTATCATATCATCTGCAAAGAGTGAGAGTTTGACTTCCTCTTTGCCGATTTGGATGCCTTTCGTTTCTTTTGGTTGTCTAACTGCTGTGGCTAGGACTTCTAATACTATGTTGAATAGCAGTGGTGAGAGTGGACATCCCTGCCGCGTTCCTGACCTTAGGGGAAGAGCTCTCAGCCTTTCCCCCTTGAGAATGATATTGGCTGTAGGTTATTCATAGATGGCTTTTATGATATTGAGGTATGTACCCTCTCTCCCTATACTCTGAAGAGTTTTGTTCAAGAAAGGATGCTGTACTTTGTCAAATGCTTTTTCTGCATCTAGTTACAGGATCATATGGTTCTTTTTCTTTTTTTTTATTAATGTATTGTATCACATTGATTGATTTGCAGATGTTGAACCAACCTTGCAGCCTAGGAGTAAATCCCACTTGGTCGTGGTGAATAATCCTTTTAATGCACTGTTGGATCCTATTGGCTGGCGTTTTGGTGAGAAGTTTTGCATCCATGTTCCTCAGGGATATGGACCTGTAATTTTCCTTTTTGATGGGGTCTTTGTTCGGTTTGGGGATCAAGGTAATGGCCTCATAAGACGAGTTTGGATGCTTTCCTTCCATTTCTATTTTTTGGAACAGTTTCAGAAGAATAGGTATTACTACTTCTTTAAATGGTTGGTGGAATTCCCCTGGGAAGCCATCTGGCCTTGGGCTCCTGTTTGTTGGGAGATTTTTGATGACTGCTTCAATTTCCTCATTAGCGGTTATAGGTCTCTTCAGGTTTTCTATTTCTTCCTGGTTCAGCTTAGGTAGTTGATACATTTCTGGGAATGCATCCATTTCTTCAAGATTATCTAATTTGCTGGCCTAGAGTGGCTCATAATATGTTCTTATAATTGTTTGTATTTCTTTGGTGTTGGTTGTCATCTCTCCTCTTTCATTCATGATTATTTTTTTAATTTTTTTATAGTTATGTTAATCGCCATATATTACATCATTAGTTTTTGGTGCAGTGTTCCATGATTCATTGTTTGTTCATAACACCCAGTGCTCCATGCAGAACGTGCCCTCCTCCATACCCATCACCAGGCTCACCCATCCCCCTACCCCCCTCCCCTCTAGAACCCTCAGTTTGTCTTTCAGAGTCCTTCATCTCTCATGGTTCGTCTCCCCCTCTGACATACTCCCCTTTTCTTCCTCTCCTGTTATCTTCTTCTTTTTCTTTTTTCTTAAAATATGGTGCGTTATTTGTTTCAGAAGGACAGAACTGTGATTCAACAGTCTTGCACAATTCACAGCGCTCACCGTAGCACATACCCTCCCCAATGTCTAGCACCCAGCCACCCCATCCCTCCCACCCCCAACCACTGCAGTAACACTCAGTTTCTCTCCTGAGATTAAGAATTCCTCATATCAGTGAGGTCATGTGATACATGTCTTTCTCTGATTGACTTATTTCACTCAGCATAACACCCTCCAGTTCCATCCACGTCGTTGCAAATGGCAAGATCTCATTCCTTTTGATGGCTGCATAATATTCCATTGTGTATCTATACCACCTCTTCTTTATCCATTCATCTGTCGATGGGCATCTTGGCTCTTTCCACAGTTTGGCTATGGTGGACATTGCTGCTATAAACATTGGGGTACACGTACCCCTTCGGGTCCCTACATTTGTATCTTTGTGGTAAATACCCAGTAGTGCTATTGCTGGATCGAACGGTAGCTCTAATTTCAACTGTTTGAGGAACCTCCATACTGTTTTCCAGAGGGGTTGCACCAGCTTGCATTCCCACCAACAGTGTAGGAGGGTTCCCCTTTCTCCACATCCCCGCCAACATCTGCCGTTCCCTGACTTGTTCATTTTAGCCAATCTGACTGGTGTGAGGTGGTATCTCATTGAGGTTTTGATTTGGATTTCCCCGATGCCGAGCGATGTTGAGCACTTTTTCATGTGCCTGTTGGCCATGTGGATGTCTTCTTTGGAGAAATGTCTGTTCATGTCTTCTGCCCATTTCTTGATTGGATTACTTGTTCTTTGGGTGTTGAGTTTGATAAGTTCTTTATAGATTTTGGATACTAGCCCTTATTCTGATATGTCATTTGCAAATATTTTCTCCCATTCTGTCGGTTGTCTTTTGGTTTTGTGGACCGTTTCTTTTGCTGTGCAAAAGCTTTTTATCTGGATGAAATCCCAGTAGTTCATTTTTGCCCTGGCTTCCCGTGCCTTTGGCGATGTTTCTAGGAAGAAGTTGCTGCGGCTAAGGTCGAAAAGGTTGCTACCTGTGTTCTCCTTTAGGATTTGGATGGTCTCCTGTCTCACGTTTAGGTCTTTCAACCATTTGGAGTCGATTTTTGTGTGTGGTGTAAGGAAATGGTCCAGTTTCATTCTTCTGCATGTGGCTGTCCAATTTTCCCAACACCATTTGTTGAAGAGACTGTCTCTTTTCCACTGGACATTCTTTCCTGCTTTGTCAAAGATGAGTTGACCATAGAGTTGAGGGTCCATTTCTGGGCTCTCGATTCTGTTCCATTGATCAATGTGTCTGTTTTTGTGCCAGTACCATACTGTCTTGATGATGACAGCTTTGTAATAGAGCTGGAAGTCCGGAATTGCGATGCCGCCAGCTTTGCTTTTCTTTTTCAGTATTCCTCTGGCTATTCTGGGTCTCTTCTGGTTCCATACAAATTTTAGGATTATTTGTTCCATGTCTGTGAAAAAAGTGGATGGTATTTTGATGGGGATGGCATTGAATGTGTAGATTGCTCTAGGTAGCATTGACATCTTCACAATGTTGATTCTCCCAATCCATGAGCATGGAACGTTTTTCCATTTCTTTGTGTCTTCTTCAATTGCTTTCATGGGTATTTTATAGTTTTCTGAGTACAGATCCTTTGCCTCTTTGGTTAGATTTATTCCTAGGTATCTAATGGTTTTGGGTGCAATTGTAAATGGGATCGACTCCTTGATTTGTCTCTCTTCTGTCTTGTTGTTGGTGTATAGGAATGCCACGGATTTCTGTGCATTGATTTTATATCCTGCCACTTGACTGAATTCCTGTATGAGTTCTAGCAGTTTTGGGGTGGAGTCTTTTGGGTTTTCCACATACAGTATCATATCATCTGCAAAGAGTGAGAGTTTGACTTCCTCTTTGCCGATTTGGATGCCTTTCGTTTCTTTTGGTTGTCTAACTGCTGTGGCTAGGACTTCTAATACTATGTTGAATAGCAGTGGTGAGAGTGGACATCCCTGCCGCCTTCCTGACCTTAGGGGAAGAGCTCTCAGCCTTTCCCCCTTGAGAATGATATTGGCTGTAGGTTATTCATAGATGGCTTTTATGATATTGAGGTATGTACCCTCTCTCCCTATACTCTGAAGAGTTTTGTTCAAGAAAGGATGCTGTACTTTGTCAAATGCTTTTTCTGCATCTAGTTACAGGATCATATGGTTCTTTTTCTTTTTTTTTATTAATGTATTGTATCACATTGATTGATTTGCAGATGTTGAACCAACCTTGCAGCCTAGGAGTAAATCCCACTTGGTCGTGGTGAATAATCCTTTTAATGCACTGTTGGATCCTATTGGCTGGCGTTTTGGTGAGAAGTTTTGCATCCATGTTCCTCAGGGATATGGACCTGTAATTTTCCTTTTTGATGGGGTCTTTGTTCGGTTTGGGGATCAAGGTAATGGCCTCATAAGACGAGTTTGGATGCTTTCCTTCCATTTCTATTTTTTGGAACAGTTTCAGAAGAATAGGTATTACTACTTCTTTAAATGGTTGGTAGAATTCCCCTGGGAAGCCATCTGGCCTTGGGCTCCTGTTTGTTGGGAGATTTTTGATGACTGCTTCAATTTCCTCATTAGCGGTTATAGGTCTCTTCAGGTTTTCTATTTCTTCCTGGTTCAGCTTAGGTAGTTGATACATTTCTGGGAATGCATCCATTTCTTCAAGATTATCTAATTTGCTGGCCTAGAGTGGCTCATAATATGTTCTTATAATTGTTTGTATTTCTTTGGTGTTGGTTGTCATCTCTCCTCTTTCATTCATGATTATTTTTTTAATTTTTTTATAGTTATGTTAATCACCATATATTACATCATTAGTTTTTGGTGCAGTGCTCCATGATTCATTGTTTGTTCATAACACCCAGTGCTCCATGCAGAACGTGCCCTCCTCCATACCCATCACCAGGCTCACCCATCCCCCTACCCCCCTCCCCTCTAGAACCCTCAGTTTGTCTTTCAGAGTCCTTCATCTCTCATGGTTCGTCTCCCCCTCTGACATACTCCCCTTTTCTTCCTCTCCTGTTATCTTCTTCTTTTTCTTTTTTCTTAAAATATGGTGCGTTATTTGTTTCAGAAGGACAGAACTGTGATTCAACAGTCTTGCACAATTCACAGCGCTCACCGTAGCACATACCCTCCCCAATGTCTAGCACCCAGCCACCCCATCCCTCCCACCCCCAACCACTGCAGTAACACTCAGTTTCTCTCCTGAGATTAAGAATTCCTCATATCAGTGAGGTCATGTGATACATGTCTTTCTCTGATTGACTTATTTCACTCAGCATAACACCCTCCAGTTCCATCCACGTCGTTGCAAATGGCAAGATCTCATTCCTTTTGATGGCTGCATAATATTCCATTGTGTATCTATACCACCTCTTCTTTATCCATTCATGTCGATGGGCATCTTGGCTCTTTCCACAGTTTGGCTATGGTGGACATTGCTGCTATAAACATTGGGGTACACGTACCCCTTCGGGTCCCTACATTTGTATCTTTGTGGTAAATACCCAGTAGTGCAATTGCTGGATCGAACGGTAGCTCTAATTTCAACTGTTTGAGGAACCTCCATACTGTTTTCCAGAGGGGTTGCACCAGCTTGCATTCCCACCAACAGTGTAGGAGGGTTCCCCTTTCTCCACATCCCCGCCAACATCTGCCGTTCCCTGACTTGTTCATTTTAGCCAATCGGACTGGTGTGAGGTGGTATCTCATTGAGGTTTTGATTTGGATTTCCCCGATGCCGAGCGATGTTGAGCACTTTTTCATGTGCCTGTTGGCCATGTGGATGTCTTCTTTGGAGAAATGTCTGTTCATGTCTTCTGCCCATTTCTTGATTGGATTACTTGTTCTTTGGGTGTTGAGTTTGATAAGTTCTTTATAGATTTTGGATACTAGCCCTTATTCTGATATGTCATTTGCACATATTTTCTCCCATTCTGTCGGTTGTCTTTTGGTTTTGTGGACCGTTTCTTTTGCTGTGCAAAAGCTTTTTATCTGGATGAAATCCCAGTAGTTCATTTTTGCCCTGGCTTCCCGTGCCTTTGGCGATGTTTCTAGGAAGAAGTTGCTGCGGCTAAGGTCGAAAAGGTTGCTACCTGTGTTCTCCTTTAGGATTTGGATGGTCTCCTGTCTCACGTTTAGGTCTTTCAACCATTTGGAGTCGATTTTTGTGTGTGGTGTAAGGAAATGGTCCAGTTTCATTCTTCTGCATGTGGCTGTCCAATTTTCCCAACACCATTTGTTGAAGAGACTGTCTCTTTTCCACTGGACATTCTTTCCTGCTTTGTCAAAGATGAGTTGACCATAGAGTTGAGGGTCCATTTCTGGGCTCTCGATTCTGTTCCATTGATCAATGTGTCTGTTTTTGTGCCAGGACCATACTGTCTTGATGATGACAGCTTTGTAATAGAGCTGGAAGTCCGGAATTGCGATGCCGCCAGCTTTGCTTTTCTTTTTCAGTATTCCTCTGGCTATTCTGGGTCTCTTCTGGTTCCATACAAATTTTAGGATTATTTGTTCCATGTCTGTGAAAAAAGTGGATGGTATTTTGATGGGGATTGCATTGAATGTGTAGATTGCTCTAGGTAGCATTGACATCTTCACAATGTTGATTCTCCCAATCCATGAGCATGGAACGTTTTTCCATTTCTTTGTGTCTTCTTCAATTGCTTTCATGGGTATTTTATAGTTTTCTGAGTACAGATCCTTTGCCTCTTTGGTTAGATTTATTCCTAGGTATCTAATGGTTTTGGGTGCAATTGTAAATGGGATCGACTCCTTGATTTGTCTCTCTTCTGTCTTGTTGTTGGTGTATAGGAATGCCACGGATTTCTGTGCATTGATTTTATATCCTGCCACTTGACTGAATTCCTGGATGAGTTCTAGCAGTTTTGGGGTGGAGTCTTTTGGGTTTTCCACGTACAGTATCATATCATCTGCAAAGAGTGAGAGTTTGACTTCCTCTTTGCCGATTTGGATGCCTTTCGTTTCTTTTGGTTGTCTAACTGCTGTGGCTAGGACTTCTAATACTATGTTGAATAGCAGTGGTGAGAGTGGACATCCCTGCCGCGTTCCTGACCTTAGGGGAAGAGCTCTCAGCCTTTCCCCCTTGAGAATGATATTGGCTGTAGGTTATTCATAGATGGCTTTTATGATATTGAGGTATGTACCCTCTCTCCCTATACTCTGAAGAGTTTTGTTCAAGAAAGGATGCTGTACTTTGTCAAATGCTTTTTCTGCATCTAGTTACAGGATCATATGGTTCTTTTTCTTTTTTTTTATTAATGTATTGTATCACATTGATTGATTTGCAGATGTTGAACCAACCTTGCAGCCTAGGAGTAAATCCCACTTGGTCGTGGTGAATAATCCTTTTAATGCACTGTTGGATCCTATTGGCTGGCGTTTTGGTGAGAAGTTTTGCATCCATGTTCCTCAGGGATATGGACCTGTAATTTTCCTTTTTGATGGGGTCTTTGTTCGGTTTGGGGATCAAGGTAATGGCCTCATAAGACGAGTTTGGATGCTTTCCTTCCATTTCTATTTTTTGGAACAGTTTCAGAAGAATAGGTATTACTACTTCTTTAAATGGTTGGTGGAATTCCCCTGGGAAGCCATCTGGCCTTGGGCTCCTGTTTGTTGGGAGATTTTTGATGACTGCTTCAATTTCCTCATTAGCGGTTATAGGTCTCTTCAGGTTTTCTATTTCTTCCTGGTTCAGCTTAGGTAGTTGATACATTTCTGGGAATGCATCCATTTCTTCAAGATTATCTAATTTGCTGGCCTAGAGTGGCTCATAATATGTTCTTATAATTGTTTGTATTTCTTTGGTGTTGGTTGTCATCTCTCCTCTTTCATTCATGATTATTTTTTTAATTTTTTTATAGTTATGTTAATCGCCATATATTACATCATTAGTTTTTGGTGCAGTGTTCCATGATTCATTGTTTGTTCATAACACCCAGTGCTCCATGCAGAACGTGCCCTCCTCCATACCCATCACCAGGCTCACCCATCCCCCTACCCCCCTCCCCTCTAGAACCCTCAGTTTGTCTTTCAGAGTCCTTCATCTCTCATGGTTCGTCTCCCCCTCTGACATACTCCCCTTTTCTTCCTCTCCTGTTATCTTCTTCTTTTTCTTTTTTCTTAAAATATGGTGCGTTATTTGTTTCAGAAGGACAGAACTGTGATTCAACAGTCTTGCACAATTCACAGCGCTCACCGTAGCACATACCCTCCCCAATGTCTAGCACCCAGCCACCCCATCCCTCCCACCCCCAACCACTGCAGTAACACTCAGTTTCTCTCCTGAGATTAAGAATTCCTCATATCAGTGAGGTCATGTGATACATGTCTTTCTCTGATTGACTTATTTCACTCAGCATAACACCCTCCAGTTCCATCCACGTCGTTGCAAATGGCAAGATCTCATTCCTTTTGATGGCTGCATAATATTCCATTGTGTATCTATACCACCTCTTCTTTATCCATTCATCTGTCGATGGGCATCTTGGCTCTTTCCACAGTTTGGCTATGGTGGACATTGCTGCTATAAACATTGGGGTACACGTACCCCTTCGGGTCCCTACATTTGTATCTTTGTGGTAAATACCCAGTAGTGCAATTGCTGGATCGAACGGTAGCTCTAGTTTCAACTGTTTGAGGAACCTCCATACTCTTTTCCAGAGGGGTTGCACCAGCTTGCATTCCCACCAACAGTGTAGGAGGGTTCCCCTTTCTCCACATCCCCGCCAACATCTGCCGTTCCCTGACTTGTTCATTTTAGCCAATCGGACTGGTGTGAGGTGGTATCTCATTGAGGTTTTGATTTGGATTTCCCTGATGCCGAGCGATGTTGAGCACTTTTTCATGTGCCTGTTGGCCATGTGGATGTCTTCTTTGGAGAAATGTCTGTTCATGTCTTCTGCCCATTTCTTGATTGGATTACTTGTTCTTTGGGTGTTGAGTTTGATAAGTTCTTTATAGATTTTGGATACTAGCCCTTATTCTGATATGTCATTTGCACATATTTTCTCCCATTCTGTCGGTTGTCTTTTGGTTTTGTGGACCGTTTCTTTTGCTGTGCAAAAGCTTTTTATCTGGATGAAATCCCAGTAGTTCATTTTTGCCCTGGCTTCCCGTGCCTTTGGCGATGTTTCTAGGAAGAAGTTGCTGCGGCTAAGGTCGAAAAGGTTGCTACCTGTGTTCTCCTTTAGGATTTGGATGGTCTCCTGTCTCACGTTTAGGTCTTTCAACCATTTGGAGTCGATTTTTGTGTGTGGTGTAAGGAAATGGTCCAGTTTCATTCTTCTGCATGTGGCTGTCCAATTTTCCCAACACCATTTGTTGAAGAGACTGTCTCTTTTCCACTGGACATTCTTTCCTGCTTTGTCAAAGATGAGTTGACCATAGAGTTGAGGGTCCATTTCTGGGCTCTCGATTCTGTTCCATTGATCAATGTGTCTGTTTTTGTGCCAGGACCATACTGTCTTGATGATGACAGCTTTGTAATAGAGCTGGAAGTCCGGAATTGCGATGCCGCCAGCTTTGCTTTTCTTTTTCAGTATTCCTCTGGCTATTCTGGGTCTCTTCTGGTTCCATACAAATTTTAGGATTATTTGTTCCATGTCTGTGAAAAAAGTGGATGGTATTTTGATGGGGATTGCATTGAATGTGTAGATTGCTCTAGGTAGCATTGACATCTTCACAATGTTGATTCTCCCAATCCATGAGCATGGAACGTTTTTCCATTTCTTTGTGTCTTCTTCAATTGCTTTCATGGGTATTTTATAGTTTTCTGAGTACAGATCCTTTGCCTCTTTGGTTAGATTTATTCCTAGGTATCTAATGGTTTTGGGTGCAATTGTAAATGGGATCGACTCCTTGATTTGTCTCTCTTCTGTCTTGTTGTTGGTGTATAGGAATGCCACGGATTTCTGTGCATTGATTTTATATCCTGCCACTTGACTGAATTCCTGGATGAGTTCTAGCAGTTTTGGGGTGGAGTCTTTTGGGTTTTCCACGTACAGTATCATATCATCTGCAAAGAGTGAGAGTTTGACTTCCTCTTTGCCGATTTGGATGCCTTTCGTTTCTTTTGGTTGTCTAACTGCTGTGGCTAGGACTTCTAATACTATGTTGAATAGCAGTGGTGAGAGTGGACATCCCTGCCGCGTTCCTGACCTTAGGGGAAGAGCTCTCAGCCTTTCCCCCTTGAGAATGATATTGGCTGTAGGTTATTCATAGATGGCTTTTATGATATTGAGGTATGTACCCTCTCTCCCTATACTCTGAAGAGTTTTGTTCAAGAAAGGATGCTGTACTTTGTCAAATGCTTTTTCTGCATCTAGTTACAGGATCATATGGTTCTTTTTCTTTTTTTTTATTAATGTATTGTATCACATTGATTGATTTGCAGATGTTGAACCAACCTTGCAGCCTAGGAGTAAATCCCACTTGGTCGTGGTGAATAATCCTTTTAATGCACTGTTGGATCCTATTGGCTGGCGTTTTGGTGAGAAGTTTTGCATCCATGTTCCTCAGGGATATGGACCTGTAATTTTCCTTTTTGATGGGGTCTTTGTTCGGTTTGGGGATCAAGGTAATGGCCTCATAAGACGAGTTTGGATGCTTTCCTTCCATTTCTATTTTTTGGAACAGTTTCAGAAGAATAGGTATTACTACTTCTTTAAATGGTTGGTGGAATTCCCCTGGGAAGCCATCTGGCCTTGGGCTCCTGTTTGTTGGGAGATTTTTGATGACTGCTTCAATTTCCTCATTAGCGGTTATAGGTCTCTTCAGGTTTTCTATTTCTTCCTGGTTCAGCTTAGGTAGTTGATACATTTCTGGGAATGCATCCATTTCTTCAAGATTATCTAATTTGCTGGCCTAGAGTGGCTCATAATATGTTCTTATAATTGTTTGTATTTCTTTGGTGTTGGTTGTCATCTCTCCTCTTTCATTCATGATTATTTTTTTAATTTTTTTATAGTTATGTTAATCGCCATATATTACATCATTAGTTTTTGGTGCAGTGTTCCATGATTCATTGTTTGTTCATAACACCCAGTGCTCCATGCAGAACGTGCCCTCCTCCATACCCATCACCAGGCTCACCCATCCCCCTACCCCCCTCCCCTCTAGAACCCTCAGTTTGTCTTTCAGAGTCCTTCATCTCTCATGGTTCGTCTCCCCCTCTGACATACTCCCCTTTTCTTCCTCTCCTGTTATCTTCTTCTTTTTCTTTTTTCTTAAAATATGGTGCGTTATTTGTTTCAGAAGGACAGAACTGTGATTCAACAGTCTTGCACAATTCACAGCGCTCACCGTAGCACATACCCTCCCCAATGTCTAGCACCCAGCCACCCCATCCCTCCCACCCCCAACCACTGCAGTAACACTCAGTTTCTCTCCTGAGATTAAGAATTCCTCATATCAGTGAGGTCATGTGATACATGTCTTTCTCTGATTGACTTATTTCACTCAGCATAACACCCTCCAGTTCCATCCACGTCGTTGCAAATGGCAAGATCTCATTCCTTTTGATGGCTGCATAATATTCCATTGTGTATCTATACCACCTCTTCTTTATCCATTCATCTGTCGATGGGCATCTTGGCTCTTTCCACAGTTTGGCTATGGTGGACATTGCTGCTATAAACATTGGGGTACACGTACCCCTTCGGGTCCCTACATTTGTATCTTTGTGGTAAATACCCAGTAGTGCAATTGCTGGATCGAACGGTAGCTCTAGTTTCAACTGTTTGAGGAACCTCCATACTCTTTTCCAGAGGGGTTGCACCAGCTTGCATTCCCACCAACAGTGTAGGAGGGTTCCCCTTTCTCCACATCCCCGCCAACATCTGCCGTTCCCTGACTTGTTCATTTTAGCCAATCGGACTGGTGTGAGGTGGTATCTCATTGAGGTTTTGATTTGGATTTCCCTGATGCCGAGCGATGTTGAGCACTTTTTCATGTGCCTGTTGGCCATGTGGATGTCTTCTTTGGAGAAATGTCTGTTCATGTCTTCTGCCCATTTCTTGATTGGATTACTTGTTCTTTGGGTGTTGAGTTTGATAAGTTCTTTATAGATTTTGGATACTAGCCCTTATTCTGATATGTCATTTGCACATATTTTCTCCCATTCTGTCGGTTGTCTTTTGGTTTTGTGGACCGTTTCTTTTGCTGTGCAAAAGCTTTTTATCTGGATGAAATCCCAGTAGTTCATTTTTGCCCTGGCTTCCCGTGCCTTTGGCGATGTTTCTAGGAAGAAGTTGCTGCGGCTAAGGTCGAAAAGGTTGCTACCTGTGTTCTCCTTTAGGATTTGGATGGTCTCCTGTCTCACGTTTAGGTCTTTCAACCATTTGGAGTCGATTTTTGTGTGTGGTGTAAGGAAATGGTCCAGTTTCATTCTTCTGCATGTGGCTGTCCAATTTTCCCAACACCATTTGTTGAAGAGACTGTCTCTTTTCCACTGGACATTCTTTCCTGCTTTGTCAAAGATGAGTTGACCATAGAGTTGAGGGTCCATTTCTGGGCTCTCGATTCTGTTCCATTGATCAATGTGTCTGTTTTTGTGCCAGTACCATACTGTCTTGATGATGACAGCTTTGTAATAGAGCTGGAAGTCCGGAATTGCGATGCCGCCAGCTTTGCTTTTCTTTTTCAGTATTCCTCTGGCTATTCTGGGTCTCTTCTGGTTCCATACAAATTTTAGGATTATTTGTTCCATGTCTGTGAAAAAAGTGGATGGTATTTTGATGGGGATGGCATTGAATGTGTAGATTGCTCTAGGTAGCATTGACATCTTCACAATGTTGGTTCTCCCAATCCATGAGCATGGAACGTTTTTCCATTTCTTTGTGTCTTCTTCAATTGCTTTCATGGGTATTTTATAGTTTTCTGAGTACAGATCCTTTGCCTCTTTGGTTAGATTTATTCCTAGGTATCTAATGGTTTTGGGTGCAATTGTAAATGGGATCGACTCCTTGATTTGTCTCTCTTCTGTCTTGTTGTTGGTGTATAGGAATGCCACGGATTTCTGTGCATTGATTTTATATCCGGCCACTTGACTGAATTCCTGGATGAGTTCTAGCAGTTTTGGGGTGGAGTCTTTTGGGTTTTCCACATACAGTATCATATCATCTGCAAAGAGTGAGAGTTTGACTTCCTCTTTGCCGATTTGGATGCCTTTCGTTTCTTTTGGTTGTCTAACTGCTGTGGCTAGGACTTCTAATACTATGTTGAATAGCAGTGGTGAGAGTGGACATCCCTGCCGCGTTCCTGACCTTAGGGGAAGAGCTCTCAGCCTTTCCCCCTTGAGAATGATATTGGCTGTAGGTTATTCATAGATGGCTTTTATGATATTGAGGTATGTACCCTCTCTCCCTATACTCTGAAGAGTTTTGTTCAAGAAAGGATGCTGTACTTTGTCAAATGCTTTTTCTGCATCTAGTTACAGGATCATATGGTTCTTTTTCTTTTTTTTTTATTAATGTATTGTATCACATTGATTGATTTGCAGATGTTGAACCAACCTTGCAGCCTAGGAGTAAATCCCACTTGGTCGTGGTGAATAATCCTTTTAATGCACTGTTGGATCCTATTGGCTGGCGTTTTGGTGAGAAGTTTTGCATCCATGTTCCTCAGGGATATGGACCTGTAATTTTCCTTTTTGATGGGGTCTTTGTTCGGTTTGGGGATCAAGGTAATGGCCTCATAAGACGAGTTTGGATGCTTTCCTTCCATTTCTATTTTTTGGAACAGTTTCAGAAGAATAGGTATTACTACTTCTTTAAATGGTTGGTAGAATTCCCCTGGGAAGCCATCTGGCCTTGGGCTCCTGTTTGTTGGGAGATTTTTGATGACTGCTTCAATTTCCTCATTAGCGGTTATAGGTCTCTTCAGGTTTTCTATTTCTTCCTGGTTCAGCTTAGGTAGTTGATACATTTCTGGGAATGCATCCATTTCTTCAAGATTATCTAATTTGCTGGCCTAGAGTGGCTCATAATATGTTCTTATAATTGTTTGTATTTCTTTGGTGTTGGTTGTCATCTCTCCTCTTTCATTCATGATTATTTTTTTAATTTTTTTATAGTTATGTTAATCACCATATATTACATCATTAGTTTTTGGTGCAGTGCTCCATGATTCATTGTTTGTTCATAACACCCAGTGCTCCATGCAGAACGTGCCCTCCTCCATACCCATCACCAGGCTCACCCATCCCCCTACCCCCCTCCCCTCTAGAACCCTCAGTTTGTCTTTCAGAGTCCTTCATCTCTCATGGTTCGTCTCCCCCTCTGACATACTCCCCTTTTCTTCCTCTCCTGTTATCTTCTTCTTTTTCTTTTTTCTTAAAATATGGTGCGTTATTTGTTTCAGAAGGACAGAACTGTGATTCAACAGTCTTGCACAATTCACAGCGCTCACCGTAGCACATACCCTCCCCAATGTCTAGCACCCAGCCACCCCATCCCTCCCACCCCCAACCACTGCAGTAACACTCCGTTTCTCTCCTGAGATTAAGAATTCCTCATATCAGTGAGGTCATGTGATACATGTCTTTCTCTGATTGACTTATTTCACTCAGCATAACACCCTCCAGTTCCATCCACGTCGTTGCAAATGGCAAGATCTCATTCCTTTTGATGGCTGCATAATATTCCATTGTGTATCTATACCACCTCTTCTTTATCCATTCATCTGTCGATGGGCATCTTGGCTCTTTCCACAGTTTGGCTATGGTGGACATTGCTGCTATAAACATTGGGGTACACGTACCCCTTCGGGTCCCTACATTTGTATCTTTGTGGTAAATACCCAGTAGTGCAATTGCTGGATCGAACGGTAGCTCTAATTTCAACTGTTTGAGGAACCTCCATACTGTTTTCCAGAGGGGTTGCACCAGCTTGCATTCCCACCAACAGTGTAGGACATCTGCCGCCAACATCTGCCGTTCCCTGACTTGTTCATTTTAGCCAATCTGACTGGTGTGAGGTGGTATCTCATTGAGGTTTTGATTTGGATTTCCCTGATGCCGAGCGATGTTGAGCACTTTTTCATGTGCCTGTTGGCCATGTGGATGTCTTCTTTGGAGAAATGTCTGTTCATGTCTTCTGCCCATTTCTTGATTGGATTACTTGTTCTTTGGGTGTTGAGTTTGATAAGTTCTTTATAGATTTTGGATACTAGCCCTTATTCTGATATGTCATTTGCACATATTTTCTCCCATTCTGTCGGTTGTCTTTTGGTTTTGTGGACCGTTTCTTTTGCTGTGCAAAAGCTTTTTATCTGGATGAAATCCCAGTAGTTCATTTTTGCCCTGGCTTCCCGTGCCTTTGGCGATGTTTCTAGGAAGAAGTTGCTGCGGCTAAGGTCGAAAAGGTTGCTACCTGTGTTCTCCTTTAGGATTTGGATGGTCTCCTGTCTCACGTTTAGGTCTTTCAACCATTTGGAGTCGATTTTTGTGTGTGGTGTAAGGAAATGGTCCAGTTTCATTCTTCTGCATGTGGCTGTCCAATTTTCCCAACACCATTTGTTGAAGAGACTGTCTCTTTTCCACTGGACATTCTTTCCTGCTTTGTCAAAGATGAGTTGACCATAGAGTTGAGGGTCCATTTCTGGGCTCTCGATTCTGTTCCATTGATCAATGTGTCTGTTTTTGTGCCAGTACCATACTGTCTTGATGATGACAGCTTTGTAATAGAGCTGGAAGTCCGGAATTGCGATGCCGCCAGCTTTGCTTTTCTTTTTCAGTATTCCTCTGGCTATTCTGGGTCTCTTCTGGTTCCATACAAATTTTAGGATTATTTGTTCCATGTCTGTGAAAAAAGTGGATGGTATTTTGATGGGGATGGCATTGAATGTGTAGATTGCTCTAGGTAGCATTGACATCTTCACAATGTTGATTCTCCCAATCCATGAGCATGGAACGTTTTTCCATTTCTTTGTGTCTTCTTCAATTGCTTTCATGGGTATTTTATAGTTTTCTGAGTACAGATCCTTTGCCTCTTTGGTTAGATTTATTCCTAGGTATCTAATGGTTTTGGGTGCAATTGTAAATGGGATCGACTCCTTGATTTGTCTCTCTTCTGTCTTGTTGTTGGTGTATAGGAATGCCACGGATTTCTGTGCATTGATTTTATATCCTGCCACTTGACTGAATTCCTGTATGAGTTCTAGCAGTTTTGGGGTGGAGTCTTTTGGGTTTTCCACATACAGTATCATATCATCTGCAAAGAGTGAGAGTTTGACTTCCTCTTTGCCGATTTGGATGCCTTTCGTTTCTTTTGGTTGTCTAATTGCTGTGGCTAGGACTTCTAATACTATGTTGAATAGCAGTGGTGAGAGTGGACATCCCTGCCGCGTTCCTGACCTTAGGGGAAGAGCTCTCAGCCTTTCCCCCTTGAGAATGATATTGGCTGTAGGTTATTCATAGATGGCTTTTATGATATTGAGGTATGTACCCTCTCTCCCTATACTCTGAAGAGTTTTGTTCAAGAAAGGATGCTGTACTTTGTCAAATGCTTTTTCTGCATCTAGTTACAGGATCATATGGTTCTTTTTCTTTTTTTTTATTAATGTATTGTATCACATTGATTGATTTGCAGATGTTGAACCAACCTTGCAGCCTAGGAGTAAATCCCACTTGGTCGTGGTGAATAATCCTTTTAATGCACTGTTGGATCCTATTGGCTGGCGTTTTGGTGAGAAGTTTTGCATCCATGTTCCTCAGGGATATGGACCTGTAATTTTCCTTTTTGATGGGGTCTTTGTTCGGTTTGGGGATCAAGGTAATGGCCTCATAAGACGAGTTTGGATGCTTTCCTTCCATTTCTATTTTTTGGAACAGTTTCAGAAGAATAGGTATTACTACTTCTTTAAATGGTTGGTAGAATTCCCCTGGGAAGCCATCTGGCCTTGGGCTCCTGTTTGTTGGGAGATTTTTGATGACTGCTTCAATTTCCTCATTAGCGGTTATAGGTCTCTTCAGGTTTTCTATTTCTTCCTGGTTCAGCTTAGGTAGTTGATACATTTCTGGGAATGCATCCATTTCTTCAAGATTATCTAATTTGCTGGCCTAGAGTGGCTCATAATATGTTCTTATAATTGTTTGTATTTCTTTGGTGTTGGTTGTCATCTCTCCTCTTTCATTCATGATTATTTTTTTAATTTTTTTATAGTTATGTTAATCACCATATATTACATCATTAGTTTTTGGTGCAGTGCTCCATGATTCATTGTTTGTTCATAACACCCAGTGCTCCATGCAGAACGTGCCCTCCTCCATACCCATCACCAGGCTCACCCATCCCCCTACCCCCCTCCCCTCTAGAACCCTCAGTTTGTCTTTCAGAGTCCTTCATCTCTCATGGTTCGTCTCCCCCTCTGACATACTCCCCTTTTCTTCCTCTCCTGTTATCTTCTTCTTTTTCTTTTTTCTTAAAATATGGTGCGTTATTTGTTTCAGAAGGACAGAACTGTGATTCAACAGTCTTGCACAATTCACAGCGCTCACCGTAGCACATACCCTCCCCAATGTCTAGCACCCAGCCACCCCATCCCTCCCACCCCCAACCACTGCAGTAACACTCCGTTTCTCTCCTGAGATTAAGAATTCCTCATATCAGTGAGGTCATGTGATACATGTCTTTCTCTGATTGACTTATTTCACTCAGCATAACACCCTCCAGTTCCATCCACGTCGTTGCAAATGGCAAGATCTCATTCCTTTTGATGGCTGCATAATATTCCATTGTGTATCTATACCACCTCTTCTTTATCCATTCATCTGTCGATGGGCATCTTGGCTCTTTCCACAGTTTGGCTATGGTGGACATTGCTGCTATAAACATTGGGGTACACGTACCCCTTCGGGTCCCTACATTTGTATCTTTGTGGTAAATACCCAGCAGTGCAATTGCTGGATCGAACGGTAGCTCTAATTTCAACTGTTTGAGGAACCTCCATACTGTTTTCCAGAGGGGTTGCACCAGCTTGCATTCCCACCAACAGTGTAGGACATCTGCCGCCAACATCTGCCGTTCCCTGACTTGTTCATTTTAGCCAATCTGACTGGTGTGAGGTGGTATCTCATTGAGGTTTTGATTTGGATTTCCCTGATGCCGAGCGATGTTGAGCACTTTTTCATGTGCCTGTTGGCCATGTGGATGTCTTCTTTGGAGAAATGTCTGTTCATGTCTTCTGCCCATTTCTTGATTGGATTACTTGTTCTTTGGGTGTTGAGTTTGATAAGTTCTTTATAGATTTTGGATACTAGCCCTTATTCTGATATGTCATTTGCACATATTTTCTCCCATTCTGTCGGTTGTCTTTTGGTTTTGTGGACCGTTTCTTTTGCTGTGCAAAAGCTTTTTATCTGGATGAAATCCCAGTAGTTCATTTTTGCCCAGGCTTCCCGTGCCTTTGGCGATGTTTCTAGGAAGAAGTTGCTGCGGCTAAGGTCGAAAAGGTTGCTACCTGTGTTCTCCTTTAGGATTTGGATGGTCTCCTGTCTCACGTTTAGGTCTTTCAACCATTTGGAGTCGATTTTTGTGTGTGGTGTAAGGAAATGGTCCAGTTTCATTCTTCTGCATGTGGCTGTCCAATTTTCCCAACACCATTTGTTGAAGAGACTGTCTCTTTTCCACTGGACATTCTTTCCTGCTTTGTCAAAGATGAGTTGACCATAGAGTTGAGGGTCCATTTCTGGGCTCTCGATTCTGTTCCATTGATCAATGTGTCTGTTTTTGTGCCAGTACCATACTGTCTTGATGATGACAGCTTTGTAATAGAGCTGGAAGTCCGGAATTGCGATGCCGCCAGCTTTGCTTTTCTTTTTCAGTATTCCTCTGGCTATTCTGGGTCTCTTCTGGTTCCATACAAATTTTAGGATTATTTGTTCCATGTCTGTGAAAAAAGTGGATGGTATTTTGATGGGGATGGCATTGAATGTGTAGATTGCTCTAGGTAGCATTGACATCTTCACAATGTTGGTTCTCCCAATCCATGAGCATGGAACGTTTTTCCATTTCTTTGTGTCTTCTTCAATTGCTTTCATGGGTATTTTATAGTTTTCTGAGTACAGATCCTTTGCCTCTTTGGTTAGATTTATTCCTAGGTATCTAATGGTTTTGGGTGCAATTGTAAATGGGATCGACTCCTTGATTTGTCTCTCTTCTGTCTTGTTGTTGGTGTATAGGAATGCCACGGATTTCTGTGCATTGATTTTATATCCGGCCACTTGACTGAATTCCTGGATGAGTTCTAGCAGTTTTGGGGTGGAGTCTTTTGGGTTTTCCACATACAGTATCATATCATCTGCAAAGAGTGAGAGTTTGACTTCCTCTTTGCCGATTTGGATGCCTTTCGTTTCTTTTGGTTGTCTAACTGCTGTGGCTAGGACTTCTAATACTATGTTGAATAGCAGTGGTGAGAGTGGACATCCCTGCCGCGTTCCTGACCTTAGGGGAAGAGCTCTCAGCCTTTCCCCCTTGAGAATGATATTGGCTGTAGGTTATTCATAGATGGCTTTTATGATATTGAGGTATGTACCCTCTCTCCCTATACTCTGAAGAATTTTGTTCAAGAAAGGATGCTGTACTTTGTCAAATGCTTTTTCTGCA
The DNA here is from genome assembly GCF_037043125.1 of Eumetopias jubatus. NCBI lineage: Eukaryota > Metazoa > Chordata > Mammalia > Carnivora > Otariidae > Eumetopias > Eumetopias jubatus. The sequence continues at coordinate 157,375,219 of NW_028274807.1, forward strand.
TCTAGTTACAGGATCATATGGTTCTTTTTCTTTTTTTTTTATTAATGTATTGTATCACATTGATTGATTTGCAGATGTTGAACCAACCTTGCAGCCTAGGAGTAAATCCCACTTGGTCGTGGTGAATAATCCTTTTAATGCACTGTTGGATCCTATTGGCTGGCGTTTTGGTGAGAAGTTTTGCATCCATGTTCCTCAGGGATATGGACCTGTAATTTTCCTTTTTGATGGGGTCTTTGTTCGGTTTGGGGATCAAGGTAATGGCCTCATAAGACGAGTTTGGATGCTTTCCTTCCATTTCTATTTTTTGGAACAGTTTCAGAAGAATAGGTATTACTACTTCTTTAAATGGTTGGTAGAATTCCCCTGGGAAGCCATCTGGCCTTCGGCTCCTGTTTGTTGGGAGATTTTTGATGACTGCTTCAATTTCCTCTTTAGCGGTTAAAGGTCTCTTCAGGTTTTCTATTTCTTCCTGGTTCAGCTTAGGTAGTTGATACATTTCTGGGAATGCATCCATTTCTTCAAGATTATCTAATTTGCTGGCCTAGAGTGGCTCATAATATGTTCTTATAATTGTTTGTATTTCTTTGGTGTTGGTTGTCATCTCTCCTCTTTCATTCATGATTATTTTTTTAATTTTTTTATAGTTATGTTAATCACCATATATTACATCATTAGTTTTTGGTGCAGTGCTCCATGATTCATTGTTTGTTCATAACACCCAGTGCTCCATGCAGAACGTGCCCTCCTCCATACCCATCACCAGGCTCACCCATCCCCCTACCCCCCTCCCCTCTAGAACCCTCAGTTTGTCTTTCAGAGTCCTTCATCTCTCATGGTTCGTCTCCCCCTCTGACATACTCCCCTTTTCTTCCTCTCCTGTTATCTTCTTCTTTTTCTTTTTTCTTAAAATATGGTGCGTTATTTGTTTCAGAAGTACAGAACTGTGATTCAACAGTCTTGCACAATTCACAGCGCTCACCGTAGCACATACCCTCCCCAATGTCTAGCACCCAGCCACCCCATCCCTCCCACCCCCAACCACTGCAGTAACACTCAGTTTCTCTCCTGAGATTAAGAATTCCTCATATCAGTGAGGTCATGTGATACATGTCTTTCTCTGATTGACTTATTTCACTCAGCATAACACCCTCCAGTTCCATCCACGTCGTTGCAAATGGCAAGATCTCATTCCTTTTGATGGCTGCATAATATTCCATTGTGTATCTATACCACCTCTTCTTTATCCATTCATCTGTCGATGGGCATCTTGGCTCTTTCCACAGTTTGGCTATGGTGGACATTGCTGCTGTAAACATTGGGGTACACGTACCCCTTCGGGTCCCTACATTTGTATCTTTGTGGTAAATACCCAGTAGTGCAATTGCTGGATCGAACGGTAGCTCTAATTTCAACTGTTTGAGGAACCTCCATACTGTTTTCCAGAGGGGTTGCACCAGCTTGCATTCCCACCAACAGTGTAGGACATCTGCCGCCAACATCTGCCGTTCCCTGACTTGTTCATTTTAGCCAATCTGACTGGTGTGAGGTGGTATCTCATTGAGGTTTTGATTTGGATTTCCCTGATGCCGAGCGATGTTGAGCACTTTTTCATGTGCCTGTTGGCCATGTGGATGTCTTCTTTGGAGAAATGTCTGTTCATGTCTTCTGCCCATTTCTTGATTGGATTACTTGTTCTTTGGGTGTTGAGTTTGATAAGTTCTTTATAGATTTTGGATACTAGCCCTTATTCTGATATGTCATTTGCACATATTTTCTCCCATTCTGTCGGTTGTCTTTTGGTTTTGTGGACCGTTTCTTTTGCTGTGCAAAAGCTTTTTATCTGGATGAAATCCCAGTAGTTCATTTTTGCCCTGGCTTCCCGTGCCTTTGGCGATGTTTCTAGGAAGAAGTTGCTGCGGCTAAGGTCGAAAAGGTTGCTACCTGTGTTCTCCTTTAGGATTTGGATGGTCTCCTGTCTCACGTTTAGGTCTTTCAACCATTTGGAGTCGATTTTTGTGTGTGGTGTAAGGAAATGGTCCAGTTTCATTCTTCTGCATGTGGCTGTCCAATTTTCCCAACACCATTTGTTGAAGAGACTGTCTCTTTTCCACTGGACATTCTTTCCTGCTTTGTCAAAGATGAGTTGACCATAGAGTTGAGGGTCCATTTCTGGGCTCTCGATTCTGTTCCATTGATCAATGTGTCTGTTTTTGTGCCAGTACCATACTGTCTTGATGATGACAGCTTTGTAATAGAGCTGGAAGTCCGGAATTGCGATGCCGCCAGCTTTGCTTTTCTTTTTCAGTATTCCTCTGGCTATTCTGGGTCTCTTCTGGTTCCATACAAATTTTAGGATTATTTGTTCCATGTCTGTGAAAAAAGTGGATGGTATTTTGATGGGGATTGCATTGAATGTGTAGATAGCTCTAGGTAGCATTGACATCTTCACAATGTTGATTCTCCCTATCCATGAGCATGGAACGTTTTTCCATTTCTTTGTGTCTTCTTCAATTGCTTTCATGGGTATTTTATAGTTTTCTGAGTACAGATCCTTTGCCTCTTTGGTTAGATTTATTCCTAGGTATCTAATGGTTTTGGGTGCAATTGTAAATGGGATCGACTCCTTGATTTGTCTCTCTTCTGTCTTGTTGTTGGTGTATAGGAATGCCACGGATTTCTGTGCATTGATTTTATATCCTGCCACTTGACTGAATTCCTGTATGAGTTCTAGCAGTTTTGGGGTGGAGTCTTTTGGGTTTTCCACGTACAGTATCATATCATCTGCAAAGAGTGAGAGTTTGACTTCCTCTTTGCCGATTTGGATGCCTTTCGTTTCTTTTGGTTGTCTAATTGCTGTGGCTAGGACTTCTAATACTATGTTGAATAGCAGTGGTGAGAGTGGACATCCCTGCCGCGTTCCTGACCTTAGGGGAAGAGCTCTCAGCCTTTCCCCCTTGAGAATGATATTGGCTGTAGGTTATTCATAGATGGCTTTTATGATATTGAGGTATGTACCCTCTCTCCCTATACTCTGAAGAGTTTTGTTCAAGAAAGGATGCTGTACTTTGTCAAATGCTTTTTCTGCATCTAGTTACAGGATCATATGGTTCTTTTTCTTTTTTTTTATTAATGTATTGTATCACATTGATTGATTTGCAGATGTTGAACCAACCTTGCAGCCTAGGAGTAAATCCCACTTGGTCGTGGTGAATAATCCTTTTAATGCACTGTTGGATCCTATTGGCTGGCGTTTTGGTGAGAAGTTTTGCATCCATGTTCCTCAGGGATATGGACCTGTAATTTTCCTTTTTGATGGGGTCTTTGTTCGGTTTGGGGATCAAGGTAATGGCCTCATAAGACGAGTTTGGATGCTTTCCTTCCATTTCTATTTTTTGGAACAGTTTCAGAAGAATAGGTATTACTACTTCTTTAAATGGTTGGTAGAATTCCCCTGGGAAGCCATCTGGCCTTGGGCTCCTCTTTGTTGGGAGATTTTTGATGACTGCTTCAATTTCCTCATTAGCGGTTAAAGGTCACTTCAGGTTTTCTATTTCTTCCTGGTTCAGCTTAGGTAGTTGATACATTTCTGGGAATGCATCCATTTCTTCAAGATTATCTAATTTGCTGGCCTAGAGTGGCTCATAATATGTTCTTATAATTGTTTGTATTTCTTTGGTGTTGGTTGTCATCTCTCCTCTTTCATTCATGATTATTTTTTTAATTTTTTTATAGTTATGTTAATCACCATATATTACATCATTAGTTTTTGGTGCAGTGCTCCATGATTCATTGTTTGTTCATAACACCCAGTGCTCCATGCAGAACGTGCCCTCCTCCATACCCATCACCAGGCTCACCCATCCCCCTACCCCCCTCCCCTCTAGAACCCTCAGTTTGTCTTTCAGAGTCCTTCATCTCTCATGGTTCGTCTCCCCCTCTGACATACTCCCCTTTTCTTCCTCTCCTGTTATCTTCTTCTTTTTCTTTTTTCTTAAAATATGGTGCGTTATTTGTTTCAGAAGGACAGAACTGTGATTCAACAGTCTTGCACAATTCACAGCGCTCACCGTAGCACATACCCTCCCCAATGTCTAGCACCCAGCCACCCCATCCCTCCCACCCCCAACCACTGCAGTAACACTCAGTTTCTCTCCTGAGATTAAGAATTCCTCATATCAGTGAGGTCATGTGATACATGTCTTTCTCTGATTGACTTATTTCACTCAGCATAACACCCTCCAGTTCCATCCACGTCGTTGCAAATGGCAAGATCTCATTCCTTTTGATGGCTGCATAATATTCCATTGTGTATCTATACCACCTCTTCTTTATCCATTCATCTGTCGATGGGCATCTTGGCTCTTTCCACAGTTTGGCTATGGTGGACATTGCTGCTATAAACATTGGGGTACACGTACCCCTTCGGGTCCCTACATTTGTATCTTTGTGGTAAATACCCAGTAGTGCAATTGCTGGATCGAACGGTAGCTCTAATTTCAACTGTTTGAGGAACCTCCATACTGTTTTCCAGAGGGGTTGCACCAGCTTGCATTCCCACCAACAGTGTAGGAGGGTTCCCCTTTCTCCACATCCCCGCCAACATCTGCCGTTCCCTGACTTGTTCATTTTAGCCAATCTGACTGGTGTGAGGTGGTATCTCATTGAGGTTTTGATTTGGATTTCCCTGATGCCGAGCGATGTTGAGCACTTTTTCATGTGCCTGTTGGCCATGTGGATGTCTTCTTTGGAGAAATGTCTGTTCATGTCTTCTGCCCATTTCTTGATTGGATTACTTGTTCTTTGGGTGTTGAGTTTGATAAGTTCTTTATAGATTTTGGATACTAGCCCTTATTCTGATATGTCATTTGCACATATTTTCTCCCATTCTGTCGGTTGTCTTTTGGTTTTGTGGACCGTTTCTTTTGCTGTGCAAAAGCTTTTTATCTGGATGAAATCCCAGTAGTTCATTTTTGCCCTGGCTTCCCGTGCCTTTGGCGATGTTTCTAGGAAGAAGTTGCTGCGGCTAAGGTCGAAAAGGTTGCTACCTGTGTTCTCCTTTAGGATTTGGATGGTCTCCTGTCTCACGTTTAGGTCTTTCAACCATTTGGAGTCGATTTTTGTGTGTGGTGTAAGGAAATGGTCCAGTTTCATTCTTCTGCATGTGGCTGTCCAATTTTCCCAACACCATTTGTTGAAGAGACTGTCTCTTTTCCACTGGACATTCTTTCCTGCTTTGTCAAAGATGAGTTGACCATAGAGTTGAGGGTCCATTTCTGGGCTCTCGATTCTGTTCCATTGATCAATGTGTCTGTTTTTGTGCCAGTACCATACTGTCTTGATGATGACAGCTTTGTAATAGAGCTGGAAGTCCGGAATTGCGATGCCGCCAGCTTTGCTTTTCTTTTTCAGTATTCCTCTGGCTATTCTGGGTCTCTTCTGGTTCCATACAAATTTTAGGATTATTTGTTCCATGTCTGTGAAAAAAGTGGATGGTATTTTGATGGGGATTGCATTGAATGTGTAGATTGCTCTAGGTAGCATTGACATCTTCACAATGTTGATTCTCCCAATCCATGAGCATGGAACGTTTTTCCATTTCTTTGTGTCTTCTTCAATTGCTTTCATGGGTATTTTATAGTTTTCTGAGTACAGATCCTTTGCCTCTTTGGTTAGATTTATTCCTAGGTATCTAATGGTTTTGGGTGCAATTGTAAATGGGATCGACTCCTTGATTTGTCTCTCTTCTGTCTTGTTGTTGGTGTATAGGAATGCCACGGATTTCTGTGCATTGATTTTATATCCTGCCACTTGACTGAATTCCTGTATGAGTTCTAGCAGTTTTGGGGTGGAGTCTTTTGGGTTTTCCACATACAGTATCATATCATCTGCAAAGAGTGAGAGTTTGACTTCCTCTTTGCCGATTTGGATGCCTTTCGTTTCTTTTGGTTGTCTAATTGCTGTGGCTAGGACTTCTAATACTATGTTGAATAGCAGTGGTGAGATTGGACATCCCTGCCGCGTTCCTGACCTTAGGGGAAAAGCTCTCAGCCTTTCCCCCTTGAGAATGATATTGGCTGTAGGTTATTCATAGATGGCTTTTATGATATTGAGGTATGTACCCTCTCTCCCTATACTCTGAAGAGTTTTGTTCAAGAAAGGATGCTGTACTTTGTCAAATGCTTTTTCTGCATCTAGTTACAGGATCATATGGTTCTTTTTCTTTTTTTTTTATTAATGTATTGTATCACATTGATTGATTTGCAGATGTTGAACCAACCTTGCAGCCTAGGAGTAAATCCCACTTGGTCGTGGTGAATAATCCTTTTAATGCACAGTTGGATCCTATTGGCTGGCGTTTTGGTGAGAAGTTTTGCATCCATGTTCCTCAGGGATATGGACCTGTAATTTTCCTTTTTGATGGGGTCTTTGTTCGGTTTGGGGATCAAGGTAATGGCCTCATAAGACGAGTTTGGATGCTTTCCTTCCATTTCTATTTTTTGGAACAGTTTCAGAAGAATAGGTATTACTACTTCTTTAAATGGTTGGTAGAATTCCCCTGGGAAGCCATCTGGCCTTGGGCTCCTGTTTGTTGGGAGATTTTTGATGACTGCTTCAATTTCCTCATTAGCGGTTATAGGTCTCTTCAGGTTTTCTATTTCTTCCTGGTTCAGCTTAGGTAGTTGATACATTTCTGGGAATGCATCCATTTCTTCAAGATTATCTAATTTGCTGGCCTAGAGTGGCTCATAATATGTTCTTATAATTGTTTGTATTTCTTTGGTGTTGGTTGTCATCTCTCCTCTTTCATTCATGATTATTTTTTTAATTTTTTATAGTTATGTTAATCACCATATATTACATCATTAGTTTTTGGTGCAGTGCTCCATGATTCATTGTTTGTTCATAACACCCAGTGCTCCATGCAGAACGTGCCCTCCTCCATACCCATCACCAGGCTCACACATCCCCCTACCCCCCTCCCCTCTAGAACCCTCAGTTTGTCTTTCAGAGTCCTTCATCTCTCATGGTTCGTCTCCCCCTCTGACATACTCCCCTTTTCTTCCTCTCCTGTTATCTTCTTCTTTTTCTTTTTTCTTAAAATATGGTGCGTTATTTGTTTCAGAAGGACAGAACTGTGATTCAACAGTCTTGCACAATTCACAGCGCTCACCGTAGCACATACCCTCCCCAATGTCTAGCACCCAGCCACCCCATCCCTCCCACCCCCAACCACTGCAGTAACACTCCGTTTCTCTCCTGAGATTAAGAATTCCTCATATCAGTGAGGTCATGTGATACATGTCTTTCTCTGATTGACTTATTTCACTCAGCATAACACCCTCCAGTTCCATCCACGTCGTTGCAAATGGCAAGATCTCATTCCTTTTGATGGCTGCATAATATTCCATTGTGTATCTATACCACCTCTTCTTTATCCATTCATCTGTCGATGGGCATCTTGGCTCTTTCCACAGTTTGGCTATGGTGGACATTGCTGCTATAAACATTGGGGTACACGTACCCCTTCGGGTCCCTACATTTGTATCTTTGTGGTAAATACCCAGTAGTGCAATTGCTGGATCGAACGGTAGCTCTAATTTCAACTGTTTGAGGAACCTCCATACTGTTTTCCAGAGGGGTTGCACCAGCTTGCATTCCCACCAACAGTGTAGGAGGGTTCCCCTTTCTCCACATCCCCGCCAACATCTGCCGTTCCCTGACTTGTTCATTTTAGCCAATCTGACTGGTGTGAGGTGGTATCTCATTGAGGTTTTGATTTGGATTTCCCTGATGCCGAGCGATGTTGAGCACTTTTTCATGTGCCTGTTGGCCATGTGGATGTCTTCTTTGGAGAAATGTCTGTTCATGTCTTCTGCCCATTTCTTGATTGGATTACTTGTTCTTTGGGTGTTGAGTTTGATAAGTTCTTTATAGATTTTGGATACTAGCCCTTATTCTGATATGTCATTTGCACATATTTTCTCCCATTCTGTCGGTTGTCTTTTGGTTTTGTGGACCGTTTCTTTTGCTGTGCAAAAGCTTTTTATCTGGATGAAATCCCAGTAGTTCATTTTTGCCCTGGCTTCCCGTGCCTTTGGCGATGTTTCTAGGAAGAAGTTGCTGCGGCTAAGGTCGAAAAGGTTGCTACCTGTGTTCTCCTTTAGGATTTGGATGGTCTCCTGTCTCACGTTTAGGTCTTTCAACCATTTGGAGTCGATTTTTGTGTGTGGTGTAAGGAAATGGTCCAGTTTCATTCTTCTGCATGTGGCTGTCCAATTTTCCCAACACCATTTGTTGAAGAGACTGTCTCTTTTCCACTGGACATTCTTTCCTGCTTTGTCAAAGATGAGTTGACCATAGAGTTGAGGGTCCATTTCTGGGCTCTCGATTCTGTTCCATTGATCAATGTGTCTGTTTTTGTGCCAGTACCATACTGTCTTGATGATGACAGCTTTGTAATAGAGCTGGAAGTCCGGAATTGCGATGCCGCCAGCTTTGCTTTTCTTTTTCAGTATTCCTCTGGCTATTCTGGGTCTCTTCTGGTTCCATACAAATTTTAGGATTATTTGTTCCATGTCTGTGAAAAAAGTGGATGGTATTTTGATGGGGATTGCATTGAATGTGTAGATAGCTCTAGGTAGCATTGACATCTTCACAATGTTGATTCTCCCTATCCATGAGCATGGAACGTTTTTCCATTTCTTTGTGTCTTCTTCAATTGCTTTCATGGGTATTTTATAGTTTTCTGAGTACAGATCCTTTGCCTCTTTGGTTAGATTTATTCCTAGGTATCTAATGGTTTTGGGTGCAATTGTAAATGGGATCGACTCCTTGATTTGTCTCTCTTCTGTCTTGTTGTTGGTGTATAGGAATGCCACGGATTTCTGTGCATTGATTTTATATCCTGCCACTTGACTGAATTCCTGTATGAGTTCTAGCAGTTTTGGGGTGGAGTCTTTTGGGTTTTCCACGTACAGTATCATATCATCTGCAAAGAGTGAGAGTTTGACTTCCTCTTTGCCGATTTGGATGCCTTTCGTTTCTTTTGGTTGTCTAATTGCTGTGGCTAGGACTTCTAATACTATGTTGAATAGCAGTGGTGAGAGTGGACATCCCTGCCGCGTTCCTGACCTTAGGGGAAGAGCTCTCAGCCTTTCCCCCTTGAGAATGATATTGGCTGTAGGTTATTCATAGATGGCTTTTATGATATTGAGGTATGTACCCTCTCTCCCTATACTCTGAAGAGTTTTGTTCAAGAAAGGATGCTGTACTTTGTCAAATGCTTTTTCTGCATCTAGTTACAGGATCATATGGTTCTTTTTCTTTTTTTTTATTAATGTATTGTATCACATTGATTGATTTGCAGATGTTGAACCAACCTTGCAGCCTAGGAGTAAATCCCACTTGGTCGTGGTGAATAATCCTTTTAATGCACTGTTGGATCCTATTGGCTGGCGTTTTGGTGAGAAGTTTTGCATCCATGTTCCTCAGGGATATGGACCTGTAATTTTCCTTTTTGATGGGGTCTTTGTTCGGTTTGGGGATCAAGGTAATGGCCTCATAAGACGAGTTTGGATGCTTTCCTTCCATTTCTATTTTTTGGAACAGTTTCAGAAGAATAGGTATTACTACTTCTTTAAATGGTTGGTAGAATTCCCCTGGGAAGCCATCTGGCCTTGGGCTCCTCTTTGTTGGGAGATTTTTGATGACTGCTTCAATTTCCTCATTAGCGGTTAAAGGTCACTTCAGGTTTTCTATTTCTTCCTGGTTCAGCTTAGGTAGTTGATACATTTCTGGGAATGCATCCATTTCTTCAAGATTATCTAATTTGCTGGCCTAGAGTGGCTCATAATATGTTCTTATAATTGTTTGTATTTCTTTGGTGTTGGTTGTCATCTCTCCTCTTTCATTCATGATTATTTTTTTAATTTTTTTATAGTTATGTTAATCACCATATATTACATCATTAGTTTTTGGTGCAGTGCTCCATGATTCATTGTTTGTTCATAACACCCAGTGCTCCATGCAGAACGTGCCCTCCTCCATACCCATCACCAGGCTCACCCATCCCCCTACCCCCCTCCCCTCTAGAACCCTCAGTTTGTCTTTCAGAGTCCTTCATCTCTCATGGTTCGTCTCCCCCTCTGACATACTCCCCTTTTCTTCCTCTCCTGTTATCTTCTTCTTTTTCTTTTTTCTTAAAATATGGTGCGTTATTTGTTTCAGAAGGACAGAACTGTGATTCAACAGTCTTGCACAATTCACAGCGCTCACCGTAGCACATACCCTCCCCAATGTCTAGCACCCAGCCACCCCATCCCTCCCACCCCCAACCACTGCAGTAACACTCAGTTTCTCTCCTGAGATTAAGAATTCCTCATATCAGTGAGGTCATGTGATACATGTCTTTCTCTGATTGACTTATTTCACTCAGCATAACACCCTCCAGTTCCATCCACGTCGTTGCAAATGGCAAGATCTCATTCCTTTTGATGGCTGCATAATATTCCATTGTGTATCTATACCACCTCTTCTTTATCCATTCATCTGTCGATGGGCATCTTGGCTCTTTCCACAGTTTGGCTATGGTGGACATTGCTGCTATAAACATTGGGGTACACGTACCCCTTCGGGTCCCTACATTTGTATCTTTGTGGTAAATACCCAGTAGTGCAATTGCTGGATCGAACGGTAGCTCTAATTTCAACTGTTTGAGGAACCTCCATACTGTTTTCCAGAGGGGTTGCACCAGCTTGCATTCCCACCAACAGTGTAGGAGGGTTCCCCTTTCTCCACATCCCCGCCAACATCTGCCGTTCCCTGACTTGTTCATTTTAGCCAATCTGACTGGTGTGAGGTGGTATCTCATTGAGGTTTTGATTTGGATTTCCCTGATGCCGAGCGATGTTGAGCACTTTTTCATGTGCCTGTTGGCCATGTGGATGTCTTCTTTGGAGAAATGTCTGTTCATGTCTTCTGCCCATTTCTTGATTGGATTACTTGTTCTTTGGGTGTTGAGTTTGATAAGTTCTTTATAGATTTTGGATACTAGCCCTTATTCTGATATGTCATTTGCACATATTTTCTCCCATTCTGTCGGTTGTCTTTTGGTTTTGTGGACCGTTTCTTTTGCTGTGCAAAAGCTTTTTATCTGGATGAAATCCCAGTAGTTCATTTTTGCCCTGGCTTCCCGTGCCTTTGGCGATGTTTCTAGGAAGAAGTTGCTGCGGCTAAGGTCGAAAAGGTTGCTACCTGTGTTCTCCTTTAGGATTTGGATGGTCTCCTGTCTCACGTTTAGGTCTTTCAACCATTTGGAGTCGATTTTTGTGTGTGGTGTAAGGAAATGGTCCAGTTTCATTCTTCTGCATGTGGCTGTCCAATTTTCCCAACACCATTTGTTGAAGAGACTGTCTCTTTTCCACTGGACATTCTTTCCTGCTTTGTCAAAGATGAGTTGACCATAGAGTTGAGGGTCCATTTCTGGGCTCTCGATTCTGTTCCATTGATCAATGTGTCTGTTTTTGTGCCAGTACCATACTGTCTTGATGATGACAGCTTTGTAATAGAGCTGGAAGTCCGGAATTGCGATGCCGCCAGCTTTGCTTTTCTTTTTCAGTATTCCTCTGGCTATTCTGGGTCTCTTCTGGTTCCATACAAATTTTAGGATTATTTGTTCCATGTCTGTGAAAAAAGTGGATGGTATTTTGATGGGGATTGCATTGAATGTGTAGATTGCTCTAGGTAGCATTGACATCTTCACAATGTTGATTCTCCCAATCCATGAGCATGGAACGTTTTTCCATTTCTTTGTGTCTTCTTCAATTGCTTTCATGGGTATTTTATAGTTTTCTGAGTACAGATCCTTTGCCTCTTTGGTTAGATTTATTCCTAGGTATCTAATGGTTTTGGGTGCAATTGTAAATGGGATCGACTCCTTGATTTGTCTCTCTTCTGTCTTGTTGTTGGTGTATAGGAATGCCACGGATTTCTGTGCATTGATTTTATATCCTGCCACTTGACTGAATTCCTGTATGAGTTCTAGCAGTTTTGGGGTGGAGTCTTTTGGGTTTTCCACATACAGTATCATATCATCTGCAAAGAGTGAGAGTTTGACTTCCTCTTTGCCGATTTGGATGCCTTTCGTTTCTTTTGGTTGTCTAATTGCTGTGGCTAGGACTTCTAATACTATGTTGAATAGCAGTGGTGAGATTGGACATCCCTGCCGCGTTCCTGACCTTAGGGGAAAAGCTCTCAGCCTTTCCCCCTTGAGAATGATATTGGCTGTAGGTTATTCATAGATGGCTTTTATGATATTGAGGTATGTACCCTCTCTCCCTATACTCTGAAGAGTTTTGTTCAAGAAAGGATGCTGTACTTTGTCAAATGCTTTTTCTGCATCTAGTTACAGGATCATATGGTTCTTTTTCTTTTTTTTTTATTAATGTATTGTATCACATTGATTGATTTGCAGATGTTGAACCAACCTTGCAGCCTAGGAGTAAATCCCACTTGGTCGTGGTGAATAATCCTTTTAATGCACAGTTGGATCCTATTGGCTGGCGTTTTGGTGAGAAGTTTTGCATCCATGTTCCTCAGGGATATGGACCTGTAATTTTCCTTTTTGATGGGGTCTTTGTTCGGTTTGGGGATCAAGGTAATGGCCTCATAAGACGAGTTTGGATGCTTTCCTTCCATTTCTATTTTTTGGAACAGTTTCAGAAGAATAGGTATTACTACTTCTTTAAATGGTTGGTAGAATTCCCCTGGGAAGCCATCTGGCCTTGGGCTCCTGTTTGTTGGGAGATTTTTGATGACTGCTTCAATTTCCTCATTAGCGGTTATAGGTCTCTTCAGGTTTTCTATTTCTTCCTGGTTCAGCTTAGGTAGTTGATACATTTCTGGGAATGCATCCATTTCTTCAAGATTATCTAATTTGCTGGCCTAGAGTGGCTCATAATATGTTCTTATAATTGTTTGTATTTCTTTGGTGTTGGTTGTCATCTCTCCTCTTTCATTCATGATTATTTTTTTAATTTTTTATAGTTATGTTAATCACCATATATTACATCATTAGTTTTTGGTGCAGTGCTCCATGATTCATTGTTTGTTCATAACACCCAGTGCTCCATGCAGAACGTGCCCTCCTCCATACCCATCACCAGGCTCACACATCCCCCTACCCCCCTCCCCTCTAGAACCCTCAGTTTGTCTTTCAGAGTCCTTCATCTCTCATGGTTCGTCTCCCCCTCTGACATACTCCCCTTTTCTTCCTCTCCTGTTATCTTCTTCTTTTTCTTTTTTCTTAAAATATGGTGCGTTATTTGTTTCAGAAGGACAGAACTGTGATTCAACAGTCTTGCACAATTCACAGCGCTCACCGTAGCACATACCCTCCCCAATGTCTAGCACCCAGCCACCCCATCCCTCCCACCCCCAACCACTGCAGTAACACTCCGTTTCTCTCCTGAGATTAAGAATTCCTCATATCAGTGAGGTCATGTGATACATGTCTTTCTCTGATTGACTTATTTCACTCAGCATAACACCCTCCAGTTCCATCCACGTCGTTGCAAATGGCAAGATCTCATTCCTTTTGATGGCTGCATAATATTCCATTGTGTATCTATACCACCTCTTCTTTATCCATTCATCTGTCGATGGGCATCTTGGCTCTTTCCACAGTTTGGCTATGGTGGACATTGCTGCTATAAACATTGGGGTACACGTACCCCTTCGGGTCCCTACATTTGTATCTTTGTGGTAAATACCCAGTAGTGCAATTGCTGGATCGAACGGTAGCTCTAATTTCAACTGTTTGAGGAACCTCCATACTGTTTTCCAGAGGGGTTGCACCAGCTTGCATTCCCACCAACAGTGTAGGAGGGTTCCCCTTTCTCCACATCCCCGCCAACATCTGCCGTTCCCTGACTTGTTCATTTTAGCCAATCTGACTGGTGTGAGGTGGTATCTCATTGAGGTTTTGATTTGGATTTCCCTGATGCCGAGCGATGTTGAGCACTTTTTCATGTGCCTGTTGGCCATGTGGATGTCTTCTTTGGAGAAATGTCTGTTCATGTCTTCTGCCCATTTCTTGATTGGATTACTTGTTCTTTGGGTGTTGAGTTTGATAAGTTCTTTATAGATTTTGGATACTAGCCCTTATTCTGATATGTCATTTGCACATATTTTCTCCCATTCTGTCGGTTGTCTTTTGGTTTTGTGGACCGTTTCTTTTGCTGTGCAAAAGCTTTTTATCTGGATGAAATCCCAGTAGTTCATTTTTGCCCTGGCTTCCCGTGCCTTTGGCGATGTTTCTAGGAAGAAGTTGCTGCGGCTAAGGTCGAAAAGGTTGCTACCTGTGTTCTCCTTTAGGATTTGGATGGTCTCCTGTCTCACGTTTAGGTCTTTCAACCATTTGGAGTCGATTTTTGTGTGTGGTGTAAGGAAATGGTCCAGTTTCATTCTTCTGCATGTGGCTGTCCAATTTTCCCAACACCATTTGTTGAAGAGACTGTCTCTTTTCCACTGGACATTCTTTCCTGCTTTGTCAAAGATGAGTTGACCATAGAGTTGAGGGTCCATTTCTGGGCTCTCGATTCTGTTCCATTGATCAATGTGTCTGTTTTTGTGCCAGTACCATACTGTCTTGATGATGACAGCTTTGTAATAGAGCTGGAAGTCCGGAATTGCGATGCCGCCAGCTTTGCTTTTCTTTTTCAGTATTCCTCTGGCTATTCTGGGTCTCTTCTGGTTCCATACAAATTTTAGGATTATTTGTTCCATGTCTGTGAAAAAAGTGGATGGTATTTTGATGGGGATTGCATTGAATGTGTAGATTGCTCTAGGTAGCATTGACATCTTCACAATGTTGATTCTCCCAATCCATGAGCATGGAACGTTTTTCCATTTCTTTGTGTCTTCTTCAATTGCTTTCATGGGTATTTTATAGTTTTCTGAGTACAGATCCTTTGCCTCTTTGGTTAGATTTATTCCTAGGTATCTAATGGTTTTGGGTGCAATTGTAAATGGGATCGACTCCTTGATTTGTCTCTCTTCTGTCTTGTTGTTGGTGTATAGGAATGCCACGGATTTCTGTGCATTGATTTTATATCCTGCCACTTGACTGAATTCCTGTATGAGTTCTAGCAGTTTTGGGGTGGAGTCTTTTGGGTTTTCCACATACAGTATCATATCATCTGCAAAGAGTGAGAGTTTGACTTCCTCTTTGCCGATTTGGATGCCTTTCGTTTCTTTTGGTTGTCTAATTGCTGTGGCTAGGACTTCTAATACTATGTTGAATAGCAGTGGTGAGAGTGGACATCCCTGCCGCGTTCCTGACCTTAGGGGAAGAGCTCTCAGCATTCCCCCTTGAGAATGATATTGGCTGTAGGTTATTCATAGATGGCTTTTATGATATTGAGGTATGTACCCTCTCTCCCTATACTCTGAAGAGTTTTGTTCAAGAAAGGATGCTGTACTTTGTCAAATGCTTTTTCTGCATCTAGTTACAGGATCATATGGTTCTTTTTCTTTTTTTTTTATTAATGTATTGTATCACATTGATTGATTTGCAGATGTTGAACCAACCTTGCAGCCTAGGAGTAAATCCCACTTGGTCGTGGTGAATAATCCTTTTAATGCACTGTTGGATCCTATTGGCTGGCGTTTTGGTGAGAAGTTTTGCATCCATGTTCCTCAGGGATATGGACCTGTAATTTTCCTTTTTGATGGGGTCTTTGTTCGGTTTGGGGATCAAGGTAATGGCCTCATAAGACGAGTTTGGATGCTTTCCTTCCATTTCTATTTTTTGGAACAGTTTCAGAAGAATAGGTATTACTACTTCTTTAAATGGTTGGTAGAATTCCCCTGGGAAGCCATCTGGCCTTGGGCTCCTGTTTGTTGGGAGATTTTTGATGACTGCTTCAATTTCCTCATTAGCGGTTATAGGTCTCTTCAGGTTTTCTATTTCTTCCTGGTTCAGCTTAGGTAGTTGATACATTTCTGGGAATGCATCCATTTCTTCAAGATTATCTAATTTGCTGGCCTAGAGTGGCTCATAATATGTTCTTATAATTGTTTGTATTTCTTTGGTGTTGGTTGTCATCTCTCCTCTTTCATTCATGATTATTTTTTTAATTTTTTTATAGTTATGTTAATCACCATATATTACATCATTAGTTTTTGGTGCAGTGCTCCATGATTCATTGTTTGTTCATAACACCCAGTGCTCCATGCAGAACGTGCCCTCCTCCATACCCATCACCAGGCTCACCCATCCCCCTACCCCCCTCCCCTCTAGAACCCTCAGTTTGTCTTTCAGAGTCCTTCATCTCTCATGGTTCGTCTCCCCCTCTGACATACTCCCCTTTTCTTCCTCTCCTGTTATCTTCTTCTTTTTCTTTTTTCTTAAAATATGGTGCGTTATTTGTTTCAGAAGGACAGAACTGTGATTCAACAGTCTTGCACAATTCACAGCGCTCACCGTAGCACATACCCTCCCCAATGTCTAGCACCCAGCCACCCCATCCCTCCCACCCCCAACCACTGCAGTAACACTCAGTTTCTCTCCTGAGATTAAGAATTCCTCATATCAGTGAGGTCATGTGATACATGTCTTTCTCTGATTGACTTATTTCACTCAGCATAACACCCTCCAGTTCCATCCACGTCGTTGCAAATGGCAAGATCTCATTCCTTTTGATGGCTGCATAATATTCCATTGTGTATCTATACCACCTCTTCTTTATCCATTCATCTGTCGATGGGCATCTTGGCTCTTTCCACAGTTTGGCTATGGTGGACATTGCTGCTATAAACATTGGGGTACACGTACCCCTTCGGGTCCCTACATTTGTATCTTTGTGGTAAATACCCAGTAGTGCAATTGCTGGATCGAACGGTAGCTCTAATTTCAACTGTTTGAGGAACCTCCATACTGTTTTCCAGAGGGGTTGCACCAGCTTGCATTCCCACCAACAGTGTAGGAGGGTTCCCCTTTCTCCACATCCCCGCCAACATCTGCCGTTCCCTGACTTGTTCATTTTAGCCAATCTGACTGGTGTGAGGTGGTATCTCATTGAGGTTTTGATTTGGATTTCCCTGATGCCGAGCGATGTTGAGCACTTTTTCATGTGCCTGTTGGCCATGTGGATGTCTTCTTTGGAGAAATGTCTGTTCATGTCTTCTGCCCATTTCTTGATTGGATTACTTGTTCTTTGGGTGTTGAGTTTGATAAGTTCTTTATAGATTTTGGATACTAGCCCTTATTCTGATATGTCATTTGCACATATTTTCTCCCATTCTGTCGGTTGTCTTTTGGTTTTGTGGACCGTTTCTTTTGCTGTGCAAAAGCTTTTTATCTGGATGAAATCCCAGTAGTTCATTTTTGCCCTGGCTTCCCGTGCCTTTGGCGATGTTTCTAGGAAGAAGTTGCTGCGGCTAAGGTCGAAAAGGTTGCTACCTGTGTTCTCCTTTAGGATTTGGATGGTCTCCTGTCTCACGTTTAGGTCTTTCAACCATTTGGAGTCGATTTTTGTGTGTGGTGTAAGGAAATGGTCCAGTTTCATTCTTCTGCATGTGGCTGTCCAATTTTCCCAACACCATTTGTTGAAGAGACTGTCTCTTTTCCACTGGACATTCTTTCCTGCTTTGTCAAAGATGAGTTGACCATAGAGTTGAGGGTCCATTTCTGGGCTCTCGATTCTGTTCCATTGATCAATGTGTCTGTTTTTGTGCCAGTACCATACTGTCTTGATGATGACAGCTTTGTAATAGAGCTGGAAGTCCGGAATTGCGATGCCGCCAGCTTTGCTTTTCTTTTTCAGTATTCCTCTGGCTATTCTGGGTCTCTTCTGGTTCCATACAAATTTTAGGATTATTTGTTCCATGTCTGTGAAAAAAGTGGATGGTATTTTGATGGGGATTGCATTGAATGTGTAGATTGCTCTAGGTAGCATTGACATCTTCACAATGTTGATTCTCCCAATCCATGAGCATGGAACGTTTTTCCATTTCTTTGTGTCTTCTTCAATTGCTTTCATGGGTATTTTATAGTTTTCTGAGTACAGATCCTTTGCCTCTTTGGTTAGATTTATTCCTAGGTATCTAATGGTTTTGGGTGCAATTGTAAATGGGATCGACTCCTTGATTTGTCTCTCTTCTGTCTTGTTGTTGGTGTATAGGAATGCCACGGATTTCTGTGCATTGATTTTATATCCTGCCACTTGACTGAATTCCTGTATGAGTTCTAGCAGTTTTGGGGTGGAGTCTTTTGGGTTTTCCACATACAGTATCATATCATCTGCAAAGAGTGAGAGTTTGACTTCCTCTTTGCCGATTTGGATGCCTTTCGTTTCTTTTGGTTGTCTAATTGCTGTGGCTAGGACTTCTAATACTATGTTGAATAGCAGTGGTGAGAGTGGACATCCCTGCCGCGTTCCTGACCTTAGGGGAAAAGCTCTCAGCCTTTCCCCCTTGAGAATGATATTGGCTGTAGGTTATTCATAGATGGCTTTTATGATATTGAGGTATGTACCCTCTCTCCCTATACTCTGAAGAGTTTTGTTCAAGAAAGGATGCTGTACTTTGTCAAATGCTTTTTCTGCATCTAGTTACAGGATCATATGGTTCTTTTTCTTTTTTTTTTATTAATGTATTGTATCACATTGATTGATTTGCAGATGTTGAACCAACCTTGCAGCCTAGGAGTAAATCCCACTTGGTCGTGGTGAATAATCCTTTTAATGCACTGTTGGATCCTATTGGCTGGCGTTTTGGTGAGAAGTTTTGCATCCATGTTCCTCAGGGATATGGACCTGTAATTTTCCTTTTTGATGGGGTCTTTGTTCGGTTTGGGGATCAAGGTAATGGCCTCATAAGACGAGTTTGGATGCTTTCCTTCCATTTCTATTTTTTGGAACAGTTTCAGAAGAATAGGTATTACTACTTCTTTAAATGGTTGGTAGAATTCCCCTGGGAAGCCATCTGGCCTTGGGCTCCTCTTTGTTGGGAGATTTTTGATGACTGCTTCAATTTCCTCATTAGCGGTTAAAGGTCACTTCAGGTTTTCTATTTCTTCCTGGTTCAGCTTAGGTAGTTGATACATTTCTGGGAATGCATCCATTTCTTCAAGATTATCTAATTTGCTGGCCTAGAGTGGCTCATAATATGTTCTTATAATTGTTTGTATTTCTTTGGTGTTGGTTGTCATCTCTCCTCTTTCATTCATGATTATTTTTTTAATTTTTTTATAGTTATGTTAATCACCATATATTACATCATTAGTTTTTGGTGCAGTGCTCCATGATTCATTGTTTGTTCATAACACCCAGTGCTCCATGCAGAACGTGCCCTCCTCCATACCCATCACCAGGCTCACCCATCCCCCTACCCCCCTCCCCTCTAGAACCCTCAGTTTGTCTTTCAGAGTCCTTCATCTCTCATGGTTCGTCTCCCCCTCTGACATACTCCCCTTTTCTTCCTCTCCTGTTATCTTCTTCTTTTTCTTTTTTCTTAAAATATGGTGCGTTATTTGTTTCAGAAGGACAGAACTGTGATTCAACAGTCTTGCACAATTCACAGCGCTCACCGTAGCACATACCCTCCCCAATGTCTAGCACCCAGCCACCCCATCCCTCCCACCCCCAACCACTGCAGTAACACTCAGTTTCTCTCCTGAGATTAAGAATTCCTCATATCAGTGAGGTCATGTGATACATGTCTTTCTCTGATTGACTTATTTCACTCAGCATAACACCCTCCAGTTCCATCCACGTCGTTGCAAATGGCAAGATCTCATTCCTTTTGATGGCTGCATAATATTCCATTGTGTATCTATACCACCTCTTCTTTATCCATTCATCTGTCGATGGGCATCTTGGCTCTTTCCACAGTTTGGCTATGGTGGACATTGCTGCTATAAACATTGGGGTACACGTACCCCTTCGGGTCCCTACATTTGTATCTTTGTGGTAAATACCCAGTAGTGCAATTGCTGGATCGAACGGTAGCTCTAATTTCAACTGTTTGAGGAACCTCCATACTGTTTTCCAGAGGGGTTGCACCAGCTTGCATTCCCACCAACAGTGTAGGAGGGTTCCCCTTTCTCCACATCCCCGCCAACATCTGCCGTTCCCTGACTTGTTCATTTTAGCCAATCTGACTGGTGTGAGGTGGTATCTCATTGAGGTTTTGATTTGGATTTCCCTGATGCCGAGCGATGTTGAGCACTTTTTCATGTGCCTGTTGGCCATGTGGATGTCTTCTTTGGAGAAATGTCTGTTCATGTCTTCTGCCCATTTCTTGATTGGATTACTTGTTCTTTGGGTGTTGAGTTTGATAAGTTCTTTATAGATTTTGGATACTAGCCCTTATTCTGATATGTCATTTGCACATATTTTCTCCCATTCTGTCGGTTGTCTTTTGGTTTTGTGGACCGTTTCTTTTGCTGTGCAAAAGCTTTTTATCTGGATGAAATCCCAGTAGTTCATTTTTGCCCTGGCTTCCCGTGCCTTTGGCGATGTTTCTAGGAAGAAGTTGCTGCGGCTAAGGTCGAAAAGGTTGCTACCTGTGTTCTCCTTTAGGATTTGGATGGTCTCCTGTCTCACGTTTAGGTCTTTCAACCATTTGGAGTCGATTTTTGTGTGTGGTGTAAGGAAATGGTCCAGTTTCATTCTTCTGCATGTGGCTGTCCAATTTTCCCAACACCATTTGTTGAAGAGACTGTCTCTTTTCCACTGGACATTCTTTCCTGCTTTGTCAAAGATGAGTTGACCATAGAGTTGAGGGTCCATTTCTGGGCTCTCGATTCTGTTCCATTGATCAATGTGTCTGTTTTTGTGCCAGTACCATACTGTCTTGATGATGACAGCTTTGTAATAGAGCTGGAAGTCCGGAATTGCGATGCCGCCAGCTTTGCTTTTCTTTTTCAGTATTCCTCTGGCTATTCTGGGTCTCTTCTGGTTCCATACAAATTTTAGGATTATTTGTTCCATGTCTGTGAAAAAAGTGGATGGTATTTTGATGGGGATTGCATTGAATGTGTAGATTGCTCTAGGTAGCATTGACATCTTCACAATGTTGATTCTCCCAATCCATGAGCATGGAACGTTTTTCCATTTCTTTGTGTCTTCTTCAATTGCTTTCATGGGTATTTTATAGTTTTCTGAGTACAGATCCTTTGCCTCTTTGGTTAGATTTATTCCTAGGTATCTAATGGTTTTGGGTGCAATTGTAAATGGGATCGACTCCTTGATTTGTCTCTCTTCTGTCTTGTTGTTGGTGTATAGGAATGCCACGGATTTCTGTGCATTGATTTTATATCCTGCCACTTGACTGAATTCCTGTATGAGTTCTAGCAGTTTTGGGGTGGAGTCTTTTGGGTTTTCCACATACAGTATCATATCATCTGCAAAGAGTGAGAGTTTGACTTCCTCTTTGCCGATTTGGATGCCTTTCGTTTCTTTTGGTTGTCTAATTGCTGTGGCTAGGACTTCTAATACTATGTTGAATAGCAGTGGTGAGAGTGGACATCCCTGCCGCGTTCCTGACCTTAGGGGAAAAGCTCTCAGCCTTTCCCCCTTGAGAATGATATTGGCTGTAGGTTATTCATAGATGGCTTTTATGATATTGAGGTATGTACCCTCTCTCCCTATACTCTGAAGAGTTTTGTTCAAGAAAGGATGCTGTACTTTGTCAAATGCTTTTTCTGCATCTAGTTACAGGATCATATGGTTCTTTTTCTTTTTTTTTTATTAATGTATTGTATCACATTGATTGATTTGCAGATGTTGAACCAACCTTGCAGCCTAGGAGTAAATCCCACTTGGTCGTGGTGAATAATCCTTTTAATGCACAGTTGGATCCTATTGGCTGGCGTTTTGGTGAGAAGTTTTGCATCCATGTTCCTCAGGGATATGGACCTGTAATTTTCCTTTTTGATGGGGTCTTTGTTCGGTTTGGGGATCAAGGTAATGGCCTCATAAGACGAGTTTGGATGCTTTCCTTCCATTTCTATTTTTTGGAACAGTTTCAGAAGAATAGGTATTACTACTTCTTTAAATGGTTGGTAGAATTCCCCTGGGAAGCCATCTGGCCTTGGGCTCCTGTTTGTTGGGAGATTTTTGATGACTGCTTCAATTTCCTCATTAGCGGTTATAGGTCTCTTCAGGTTTTCTATTTCTTCCTGGTTCAGCTTAGGTAGTTGATACATTTCTGGGAATGCATCCATTTCTTCAAGATTATCTAATTTGCTGGCCTAGAGTGGCTCATAATATGTTCTTATAATTGTTTGTATTTCTTTGGTGTTGGTTGTCATCTCTCCTCTTTCATTCATGATTATTTTTTTAATTTTTTTATAGTTATGTTAATCACCATATATTACATCATTAGTTTTTGGTGCAGTGCTCCATGATTCATTGTTTGTTCATAACACCCAGTGCTCCATGCAGAACGTGCCCTCCTCCATACCCATCACCAGGCTCACCCATCCCCCTACCCCCCTCCCCTCTAGAACCCTCAGTTTGTCTTTCAGAGTCCTTCATCTCTCATGGTTCGTCTCCCCCTCTGACATACTCCCCTTTTCTTCCTCTCCTGTTATCTTCTTCTTTTTCTTTTTTCTTAAAATATGGTGCGTTATTTGTTTCAGAAGGACAGAACTGTGATTCAACAGTCTTGCACAATTCACAGCGCTCACCGTAGCACATACCCTCCCCAATGTCTAGCACCCAGCCACCCCATCCCTCCCACCCCCAACCACTGCAGTAACACTCCGTTTCTCTCCTGAGATTAAGAATTCCTCATATCAGTGAGGTCATGTGATACATGTCTTTCTCTGATTGACTTATTTCACTCAGCATAACACCCTCCAGTTCCATCCACGTCGTTGCAAATGGCAAGATCTCATTCCTTTTGATGGCTGCATAATATTCCATTGTGTATCTATACCACCTCTTCTTTATCCATTCATCTGTCGATGGGCATCTTGGCTCTTTCCACAGTTTGGCTATGGTGGACATTGCTGCTATAAACATTGGGGTACACGTACCCCTTCGGGTCCCTACATTTGTATCTTTGTGGTAAATACCCAGTAGTGCAATTGCTGGATCGAACGGTAGCTCTAATTTCAACTGTTTGAGGAACCTCCATACTGTTTTCCAGAGGGGTTGCACCAGCTTGCATTCCCACCAACAGTGTAGGAGGGTTCCCCTTTCTCCACATCCCCGCCAACATCTGCCGTTCCCTGACTTGTTCATTTTAGCCAATCTGACTGGTGTGAGGTGGTATCTCATTGAGGTTTTGATTTGGATTTCCCTGATGCCGAGCGATGTTGAGCACTTTTTCATGTGCCTGTTGGCCATGTGGATGTCTTCTTTGGAGAAATGTCTGTTCATGTCTTCTGCCCATTTCTTGATTGGATTACTTGTTCTTTGGGTGTTGAGTTTGATAAGTTCTTTATAGATTTTGGATACTAGCCCTTATTCTGATATGTCATTTGCACATATTTTCTCCCATTCTGTCGGTTGTCTTTTGGTTTTGTGGACCGTTTCTTTTGCTGTGCAAAAGCTTTTTATCTGGATGAAATCCCAGTAGTTCATTTTTGCCCTGGCTTCCCGTGCCTTTGGCGATGTTTCTAGGAAGAAGTTGCTGCGGCTAAGGTCGAAAAGGTTGCTACCTGTGTTCTCCTTTAGGATTTGGATGGTCTCCTGTCTCACGTTTAGGTCTTTCAACCATTTGGAGTCGATTTTTGTGTGTGGTGTAAGGAAATGGTCCAGTTTCATTCTTCTGCATGTGGCTGTCCAATTTTCCCAACACCATTTGTTGAAGAGACTGTCTCTTTTCCACTGGACATTCTTTCCTGCTTTGTCAAAGATGAGTTGACCATAGAGTTGAGGGTCCATTTCTGGGCTCTCGATTCTGTTCCATTGATCAATGTGTCTGTTTTTGTGCCAGTACCATACTGTCTTGATGATGACAGCTTTGTAATAGAGCTGGAAGTCCGGAATTGCGATGCCGCCAGCTTTGCTTTTCTTTTTCAGTATTCCTCTGGCTATTCTGGGTCTCTTCTGGTTCCATACAAATTTTAGGATTATTTGTTCCATGTCTGTGAAAAAAGTGGATGGTATTTTGATGGGGATTGCATTGAATGTGTAGATTGCTCTAGGTAGCATTGACATCTTCACAATGTTGATTCTCCCAATCCATGAGCATGGAACATTTTTCCATTTCTTTGTGTCTTCTTCAATTGCTTTCATGGGTATTTTATAGTTTTCTGAGTACAGATCCTTTGCCTCTTTGGTTAGATTTATTCCTAGGTATCTAATGGTTTTGGGTGCAATTGTAAATGGGATCGACTCCTTGATTTGTCTCTCTTCTGTCTTGTTGTTGGTGTATAGGAATGCCACGGATTTCTGTGCATTGATTTTATATCCTGCCACTTGACTGAATTCCTGTATGAGTTCTAGCAGTTTTGGGGTGGAGTCTTTTGGGTTTTCCACATACAGTATCATATCATCTGCAAAGAGTGAGAGTTTGACTTCCTCTTTGCCGATTTGGATGCCTTTCGTTTCTTTTGGTTGTCTAATTGCTGTGGCTAGGACTTCTAATACTATGTTGAATAGCAGTGGTGAGAGTGGACATCCCTGCCGCGTTCCTGACCTTAGGGGATGAGCTCTCAGCATTCCCCCTTGAGAATGATATTGGCTGTAGGTTATTCATAGATGGCTTTTATGATATTGAGGTATGTACCCTCTCTCCCTATACTCTGAAGAGTTTTGTTCAAGAAAGGATGCTGTACTTTGTCAAATGCTTTTTCTGCATCTAGTTACAGGATCATATGGTTCTTTTTCTTTTTTTTTATTAATGTATTGTATCACATTGATTGATTTGCAGATGTTGAACCAACCTTGCAGCCTAGGAGTAAATCCCACTTGGTCGTGGTGAATAATCCTTTTAATGCACTGTTGGATCCTATTGGCTGGCGTTTTGGTGAGAAGTTTTGCATCCATGTTCCTCAGGGATATGGACCTGTAATTTTCCTTTTTGATGGGGTCTTTGTTCGGTTTGGGGATCAAGGTAATGGCCTCATAAGACGAGTTTGGATGCTTTCCTTCCATTTCTATTTTTTGGAACAGTTTCAGAAGAATAGGTATTACTACTTCTTTAAATGGTTGGTAGAATTCCCCTGGGAAGCCATCTGGCCTTGGGCTCCTGTTTGTTGGGAGATTTTTGATGACTGCTTCAATTTCCTCATTAGCGGTTATAGGTCTCTTCAGGTTTTCTATTTCTTCCTGGTTCAGCTTAGGTAGTTGATACATTTCTGGGAATGCATCCATTTCTTCAAGATTATCTAATTTGCTGGCCTAGAGTGGCTCATAATATGTTCTTATAATTGTTTGTATTTCTTTGGTGTTGGTTGTCATCTCTCCTCTTTCATTCATGATTATTTTTTTAATTTTTTTATAGTTATGTTAATCACCATATATTACATCATTAGTTTTTGGTGCAGTGCTCCATGATTCATTGTTTGTTCATAACACCCAGTGCTCCATGCAGAACGTGCCCTCCTCCATACCCATCACCAGGCTCACCCATCCCCCTACCCCCCTCCCCTCTAGAACCCTCAGTTTGTCTTTCAGAGTCCTTCATCTCTCATGGTTCGTCTCCCCCTCTGACATACTCCCCTTTTCTTCCTCTCCTGTTATCTTCTTCTTTTTCTTTTTTCTTAAAATATGGTGCGTTATTTGTTTCAGAAGGACAGAACTGTGATTCAACAGTCTTGCACAATTCACAGCGCTCACCGTAGCACATACCCTCCCCAATGTCTAGCACCCAGCCACCCCATCCCTCCCACCCCCAACCACTGCAGTAACACTCAGTTTCTCTCCTGAGATTAAGAATTCCTCATATCAGTGAGGTCATGTTATACATGTCTTTCTCTGATTGACTTATTTCACTCAGCATAACACCCTCCAGTTCCATCCACGTCGTTGCAAATGGCAAGATCTCATTCCTTTTGATGGCTGCATAATATTCCATTGTGTATCTATACCACCTCTTCTTTATCCATTCATCTGTCGATGGGCATCTTGGCTCTTTCCACAGTTTGGCTATGGTGGACATTGCTGCTATAAACATTGGGGTACACGTACCCCTTCGGGTCCCTACATTTGTATCTTTGTGGTAAATACCCAGTAGTGCAATTGCTGGATCGAACGGTAGCTCTAATTTCAACTGTTTGAGGAACCTCCATACTGTTTTCCAGAGGGGTTGCACCAGCTTGCATTCCCACCAACAGTGTAGGAGGGTTCCCCTTTCTCCACATCCCCGCCAACATCTGCCGTTCCCTGACTTGTTCATTTTAGCCAATCTGACTGGTGTGAGGTGGTATCTCATTGAGGTTTTGATTTGGATTTCCCTGATGCCGAGCGATGTTGAGCACTTTTTCATGTGCCTGTTGGCCATGTGGATGTCTTCTTTGGAGAAATGTCTGTTCATGTCTTCTGCCCATTTCTTGATTGGATTACTTGTTCTTTGGGTGTTGAGTTTGATAAGTTCTTTATAGATTTTGGATACTAGCCCTTATTCTGATATGTCATTTGCACATATTTTCTCCCATTCTGTCGGTTGTCTTTTGGTTTTGTGGACCGTTTCTTTTGCTGTGCAAAAGCTTTTTATCTGGATGAAATCCCAGTAGTTCATTTTTGCCCTGGCTTCCCGTGCCTTTGGCGATGTTTCTAGGAAGAAGTTGCTGCGGCTAAGGTCGAAAAGGTTGCTACCTGTGTTCTCCTTTAGGATTTGGATGGTCTCCTGTCTCACGTTTAGGTCTTTCAACCATTTGGAGTCGATTTTTGTGTGTGGTGTAAGGAAATGGTCCAGTTTCATTCTTCTGCATGTGGCTGTCCAATTTTCCCAACACCATTTGTTGAAGAGACTGTCTCTTTTCCACTGGACATTCTTTCCTGCTTTGTCAAAGATGAGTTGACCATAGAGTTGAGGGTCCATTTCTGGGCTCTCGATTCTGTTCCATTGATCAATGTGTCTGTTTTTGTGCCAGTACCATACTGTCTTGATGATGACAGCTTTGTAATAGAGCTGGAAGTCCGGAATTGCGATGCCGCCAGCTTTGCTTTTCTTTTTCAGTATTCCTCTGGCTATTCTGGGTCTCTTCTGGTTCCATACAAATTTTAGGATTATTTGTTCCATGTCTGTGAAAAAAGTGGATGGTATTTTGATGGGGATTGCATTGAATGTGTAGATTGCTCTAGGTAGCATTGACATCTTCACAATGTTGATTCTCCCAATCCATGAGCATGGAACGTTTTTCCATTTCTTTGTGTCTTCTTCAATTGCTTTCATGGGTATTTTATAGTTTTCTGAGTACAGATCCTTTGCCTCTTTGGTTAGATTTATTCCTAGGTATCTAATGGTTTTGGGTGCAATTGTAAATGGGATCGACTCCTTGATTTGTCTCTCTTCTGTCTTGTTGTTGGTGTATAGGAATGCCACGGATTTCTGTGCATTGATTTTATATCCTGCCACTTGACTGAATTCCTGTATGAGTTCTAGCAGTTTTGGGGTGGAGTCTTTTGGGTTTTCCACATACAGTATCATATCATCTGCAAAGAGTGAGAGTTTGACTTCCTCTTTGCCGATTTGGATGCCTTTCGTTTCTTTTGGTTGTCTAATTGCTGTGGCTAGGACTTCTAATACTATGTTGAATAGCAGTGGTGAGAGTGGACATCCCTGCCGCGTTCCTGACCTTAGGGGAAGAGCTCTCAGCCTTTCCCCCTTGAGAATGATATTGGCTGTAGGTTATTCATAGATGGCTTTTATGATATTGAGGTATGTACCCTCTCTCCCTATACTCTGAAGAGTTTTGTTCAAGAAAGGATGCTGTACTTTGTCAAATGCTTTTTCTGCATCTAGTTACAGGATCATATGGTTCTTTTTCTTTTTTTTTATTAATGTATTGTATCACATTGATTGATTTGCAGATGTTGAACCAACCTTGCAGCCTAGGAGTAAATCCCACTTGGTCGTGGTGAATAATCCTTTTAATGCACTGTTGGATCCTATTGGCTGGCGTTTTGGTGAGAAGTTTTGCATCCATGTTCCTCAGGGATATGGACCTGTAATTTTCCTTTTTGATGGGGTCTTTGTTCGGTTTGGGGATCAAGGTAATGGCCTCATAAGACGAGTTTGGATGCTTTCCTTCCATTTCTATTTTTTGGAACAGTTTCAGAAGAATAGGTATTACTACTTCTTTAAATGGTTGGTGGAATTCCCCTGGGAAGCCATCTGGCCTTGGGCTCCTGTTTGTTGGGAGATTTTTGATGACTGCTTCAATTTCCTCATTAGCGGTTATAGGTCTCTTCAGGTTTTCTATTTCTTCCTGGTTCAGCTTAGGTAGTTGATACATTTCTGGGAATGCATCCATTTCTTCAAGATTATCTAATTTGCTGGCCTAGAGTGGCTCATAATATGTTCTTATAATTGTTTGTATTTCTTTGGTGTTGGTTGTCATCTCTCCTCTTTCATTCATGATTATTTTTTTAATTTTTTTATAGTTATGTTAATCGCCATATATTACATCATTAGTTTTTGGTGCAGTGTTCCATGATTCATTGTTTGTTCATAACACCCAGTGCTCCATGCAGAACGTGCCCTCCTCCATACCCATCACCAGGCTCACCCATCCCCCTACCCCCCTCCCCTCTAGAACCCTCAGTTTGTCTTTCAGAGTCCTTCATCTCTCATGGTTCGTCTCCCCCTCTGACATACTCCCCTTTTCTTCCTCTCCTGTTATCTTCTTCTTTTTCTTTTTTCTTAAAATATGGTGCGTTATTTGTTTCAGAAGGACAGAACTGTGATTCAACAGTCTTGCACAATTCACAGCGCTCACCGTAGCACATACCCTCCCCAATGTCTAGCACCCAGCCACCCCATCCCTCCCACCCCCAACCACTGCAGTATCACTCAGTTTCTCTCCTGAGATTAAGAATTCCTCATATCAGTGAGGTCATGTGATACATGTCTTTCTCTGATTGACTTATTTCACTCAGCATAACACCCTCCAGTTCCATCCACGTCGTTGCAAATGGCAAGATCTCATTCCTTTTGATGGCTGCATAATATTCCATTGTGTATCTATACCACCTCTTCTTTATCCATTCATCTGTCGATGGGCATCTTGGCTCTTTCCACAGTTTGGCTATGGTGGACATTGCTGCTATAAACATTGGGGTACACGTACCCCTTCGGGTCCCTACATTTGTATCTTTGTGGTAAATACCCAGTAGTGCTATTGCTGGATCGAACGGTAGCTCTAATTTCAACTGTTTGAGGAACCTCCATACTGTTTTCCAGAGG
The DNA here is from genome assembly GCF_037043125.1 of Eumetopias jubatus. Classification (NCBI taxonomy): domain Eukaryota; kingdom Metazoa; phylum Chordata; class Mammalia; order Carnivora; family Otariidae; genus Eumetopias; species Eumetopias jubatus. The sequence goes on from NW_028274807.1 coordinate 157,404,589, forward strand.
GGTTGCACCAGCTTGCATTCCCACCAACAGTGTAGGAGGGTTCCCCTTTCTCCACATCCCCGCCAACATCTGCCGTTCCCTGACTTGTTCATTTTAGCCAATCTGACTGGTGTGAGGTGGTATCTCATTGAGGTTTTGATTTGGATTTCCCTGATGCCGAGCGATGTTGAGCACTTTTTCATGTGCCTGTTGGCCATGTGGATGTCTTCTTTGGAGAAATGTCTGTTCATGTCTTCTGCCCATTTCTTGATTGGATTACTTGTTCTTTGGGTGTTGAGTTTGATAAGTTCTTTATAGATTTTGGATACTAGCCCTTATTCTGATATGTCATTTGCAAATATTTTCTCCCATTCTGTCGGTTGTCTTTTGGTTTTGTGGACCGTTTCTTTTGCTGTGCAAAAGCTTTTTATCTGGATGAAATCCCAGTAGTTCATTTTTGCCCTGGCTTCCCGTGCCTTTGGCGATGTTTCTAGGAAGAAGTTGCTGCGGCTAAGGTCGAAAAGGTTGCTACCTGTGTTCTCCTTTAGGATTTGGATGGTCTCCTGTCTCACGTTTAGGTCTTTCAACCATTTGGAGTCGATTTTTGTGTGTGGTGTAAGGAAATGGTCCAGTTTCATTCTTCTGCATGTGGCTGTCCAATTTTCCCAACACCATTTGTTGAAGAGACTGTCTCTTTTCCACTGGACATTCTTTCCTGCTTTGTCAAAGATGAGTTGACCATAGAGTTGAGGGTCCATTTCTGGGCTCTCGATTCTGTTCCATTGATCAATGTGTCTGTTTTTGTGCCAGTACCATACTGTCTTGATGATGACAGCTTTGTAATAGAGCTGGAAGTCCGGAATTGCGATGCCGCCAGCTTTGCTTTTCTTTTTCAGTATTCCTCTGGCTATTCTGGGTCTCTTCTGGTTCCATACAAATTTTAGGATTATTTGTTCCATGTCTGTGAAAAAAGTGGATGGTATTTTGATGGGGATGGCATTGAATGTGTAGATTGCTCTAGGTAGCATTGACATCTTCACAATGTTGATTCTCCCAATCCATGAGCATGGAACGTTTTTCCATTTCTTTGTGTCTTCTTCAATTGCTTTCATGGGTATTTTATAGTTTTCTGAGTACAGATCCTTTGCCTCTTTGGTTAGATTTATTCCTAGGTATCTAATGGTTTTGGGTGCAATTGTAAATGGGATCGACTCCTTGATTTGTCTCTCTTCTGTCTTGTTGTTGGTGTATAGGAATGCCACGGATTTCTGTGCATTGATTTTATATCCTGCCACTTGACTGAATTCCTGTATGAGTTCTAGCAGTTTTGGGGTGGAGTCTTTTGGGTTTTCCACATACAGTATCATATCATCTGCAAAGAGTGAGAGTTTGACTTCCTCTTTGCCGATTTGGATGCCTTTCGTTTCTTTTGGTTGTCTAATTGCTGTGGCTAGGACTTCTAATACTATGTTGAATAGCAGTGGTGAGAGTGGACATCCCTGCCGCCTTCCTGACCTTAGGGGAAGAGCTCTCAGCCTTTCCCCCTTGAGAATGATATTGGCTGTAGGTTATTCATAGATGGCTTTTATGATATTGAGGTATGTACCCTCTCTCCCTATACTCTGAAGAGTTTTGTTCAAGAAAGGATGCTGTACTTTGTCAAATGCTTTTTCTGCATCTAGTTACAGGATCATATGGTTCTTTTTCTTTTTTTTTATTAATGTATTGTATCACATTGATTGATTTGCAGATGTTGAACCAACCTTGCAGCCTAGGAGTAAATCCCACTTGGTCGTGGTGAATAATCCTTTTAATGCACTGTTGGATCCTATTGGCTGGCGTTTTGGTGAGAAGTTTTGCATCCATGTTCCTCAGGGATATGGACCTGTAATTTTCCTTTTTGATGGGGTCTTTGTTCGGTTTGGGGATCAAGGTAATGGCCTCATAAGACGAGTTTGGATGCTTTCCTTCCATTTCTATTTTTTGGAACAGTTTCAGAAGAATAGGTATTACTACTTCTTTAAATGGTTGGTAGAATTCCCCTGGGAAGCCATCTGGCCTTGGGCTCCTGTTTGTTGGGAGATTTTTGATGACTGCTTCAATTTCCTCATTAGCGGTTATAGGTCTCTTCAGGTTTTCTATTTCTTCCTGGTTCAGCTTAGGTAGTTGATACATTTCTGGGAATGCATCCATTTCTTCAAGATTATCTAATTTGCTGGCCTAGAGTGGCTCATAATATGTTCTTATAATTGTTTGTATTTCTTTGGTGTTGGTTGTCATCTCTCCTCTTTCATTCATGATTATTTTTTTAATTTTTTTATAGTTATGTTAATCACCATATATTACATCATTAGTTTTTGGTGCAGTGCTCCATGATTCATTGTTTGTTCATAACACCCAGTGCTCCATGCAGAACGTGCCCTCCTCCATACCCATCACCAGGCTCACCCATCCCCCTACCCCCCTCCCCTCTAGAACCCTCAGTTTGTCTTTCAGAGTCCTTCATCTCTCATGGTTCGTCTCCCCCTCTGACATACTCCCCTTTTCTTCCTCTCCTGTTATCTTCTTCTTTTTCTTTTTTCTTAAAATATGGTGCGTTATTTGTTTCAGAAGGACAGAACTGTGATTCAACAGTCTTGCACAATTCACAGCGCTCACCGTAGCACATACCCTCCCCAATGTCTAGCACCCAGCCACCCCATCCCTCCCACCCCCAACCACTGCAGTAACACTCAGTTTCTCTCCTGAGATTAAGAATTCCTCATATCAGTGAGGTCATGTGATACATGTCTTTCTCTGATTGACTTATTTCACTCAGCATAACACCCTCCAGTTCCATCCACGTCGTTGCAAATGGCAAGATCTCATTCCTTTTGATGGCTGCATAATATTCCATTGTGTATCTATACCACCTCTTCTTTATCCATTCATGTCGATGGGCATCTTGGCTCTTTCCACAGTTTGGCTATGGTGGACATTGCTGCTATAAACATTGGGGTACACGTACCCCTTCGGGTCCCTACATTTGTATCTTTGTGGTAAATACCCAGTAGTGCAATTGCTGGATCGAACGGTAGCTCTAATTTCAACTGTTTGAGGAACCTCCATACTGTTTTCCAGAGGGGTTGCACCAGCTTGCATTCCCACCAACAGTGTAGGAGGGTTCCCCTTTCTCCACATCCCCGCCAACATCTGCCGTTCCCTGACTTGTTCATTTTAGCCAATCGGACTGGTGTGAGGTGGTATCTCATTGAGGTTTTGATTTGGATTTCCCTGATGCCGAGCGATGTTGAGCACTTTTTCATGTGCCTGTTGGCCATGTGGATGTCTTCTTTGGAGAAATGTCTGTTCATGTCTTCTGCCCATTTCTTGATTGGATTACTTGTTCTTTGGGTGTTGAGTTTGATAAGTTCTTTATAGATTTTGGATACTAGCCCTTATTCTGATATGTCATTTGCACATATTTTCTCCCATTCTGTCGGTTGTCTTTTGGTTTTGTGGACCGTTTCTTTTGCTGTGCAAAAGCTTTTTATCTGGATGAAATCCCAGTAGTTCATTTTTGCCCTGGCTTCCCGTGCCTTTGGCGATGTTTCTAGGAAGAAGTTGCTGCGGCTAAGGTCGAAAAGGTTGCTACCTGTGTTCTCCTTTAGGATTTGGATGGTCTCCTGTCTCACGTTTAGGTCTTTCAACCATTTGGAGTCGATTTTTGTGTGTGGTGTAAGGAAATGGTCCAGTTTCATTCTTCTGCATGTGGCTGTCCAATTTTCCCAACACCATTTGTTGAAGAGACTGTCTCTTTTCCACTGGACATTCTTTCCTGCTTTGTCAAAGATGAGTTGACCATAGAGTTGAGGGTCCATTTCTGGGCTCTCGATTCTGTTCCATTGATCAATGTGTCTGTTTTTGTGCCAGTACCATACTGTCTTGATGATGACAGCTTTGTAATAGAGCTGGAAGTCCGGAATTGCGATGCCGCCAGCTTTGCTTTTCTTTTTCAGTATTCCTCTGGCTATTCTGGGTCTCTTCTGGTTCCATACAAATTTTAGGATTATTTGTTCCATGTCTGTGAAAAAAGTGGATGGTATTTTGATGGGGATTGCATTGAATGTGTAGATTGCTCTAGGTAGCATTGACATCTTCACAATGTTGATTCTCCCAATCCATGAGCATGGAACGTTTTTCCATTTCTTTGTGTCTTCTTCAATTGCTTTCATGGGTATTTTATAGTTTTCTGAGTACAGATCCTTTGCCTCTTTGGTTAGATTTATTCCTAGGTATCTAATGGTTTTGGGTGCAATTGTAAATGGGATCGACTCCTTGATTTGTCTCTCTTCTGTCTTGTTGTTGGTGTATAGGAATGCCACGGATTTCTGTGCATTGATTTTATATCCTGCCACTTGACTGAATTCCTGGATGAGTTCTAGCAGTTTTGGGGTGGAGTCTTTTGGGTTTTCCACGTACAGTATCATATCATCTGCAAAGAGTGAGAGTTTGACTTCCTCTTTGCCGATTTGGATGCCTTTCGTTTCTTTTGGTTGTCTAACTGCTGTGGCTAGGACTTCTAATACTATGTTGAATAGCAGTGGTGAGAGTGGACATCCCTGCCGCGTTCCTGACCTTAGGGGAAGAGCTCTCAGCCTTTCCCCCTTGAGAATGATATTGGCTGTAGGTTATTCATAGATGGCTTTTATGATATTGAGGTATGTACCCTCTCTCCCTATACTCTGAAGAGTTTTGTTCAAGAAAGGATGCTGTACTTTGTCAAATGCTTTTTCTGCATCTAGTTACAGGATCATATGGTTCTTTTTCTTTTTTTTTTATTAATGTATTGTATCACATTGATTGATTTGCAGATGTTGAACCAACCTTGCAGCCTAGGAGTAAATCCCACTTGGTCGTGGTGAATAATCCTTTTAATGCACTGTTGGATCCTATTGGCTGGCGTTTTGGTGAGAAGTTTTGCATCCATGTTCCTCAGGGATATGGACCTGTAATTTTCCTTTTTGATGGGGTCTTTGTTCGGTTTGGGGATCAAGGTAATGGCCTCATAAGACGAGTTTGGATGCTTTCCTTCCATTTCTATTTTTTGGAACAGTTTCAGAAGAATAGGTATTACTACTTCTTTAAATGGTTGGTAGAATTCCCCTGGGAAGCCATCTGGCCTTGGGCTCCTGTTTGTTGGGAGATTTTTGATGACTGCTTCAATTTCCTCATTAGCGGTTATAGGTCTCTTCAGGTTTTCTATTTCTTCCTGGTTCAGCTTAGGTAGTTGATACATTTCTGGGAATGCATCCATTTCTTCAAGATTATCTAATTTGCTGGCCTAGAGTGGCTCATAATATGTTCTTATAATTGTTTGTATTTCTTTGGTGTTGGTTGTCATCTCTCCTCTTTCATTCATGATTATTTTTTTAATTTTTTTATAGTTATGTTAATCACCATATATTACATCATTAGTTTTTGGTGCAGTGCTCCATGATTCATTGTTTGTTCATAACACCCAGTGCTCCATGCAGAACGTGCCCTCCTCCATACCCATCACCAGGCTCACCCATCCCCCTACCCCCCTCCCCTCTAGAACCCTCAGTTTGTCTTTCAGAGTCCTTCATCTCTCATGGTTCGTCTCCCCCTCTGACATACTCCCCTTTTCTTCCTCTCCTGTTATCTTCTTCTTTTTCTTTTTTCTTAAAATATGGTGCGTTATTTGTTTCAGAAGGACAGAACTGTGATTCAACAGTCTTGCACAATTCACAGCGCTCACCGTAGCACATACCCTCCCCAATGTCTAGCACCCAGCCACCCCATCCCTCCCACCCCCAACCACTGCAGTAACACTCCGTTTCTCTCCTGAGATTAAGAATTCCTCATATCAGTGAGGTCATGTGATACATGTCTTTCTCTGATTGACTTATTTCACTCAGCATAACACCCTCCAGTTCCATCCACGTCGTTGCAAATGGCAAGATCTCATTCCTTTTGATGGCTGCATAATATTCCATTGTGTATCTATACCACCTCTTCTTTATCCATTCATCTGTCGATGGGCATCTTGGCTCTTTCCACAGTTTGGCTATGGTGGACATTGCTGCTATAAACATTGGGGTACACGTACCCCTTCGGGTCCCTACATTTGTATCTTTGTGGTAAATACCCAGTAGTGCAATTGCTGGATCGAACGGTAGCTCTAATTTCAACTGTTTGAGGAACCTCCATACTGTTTTCCAGAGGGGTTGCACCAGCTTGCATTCCCACCAACAGTGTAGGACATCTGCCGCCAACATCTGCCGTTCCCTGACTTGTTCATTTTAGCCAATCTGACTGGTGTGAGGTGGTATCTCATTGAGGTTTTGATTTGGATTTCCCTGATGCCGAGCGATGTTGAGCACTTTTTCATGTGCCTGTTGGCCATGTGGATGTCTTCTTTGGAGAAATGTCTGTTCATGTCTTCTGCCCATTTCTTGATTGGATTACTTGTTCTTTGGGTGTTGAGTTTGATAAGTTCTTTATAGATTTTGGATACTAGCCCTTATTCTGATATGTCATTTGCACATATTTTCTCCCATTCTGTCGGTTGTCTTTTGGTTTTGTGGACCGTTTCTTTTGCTGTGCAAAAGCTTTTTATCTGGATGAAATCCCAGTAGTTCATTTTTGCCCTGGCTTCCCGTGCCTTTGGCGATGTTTCTAGGAAGAAGTTGCTGCGGCTAAGGTCGAAAAGGTTGCTACCTGTGTTCTCCTTTAGGATTTGGATGGTCTCCTGTCTCACGTTTAGGTCTTTCAACCATTTGGAGTCGATTTTTGTGTGTGGTGTAAGGAAATGGTCCAGTTTCATTCTTCTGCATGTGGCTGTCCAATTTTCCCAACACCATTTGTTGAAGAGACTGTCTCTTTTCCACTGGACATTCTTTCCTGCTTTGTCAAAGATGAGTTGACCATAGAGTTGAGGGTCCATTTCTGGGCTCTCGATTCTGTTCCATTGATCAATGTGTCTGTTTTTGTGCCAGTACCATACTGTCTTGATGATGACAGCTTTGTAATAGAGCTGGAAGTCCGGAATTGCGATGCCGCCAGCTTTGCTTTTCTTTTTCAGTATTCCTCTGGCTATTCTGGGTCTCTTCTGGTTCCATACAAATTTTAGGATTATTTGTTCCATGTCTGTGAAAAAAGTGGATGGTATTTTGATGGGGATGGCATTGAATGTGTAGATTGCTCTAGGTAGCATTGACATCTTCACAATGTTGATTCTCCCAATCCATGAGCATGGAACGTTTTTCCATTTCTTTGTGTCTTCTTCAATTGCTTTCATGGGTATTTTATAGTTTTCTGAGTACAGATCCTTTGCCTCTTTGGTTAGATTTATTCCTAGGTATCTAATGGTTTTGGGTGCAATTGTAAATGGGATCGACTCCTTGATTTGTCTCTCTTCTGTCTTGTTGTTGGTGTATAGGAATGCCACGGATTTCTGTGCATTGATTTTATATCCTGCCACTTGACTGAATTCCTGTATGAGTTCTAGCAGTTTTGGGGTGGAGTCTTTTGGGTTTTCCACATACAGTATCATATCATCTGCAAAGAGTGAGAGTTTGACTTCCTCTTTGCCGATTTGGATGCCTTTCGTTTCTTTTGGTTGTCTAATTGCTGTGGCTAGGACTTCTAATACTATGTTGAATAGCAGTGGTGAGAGTGGACATCCCTGCCGCGTTCCTGACCTTAGGGGAAGAGCTCTCAGCCTTTCCCCCTTGAGAATGATATTGGCTGTAGGTTATTCATAGATGGCTTTTATGATATTGAGGTATGTACCCTCTCTCCCTATACTCTGAAGAGTTTTGTTCAAGAAAGGATGCTGTACTTTGTCAAATGCTTTTTCTGCATCTAGTTACAGGATCATATGGTTCTTTTTCTTTTTTTTTATTAATGTATTGTATCACATTGATTGATTTGCAGATGTTGAACCAACCTTGCAGCCTAGGAGTAAATCCCACTTGGTCGTGGTGAATAATCCTTTTAATGCACTGTTGGATCCTATTGGCTGGCGTTTTGGTGAGAAGTTTTGCATCCATGTTCCTCAGGGATATGGACCTGTAATTTTCCTTTTTGATGGGGTCTTTGTTCGGTTTGGGGATCAAGGTAATGGCCTCATAAGACGAGTTTGGATGCTTTCCTTCCATTTCTATTTTTTGGAACAGTTTCAGAAGAATAGGTATTACTACTTCTTTAAATGGTTGGTAGAATTCCCCTGGGAAGCCATCTGGCCTTGGGCTCCTGTTTGTTGGGAGATTTTTGATGACTGCTTCAATTTCCTCATTAGCGGTTATAGGTCTCTTCAGGTTTTCTATTTCTTCCTGGTTCAGCTTAGGTAGTTGATACATTTCTGGGAATGCATCCATTTCTTCAAGATTATCTAATTTGCTGGCCTAGAGTGGCTCATAATATGTTCTTATAATTGTTTGTATTTCTTTGGTGTTGGTTGTCATCTCTCCTCTTTCATTCATGATTATTTTTTTAATTTTTTTATAGTTATGTTAATCACCATATATTACATCATTAGTTTTTGGTGCAGTGCTCCATGATTCATTGTTTGTTCATAACACCCAGTGCTCCATGCAGAACGTGCCCTCCTCCATACCCATCACCAGGCTCACCCATCCCCCTACCCCCCTCCCCTCTAGAACCCTCAGTTTGTCTTTCAGAGTCCTTCATCTCTCATGGTTCGTCTCCCCCTCTGACATACTCCCCTTTTCTTCCTCTCCTGTTATCTTCTTCTTTTTCTTTTTTCTTAAAATATGGTGCGTTATTTGTTTCAGAAGGACAGAACTGTGATTCAACAGTCTTGCACAATTCACAGCGCTCACCGTAGCACATACCCTCCCCAATGTCTAGCACCCAGCCACCCCATCCCTCCCACCCCCAACCACTGCAGTAACACTCAGTTTCTCTCCTGAGATTAAGAATTCCTCATATCAGTGAGGTCATGTGATACATGTCTTTCTCTGATTGACTTATTTCACTCAGCATAACACCCTCCAGTTCCATCCACGTCGTTGCAAATGGCAAGATCTCATTCCTTTTGATGGCTGCATAATATTCCATTGTGTATCTATACCACCTCTTCTTTATCCATTCATCTGTCGATGGGCATCTTGGCTCTTTCCACAGTTTGGCTATGGTGGACATTGCTGCTATAAACATTGGGGTACACGTACCCCTTCGGGTCCCTACATTTGTATCTTTGTGGTAAATACCCAGCAGTGCAATTGCTGGATCGAACGGTAGCTCTAATTTCAACTGTTTGAGGAACCTCCATACTGTTTTCCAGAGGGGTTGCACCAGCTTGCATTCCCACCAACAGTGTAGGACATCTGCCGCCAACATCTGCCGTTCCCTGACTTGTTCATTTTAGCCAATCTGACTGGTGTGAGGTGGTATCTCATTGAGGTTTTGATTTGGATTTCCCTGATGCCGAGCGATGTTGAGCACTTTTTCATGTGCCTGTTGGCCATGTGGATGTCTTCTTTGGAGAAATGTCTGTTCATGTCTTCTGCCCATTTCTTGATTGGATTACTTGTTCTTTGGGTGTTGAGTTTGATAAGTTCTTTATAGATTTTGGATACTAGCCCTTATTCTGATATGTCATTTGCACATATTTTCTCCCATTCTGTCGGTTGTCTTTTGGTTTTGTGGACCGTTTCTTTTGCTGTGCAAAAGCTTTTTATCTGGATGAAATCCCAGTAGTTCATTTTTGCCCTGGCTTCCCGTGCCTTTGGCGATGTTTCTAGGAAGAAGTTGCTGCGGCTAAGGTCGAAAAGGTTGCTACCTGTGTTCTCCTTTAGGATTTGGATGGTCTCCTGTCTCACGTTTAGGTCTTTCAACCATTTGGAGTCGATTTTTGTGTGTGGTGTAAGGAAATGGTCCAGTTTCATTCTTCTGCATGTGGCTGTCCAATTTTCCCAACACCATTTGTTGAAGAGACTGTCTCTTTTCCACTGGACATTCTTTCCTGCTTTGTCAAAGATGAGTTGACCATAGAGTTGAGGGTCCATTTCTGGGCTCTCGATTCTGTTCCATTGATCAATGTGTCTGTTTTTGTGCCAGTACCATACTGTCTTGATGATGACAGCTTTGTAATAGAGCTGGAAGTCCGGAATTGCGATGCCGCCAGCTTTGCTTTTCTTTTTCAGTATTCCTCTGGCTATTCTGGGTCTCTTCTGGTTCCATACAAATTTTAGGATTATTTGTTCCATGTCTGTGAAAAAAGTGGATGGTATTTTGATGGGGATGGCATTGAATGTGTAGATTGCTCTAGGTAGCATTGACATCTTCACAATGTTGGTTCTCCCAATCCATGAGCATGGAACGTTTTTCCATTTCTTTGTGTCTTCTTCAATTGCTTTCATGGGTATTTTATAGTTTTCTGAGTACAGATCCTTTGCCTCTTTGGTTAGATTTATTCCTAGGTATCTAATGGTTTTGGGTGCAATTGTAAATGGGATCGACTCCTTGATTTGTCTCTCTTCTGTCTTGTTGTTGGTGTATAGGAATGCCACGGATTTCTGTGCATTGATTTTATATCCGGCCACTTGACTGAATTCCTGGATGAGTTCTAGCAGTTTTGGGGTGGAGTCTTTTGGGTTTTCCACATACAGTATCATATCATCTGCAAAGAGTGAGAGTTTGACTTCCTCTTTGCCGATTTGGATGCCTTTCGTTTCTTTTGGTTGTCTAACTGCTGTGGCTAGGACTTCTAATACTATGTTGAATAGCAGTGGTGAGAGTGGACATCCCTGCCGCGTTCCTGACCTTAGGGGAAGAGCTCTCAGCCTTTCCCCCTTGAGAATGATATTGGCTGTAGGTTATTCATAGATGGCTTTTATGATATTGAGGTATGTACCCTCTCTCCCTATACTCTGAAGAATTTTGTTCAAGAAAGGATGCTGTACTTTGTCAAATGCTTTTTCTGCATCTAGTTACAGGATCATATGGTTCTTTTTCTTTTTTTTTTATTAATGTATTGTATCACATTGATTGATTTGCAGATGTTGAACCAACCTTGCAGCCTAGGAGTAAATCCCACTTGGTCGTGGTGAATAATCCTTTTAATGCACTGTTGGATCCTATTGGCTGGCGTTTTGGTGAGAAGTTTTGCATCCATGTTCCTCAGGGATATGGACCTGTAATTTTCCTTTTTGATGGGGTCTTTGTTCGGTTTGGGGATCAAGGTAATGGCCTCATAAGACGAGTTTGGATGCTTTCCTTCCATTTCTATTTTTTGGAACAGTTTCAGAAGAATAGGTATTACTACTTCTTTAAATGGTTGGTAGAATTCCCCTGGGAAGCCATCTGGCCTTCGGCTCCTGTTTGTTGGGAGATTTTTGATGACTGCTTCAATTTCCTCTTTAGCGGTTAAAGGTCTCTTCAGGTTTTCTATTTCTTCCTGGTTCAGCTTAGGTAGTTGATACATTTCTGGGAATGCATCCATTTCTTCAAGATTATCTAATTTGCTGGCCTAGAGTGGCTCATAATATGTTCTTATAATTGTTTGTATTTCTTTGGTGTTGGTTGTCATCTCTCCTCTTTCATTCATGATTATTTTTTTAATTTTTTTATAGTTATGTTAATCACCATATATTACATCATTAGTTTTTGGTGCAGTGCTCCATGATTCATTGTTTGTTCATAACACCCAGTGCTCCATGCAGAACGTGCCCTCCTCCATACCCATCACCAGGCTCACCCATCCCCCTACCCCCCTCCCCTCTAGAACCCTCAGTTTGTCTTTCAGAGTCCTTCATCTCTCATGGTTCGTCTCCCCCTCTGACATACTCCCCTTTTCTTCCTCTCCTGTTATCTTCTTCTTTTTCTTTTTTCTTAAAATATGGTGCGTTATTTGTTTCAGAAGGACAGAACTGTGATTCAACAGTCTTGCACAATTCACAGCGCTCACCGTAGCACATACCCTCCCCAATGTCTAGCACCCAGCCACCCCATCCCTCCCACCCCCAACCACTGCAGTAACACTCAGTTTCTCTCCTGAGATTAAGAATTCCTCATATCAGTGAGGTCATGTGATACATGTCTTTCTCTGATTGACTTATTTCACTCAGCATAACACCCTCCAGTTCCATCCACGTCGTTGCAAATGGCAAGATCTCATTCCTTTTGATGGCTGCATAATATTCCATTGTGTATCTATACCACCTCTTCTTTATCCATTCATCTGTCGATGGGCATCTTGGCTCTTTCCACAGTTTGGCTATGGTGGACATTGCTGCTATAAACATTGGGGTACACGTACCCCTTCGGGTCCCTACATTTGTATCTTTGTGGTAAATACCCAGTAGTGCAATTGCTGGATCGAACGGTAGCTCTAATTTCAACTGTTTGAGGAACCTCCATACTGTTTTCCAGAGGGGTTGCACCAGCTTGCATTCCCACCAACAGTGTAGGACATCTGCCGCCAACATCTGCCGTTCCCTGACTTGTTCATTTTAGCCAATCTGACTGGTGTGAGGTGGTATCTCATTGAGGTTTTGATTTGGATTTCCCTGATGCCGAGCGATGTTGAGCACTTTTTCATGTGCCTGTTGGCCATGTGGATGTCTTCTTTGGAGAAATGTCTGTTCATGTCTTCTGCCCATTTCTTGATTGGATTACTTGTTCTTTGGGTGTTGAGTTTGATAAGTTCTTTATAGATTTTGGATACTAGCCCTTATTCTGATATGTCATTTGCACATATTTTCTCCCATTCTGTCGGTTGTCTTTTGGTTTTGTGGACCGTTTCTTTTGCTGTGCAAAAGCTTTTTATCTGGATGAAATCCCAGTAGTTCATTTTTGCCCTGGCTTCCCGTGCCTTTGGCGATGTTTCTAGGAAGAAGTTGCTGCGGCTAAGGTCGAAAAGGTTGCTACCTGTGTTCTCCTTTAGGATTTGGATGGTCTCCTGTCTCACGTTTAGGTCTTTCAACCATTTGGAGTCGATTTTTGTGTGTGGTGTAAGGAAATGGTCCAGTTTCATTCTTCTGCATGTGGCTGTCCAATTTTCCCAACACCATTTGTTGAAGAGACTGTCTCTTTTCCACTGGACATTCTTTCCTGCTTTGTCAAAGATGAGTTGACCATAGAGTTGAGGGTCCATTTCTGGGCTCTCGATTCTGTTCCATTGATCAATGTGTCTGTTTTTGTGCCAGTACCATACTGTCTTGATGATGACAGCTTTGTAATAGAGCTGGAAGTCCGGAATTGCGATGCCGCCAGCTTTGCTTTTCTTTTTCAGTATTCCTCTGGCTATTCTGGGTCTCTTCTGGTTCCATACAAATTTTAGGATTATTTGTTCCATGTCTGTGAAAAAATTGGATGGTATTTTGATGGGGATTGCATTGAATGTGTAGATAGCTCTAGGTAGCATTGACATCTTCACAATGTTGATTCTCCCTATCCATGAGCATGGAACGTTTTTCCATTTCTTTGTGTCTTCTTCAATTGCTTTCATGGGTATTTTATAGTTTTCTGAGTACAGATCCTTTGCCTCTTTGGTTAGATTTATTCCTAGGTATCTAATGGTTTTGGGTGCAATTGTAAATGGGATCGACTCCTTGATTTGTCTCTCTTCTGTCTTGTTGTTGGTGTATAGGAATGCCACGGATTTCTGTGCATTGATTTTATATCCTGCCACTTGACTGAATTCCTGTATGAGTTCTAGCAGTTTTGGGGTGGAGTCTTTTGGGTTTTCCACGTACAGTATCATATCATCTGCAAAGAGTGAGAGTTTGACTTCCTCTTTGCCGATTTGGATGCCTTTCGTTTCTTTTGGTTGTCTAATTGCTGTGGCTAGGACTTCTAATACTATGTTGAATAGCAGTGGTGAGAGTGGACATCCCTGCCGCGTTCCTGACCTTAGGGGAAGAGCTCTCAGCCTTTCCCCCTTGAGAATGATATTGGCTGTAGGTTATTCATAGATGGCTTTTATGATATTGAGGTATGTACCCTCTCTCCCTATACTCTGAAGAGTTTTGTTCAAGAAAGGATGCTGTACTTTGTCAAATGCTTTTTCTGCATCTAGTTACAGGATCATATGGTTCTTTTTCTTTTTTTTTATTAATGTATTGTATCACATTGATTGATTTGCAGATGTTGAACCAACCTTGCAGCCTAGGAGTAAATCCCACTTGGTCGTGGTGAATAATCCTTTTAATGCACTGTTGGATCCTATTGGCTGGCGTTTTGGTGAGAAGTTTTGCATCCATGTTCCTCAGGGATATGGACCTGTAATTTTCCTTTTTGATGGGGTCTTTGTTCGGTTTGGGGATCAAGGTAATGGCCTCATAAGACGAGTTTGGATGCTTTCCTTCCATTTCTATTTTTTGGAACAGTTTCAGAAGAATAGGTATTACTACTTCTTTAAATGGTTGGTAGAATTCCCCTGGGAAGCCATCTGGCCTTGGGCTCCTCTTTGTTGGGAGATTTTTGATGACTGCTTCAATTTCCTCATTAGCGGTTAAAGGTCACTTCAGGTTTTCTATTTCTTCCTGGTTCAGCTTAGGTAGTTGATACATTTCTGGGAATGCATCCATTTCTTCAAGATTATCTAATTTGCTGGCCTAGAGTGGCTCATAATATGTTCTTATAATTGTTTGTATTTCTTTGGTGTTGGTTGTCATCTCTCCTCTTTCATTCATGATTATTTTTTTAATTTTTTTATAGTTATGTTAATCACCATATATTACATCATTAGTTTTTGGTGCAGTGCTCCATGATTCATTGTTTGTTCATAACACCCAGTGCTCCATGCAGAACGTGCCCTCCTCCATACCCATCACCAGGCTCACCCATCCCCCTACCCCCCTCCCCTCTAGAACCCTCAGTTTGTCTTTCAGAGTCCTTCATCTCTCATGGTTCGTCTCCCCCTCTGACATACTCCCCTTTTCTTCCTCTCCTGTTATCTTCTTCTTTTTCTTTTTTCTTAAAATATGGTGCGTTATTTGTTTCAGAAGTACAGAACTGTGATTCAACAGTCTTGCACAATTCACAGCGCTCACCGTAGCACATACCCTCCCCAATGTCTAGCACCCAGCCACCCCATCCCTCCCACCCCCAACCACTGCAGTAACACTCAGTTTCTCTCCTGAGATTAAGAATTCCTCATATCAGTGAGGTCATGTGATACATGTCTTTCTCTGATTGACTTATTTCACTCAGCATAACACCCTCCAGTTCCATCCACGTCGTTGCAAATGGCAAGATCTCATTCCTTTTGATGGCTGCATAATATTCCATTGTGTATCTATACCACCTCTTCTTTATCCATTCATCTGTCGATGGGCATCTTGGCTCTTTCCACAGTTTGGCTATGGTGGACATTGCTGCTATAAACATTGGGGTACACGTACCCCTTCGGGTCCCTACATTTGTATCTTTGTGGTAAATACCCAGTAGTGCAATTGCTGGATCGAACGGTAGCTCTAATTTCAACTGTTTGAGGAACCTCCATACTGTTTTCCAGAGGGGTTGCACCAGCTTGCATTCCCACCAACAGTGTAGGAGGGTTCCCCTTTCTCCACATCCCCGCCAACATCTGCCGTTCCCTGACTTGTTCATTTTAGCCAATCTGACTGGTGTGAGGTGGTATCTCATTGAGGTTTTGATTTGGATTTCCCTGATGCCGAGCGATGTTGAGCACTTTTTCATGTGCCTGTTGGCCATGTGGATGTCTTCTTTGGAGAAATGTCTGTTCATGTCTTCTGCCCATTTCTTGATTGGATTACTTGTTCTTTGGGTGTTGAGTTTGATAAGTTCTTTATAGATTTTGGATACTAGCCCTTATTCTGATATGTCATTTGCACATATTTTCTCCCATTCTGTCGGTTGTCTTTTGGTTTTGTGGACCGTTTCTTTTGCTGTGCAAAAGCTTTTTATCTGGATGAAATCCCAGTAGTTCATTTTTGCCCTGGCTTCCCGTGCCTTTGGCGATGTTTCTAGGAAGAAGTTGCTGCGGCTAAGGTCGAAAAGGTTGCTACCTGTGTTCTCCTTTAGGATTTGGATGGTCTCCTGTCTCACGTTTAGGTCTTTCAACCATTTGGAGTCGATTTTTGTGTGTGGTGTAAGGAAATGGTCCAGTTTCATTCTTCTGCATGTGGCTGTCCAATTTTCCCAACACCATTTGTTGAAGAGACTGTCTCTTTTCCACTGGACATTCTTTCCTGCTTTGTCAAAGATGAGTTGACCATAGAGTTGAGGGTCCATTTCTGGGCTCTCGATTCTGTTCCATTGATCAATGTGTCTGTTTTTGTGCCAGTACCATACTGTCTTGATGATGACAGCTTTGTAATAGAGCTGGAAGTCCGGAATTGCGATGCCGCCAGCTTTGCTTTTCTTTTTCAGTATTCCTCTGGCTATTCTGGGTCTCTTCTGGTTCCATACAAATTTTAGGATTATTTGTTCCATGTCTGTGAAAAAAGTGGATGGTATTTTGATGGGGATTGCATTGAATGTGTAGATTGCTCTAGGTAGCATTGACATCTTCACAATGTTGATTCTCCCAATCCATGAGCATGGAACGTTTTTCCATTTCTTTGTGTCTTCTTCAATTGCTTTCATGGGTATTTTATAGTTTTCTGAGTACAGATCCTTTGCCTCTTTGGTTAGATTTATTCCTAGGTATCTAATGGTTTTGGGTGCAATTGTAAATGGGATCGACTCCTTGATTTGTCTCTCTTCTGTCTTGTTGTTGGTGTATAGGAATGCCACGGATTTCTGTGCATTGATTTTATATCCTGCCACTTGACTGAATTCCTGTATGAGTTCTAGCAGTTTTGGGGTGGAGTCTTTTGGGTTTTCCACATACAGTATCATATCATCTGCAAAGAGTGAGAGTTTGACTTCCTCTTTGCCGATTTGGATGCCTTTCGTTTCTTTTGGTTGTCTAATTGCTGTGGCTAGGACTTCTAATACTATGTTGAATAGCAGTGGTGAGATTGGACATCCCTGCCGCGTTCCTGACCTTAGGGGAAAAGCTCTCAGCCTTTCCCCCTTGAGAATGATATTGGCTGTAGGTTATTCATAGATGGCTTTTATGATATTGAGGTATGTACCCTCTCTCCCTATACTCTGAAGAGTTTTGTTCAAGAAAGGATGCTGTACTTTGTCAAATGCTTTTTCTGCATCTAGTTACAGGATCATATGGTTCTTTTTCTTTTTTTTTTATTAATGTATTGTATCACATTGATTGATTTGCAGATGTTGAACCAACCTTGCAGCCTAGGAGTAAATCCCACTTGGTCGTGGTGAATAATCCTTTTAATGCACAGTTGGATCCTATTGGCTGGCGTTTTGGTGAGAAGTTTTGCATCCATGTTCCTCAGGGATATGGACCTGTAATTTTCCTTTTTGATGGGGTCTTTGTTCGGTTTGGGGATCAAGGTAATGGCCTCATAAGACGAGTTTGGATGCTTTCCTTCCATTTCTATTTTTTGGAACAGTTTCAGAAGAATAGGTATTACTACTTCTTTAAATGGTTGGTAGAATTCCCCTGGGAAGCCATCTGGCCTTGGGCTCCTGTTTGTTGGGAGATTTTTGATGACTGCTTCAATTTCCTCATTAGCGGTTATAGGTCTCTTCAGGTTTTCTATTTCTTCCTGGTTCAGCTTAGGTAGTTGATACATTTCTGGGAATGCATCCATTTCTTCAAGATTATCTAATTTGCTGGCCTAGAGTGGCTCATAATATGTTCTTATAATTGTTTGTATTTCTTTGGTGTTGGTTGTCATCTCTCCTCTTTCATTCATGATTATTTTTTTAATTTTTTATAGTTATGTTAATCACCATATATTACATCATTAGTTTTTGGTGCAGTGCTCCATGATTCATTGTTTGTTCATAACACCCAGTGCTCCATGCAGAACGTGCCCTCCTCCATACCCATCACCAGGCTCACACATCCCCCTACCCCCCTCCCCTCTAGAACCCTCAGTTTGTCTTTCAGAGTCCTTCATCTCTCATGGTTCGTCTCCCCCTCTGACATACTCCCCTTTTCTTCCTCTCCTGTTATCTTCTTCTTTTTCTTTTTTCTTAAAATATGGTGCGTTATTTGTTTCAGAAGGACAGAACTGTGATTCAACAGTCTTGCACAATTCACAGCGCTCACCGTAGCACATACCCTCCCCAATGTCTAGCACCCAGCCACCCCATCCCTCCCACCCCCAACCACTGCAGTAACACTCCGTTTCTCTCCTGAGATTAAGAATTCCTCATATCAGTGAGGTCATGTGATACATGTCTTTCTCTGATTGACTTATTTCACTCAGCATAACACCCTCCAGTTCCATCCACGTCGTTGCAAATGGCAAGATCTCATTCCTTTTGATGGCTGCATAATATTCCATTGTGTATCTATACCACCTCTTCTTTATCCATTCATCTGTCGATGGGCATCTTGGCTCTTTCCACAGTTTGGCTATGGTGGACATTGCTGCTATAAACATTGGGGTACACGTACCCCTTCGGGTCCCTACATTTGTATCTTTGTGGTAAATACCCAGTAGTGCAATTGCTGGATCGAACGGTAGCTCTAATTTCAACTGTTTGAGGAACCTCCATACTGTTTTCCAGAGGGGTTGCACCAGCTTGCATTCCCACCAACAGTGTAGGAGGGTTCCCCTTTCTCCACATCCCCGCCAACATCTGCCGTTCCCTGACTTGTTCATTTTAGCCAATCTGACT